>NC_034591.1:89262814-89268032 GCF_900095145.1 Mus pahari
CCTTCCTTCCTTCCTTCCTTCCTTCCTTCCTTCCTTCCTTCCTTCCTTCCTTCCTTCCTATTTCTCTAGCTCCAAATTGGTGACAACAAAAGGTACCCTGTGTATGACAGCAACTCACAGTCTAGTCAGGCCACACTCACAAATCATTACAGAGTAAGGCCTTAAGGAAACCAACCCTAGCCAAACCCAGCTCACAGAAAAGTACTCACAACCCAGATGTTCCTCAACAAGACAGGACCCAGGTTCTATGAGGGCACCTGCAGAATGAAGAACTGGAGTCACGAGACATCTCAGCCAGTACCTGTGCTTACTGCCAAGCCTGGTTGTGTTCAGTCCCTGGGGCCCACATGGTAGAAGGAAAACACTGACTCCTGCAAGTTGTCCTCTGACAGAGAGAGAGAGGGAGAGAAAGAGAGAGAGAGAGAGAGAGAGAGAGAGAGAGAGACAGAGAGACAGAGAGACAGAGAGACAGAGAGACAGAGAGAGACAGAGACAGAGAGAGACAGAGAGAGACAGAGACAGAGAGAGACAGAGAGACAGAGAGACAGAGAATACTTTCATATAGAGAGAGGCAGCAATCAGTTGGAATTAATAACCATTCTCCTCCAACCACAACAACATCTCTAGTTACCATTTCACTCCAAAGGAGCTTCATTTACCCTGCCCCTCTCCAGACCCTGCCATTCTGCCGCTAGCTCCACCGCCTTGCAAACGTGGACATATAGCTTGCGTGCCATCAGCTTCCCTCATTTGCAGCTCACCAACTAGGTGAGCTGGGACCAACTTGCCAAGCTTTGCAAAGTGCCACCGAGACCAGCTGTATCCCCAGCTCAGGCCTTGGTTCCTCAGAACTATGAAGCGAGAGGGAACAGTTAAACAACTCCTTGCCTTCCGTCCTCAGAAGCCGAAGCGCTCAGCTGGCGCTGTCCTTGGCGCATCGGACACACCCAGCCCATAGTCACTTCCTCCCTCACATGTGGAGGGCTTTCTAGACTCCTTAACCCGGAGCCCAGACTCGGACCTTTCACCCAGGAGGCTTGGCTTCAAACCCCAGCCCTCTGGTCTGAGGCCAGAGAGTATTGGAGAAGGATCTAGGACATTAGGAACACAAGCCCTGCAGCTCAAAAAGCTTGCAAAAATCAGACAAGCAAACAGATATCTGACTCACAGAAGAATGATCACATAGGTGGTGTATGTGAGCAGATGAGCTGAAGCCCACCCAGAGTCAGGATTGAAGTAAAATCAGTTGTCTTCCTCTCTCTTCCATGAAGGCACCCGGGACTGACAGAAACTGGGCCAGTACAGTGCACGATGGGGTGGGAGGGTAAAGGAAGGCATCTGGCAGTCGACTATAACCCAAATAGGACGTCTGTGGTTTAGTAGTCCCCATTTTCAGCTTCTACCTCGGGAAGGCACCTGCATATAGAAGCATGCAGGAATGTTCTCTGAGGGGCTGTTTATAAAAGTAACACCCAGGAACCAGCCAAGATTCCCCCTGGTGGCTAAACTCTGGGGCATCCATAGGACTTCGTGTGTTTCTGCTGGGGAAAGGTGTGCTGGCCTGACTAAAGGCGGTGAGGCGGGGATGCATTCGCAGGAATGGATACAGTACAGTCAGCTGTACTGAAAGGAGGAAACCAAGCGGCCAAGGATATCGCTCTGTTGGTAGGGTTCTTGCCTAGCATGCATGAAGCCCTGGGTTCAACCCCTAACCCTGCATAAACGGCCATAGTGGCCCACAAGTGTAAGCCCAGCACTTAAGAGGCGGAGCCAGGAAAATCAGAAGTCCAAGATCATCTCTGGCCACAGTGAATTAGAGACCAGCCTGGGAGACAGGAAACCTTATCTTTAAAAAAAAAAAACCAGACAGAAATTGGAGAAATGACTTTTCAGATTAAGGCGCTTGCTATGAGAGCACATGGCCCTGAGTTCAAATCCTGAGTGCCCACAATAAAAAGCAGAGCACAGCAACACGCACCCATAACCCTGACTTCTGGGGGTGGGGCAGAGACAGGAGAACCTTGGGGTTTGCTGGTCGCCACTCTAGTGCCAGGTTTAGCGAGAGACACTGTCTCAATAGGATGAGGTAGAAAGTGACCGGGCAGGACACCTGTCATGCTCTGCTGGTCACCATACCCACACATGTGGGCACACACCACGTGCACACCCATACACATATGGAAACACTGAACACTGGGGGTTTTAGATGCAGAGTAGAAGGATGCCAAATTATCAGTGTTGGTCTGTGAGCATTCTAGCCCCCTGTAAAATACAATGAAAATATAGCTGTCTGTTATTTTTGTGAAATTCAAATAAAAGTTTTTTTTTTTTAATGAATAGTAAAATCGTATTACTAGGCACGGTGTGTGTCTACTCCCTTTGCAACAGCTCCCAAGTCTTATTAGCATTTTAAAAACTACAGATGCAACATGGCATGCTCTACATAAAATTACCCCAGTGATATTTAAAGTGAATTTTAAACTGAACGAGTAGCCAGTCTGCTTAAAATGCAACCGGGTGGGGCTGCCTCCTGGGACGGGAGTCACACAGTTCTCCATGAGTTTCAGGCCAGCCAGGGCTACAAAATGAAGACTGAATAGTGAAACTGGGTGTCAAGAAACGAACAAGCCGGCCTGTGACACTCTCTGGAAGGAGAGGCTGTTCCTTGCTGTGTCTGAGTCGGTGTCACATGTGTGTGTCATGTGTGTCTTTTTCAGGCCTGACATGCAGCATCATTACTGTCGGCCTGCTGGTGGCCTGCATCCTGGTTCTGCTGGTATCCCTTGGATTGGCCATCCACTTTTACTGTGAGTCGGTGCCTACGGGATATTGAGGGGCCCCCATTTTGCTACCTGAAGTGTGTGTGTGCTAGGAGTACTTTGTTCACTAAGGTAGCAGAATAAACAGTAAACTTACCGTCAACAAACCTTATGACTTGCTTTTGGTTGCTCTTTGTGTTTTTGAGAGACTTGGGGAGTTCAGGGACTTGAACTCAGGGCATGTTGGGTGCTCTCTACCACTGAGACACACAGCCCCATCACTGACCCAGGAAGCCAAAGAGAGATTCCGCCTGTGTCAGCAGTCAGATGGACGCTGGGTTTGAGTCCACTGTAGTCCACTGTTCTGCCTTCGAATGACTTTGATCTTGGTCTCAGTGGATCTCAGCTGCCTCACCCAGGAGTAGAATATTGCCTACATACCAGAAATGCATTAAAAGCACATTGGGACCCATGTGCTAGGTACATAGGGGCTCATGGCCAGTAGCCATGAAAGCCGGGTGCCCCAAAGAGCTCACCCTTCCTTCCCCAGTGACACTGCAGGGAGATTCACATGGCTGGCTGCCTTTAGCTCCTCTGTCACCCAGGCTCTGCAGTCACTGGCCTAGAGGAGAGGCCAGACTACCCCTGGTCCTGGTCACCTCTGCCACCTCGAACACATCACCCTCTCTCCCTGGGCATCTGTAAAGGGAAGCCGGAAACATCAGGGACACCATCCAGATCAGTGGCTTTTACATTTTCCAGGTCTCGGATTCCTTTGATTTAACAGCTGGGGCCCCACCGCAAAGAACAGCAGTTGAGAGCATAAATGCTTTGGTACACTGTTATCCGCTGCATATAAGAACCCCAGTGGTGGAGCTGAGCCTGGTGCACATGCCTGTAATCCCAGGACTTGGGGGGTGGGGGGTAAAGGCAGAAGGATCAGGAGTTCAAGGTCAGCCTTGGCTACATAGTGAATTTGAGGTTTGAGGCCAGCCTGGGCCACCTAAGACTCTGTTTCCAAAATATATAAACATGTTCTGAGGAAGCAAACCCAGCATGCTTCTCTCTCCTCCCTGCATCCCGGAAGAAATGTACCTGCATTGCTTTGGATGCCCTTTAAGTTCTGCTGCTGCCTGATGCAAAAAAAAAAAAAAAAAAAAAAAAGCAATGACCTTTGTTTTGTGCTATTGAAATTTGAACCAGGCCTGGTGTCCCACCACTGTGCTAGGCTCCCAGTCTGCAGGAAAGCTTATTTAAGGTACAAACTGAATTAGAGGAAATGCATTAAAAATCTGGCACAGGCTACATGGCTTTCAGGCAAGTTATTTGACAACTCACAAGCTCCGTGTCTCAGTTTCCACTCATGTGAGATGGGTATAGTGGAGTAGCATTCATGAAGGCTATTAAAATCATGGGATGGATGACAGTAATTTTTAAACACTTGAAACCTATATAAGCAAGCAACAAAAGTGTGAAATGTGAGGAATCCGGGGACCACCCTAGCACACCAGAAGAAGCCTCGGGTGTTGGTTAACCACGCTGCTGTCCTCCCGGGCTCTGAGGTTTGATGCCAGTGATCCACCAACCAGCGCTGACTTGTTTGTCTCTGCTCTGCTCTTCCAGGTGTGCGGAGGAGAGCCCGAATTCGCTTCATGAAACAGTAAGTGCTGTTCTCCAAAAAGTCACGAACTCGGGGGCGTAGATGACTTGTCAGAGTATTTGCCTAGCGATCCCCTGCATCACATAAACCAAGATCATGGCTTGCTCCAAGCATGCCCTTAAACCCAAACCTTAGGAGAAAGAAGCAGGCGATTTCTGTGAGTTTAAGGCTAGCCTGGTCTACAGAGTGAGTTCCAGGACAACCAGGGCTACACAGAGAGAGACCCTGGCTGAAGAAAAAGGAACTTCCCAGTCATCCTTGGTCGCACTAAAAGGCCAGGCTCACTACAGTTCCTATCTCTCCAATAACTAACTAGCTATGTAAGTTTGAAAGTACATGAAAAGAGATCTCTCTGTATCTGTCGGCCCTTAGCAAAGGGCTTGTGCAAGACAGAGGCTGTGGTTCCCGGGCTTCAGGTCTAAGATCTCATCCTCAGGCTCAGATCACGGTCCTGGATTTGGTTCAGTGCTGCTGTTTCAAGACTGGGTCTCTTATAGTCCACTCTGGTCTCAAACTCACTCTTTGCCAAGGCTAACCTTTAACTACCAATCCTCCTAGCTCTGCCTCCTGAGTGCTGGGACTATATGCATGTCCCACCATGCCTGGTAGATGAGTGCTGAGATCAAATGCAAGGCTTGGTGCACACAGGGAAGAGCTCTGCCAACTGAGCCCCAGACCCAGAGCCAGGCCCAGTATTTGGAGGGTTTTTTTTCCTTCAGCATAGATGTTTCTCATCTGCCTGATCCTAACAGATCAATTTGATCCTGAGAATACACAGCCTACACACACACACACACAC
>NC_034591.1:89269387-89271912 GCF_900095145.1 Mus pahari
AGCACGAGACCCTTTTTTTAAAACACCAAAAAGAAAGTAACTTTTTTTTATTATTTTCTTTATTTACATTTCAAATGCTATCCCGAAAGTTCCCCATACCCTCCCCCTGCCCCTGCTCCCCTACCCACCCACTCCCACTAAAAGAAAGTAATTTGAACAAAAATGTTTGTAGATTTAGTTTACTTAGAAGGAGGGAGGGAGAGGGAGAAGGAGAGGGAGAAGGAAAGGGAGAGGAAGAAAGAGAGGGGGAGGGAGAAAGAGAGGTAGAGGGAGGGGGAGAGAGTTTGAGACAGTATCTCAAAGGCTAGCCTTGAGATCTTTAACTCTAGCATGCCCAATTGGTTTATAGCTTTGAAACCTAAAGCAAAACCTTCTAGGTATGGGCACAATAGTCCCTCAGATCAGATGAGCCTCACAGATCAACATGCAATTTGAGGCAGATATTACCAACCTTCTGTCTTGGAGCATTCTCCCACCAGTGGTCCATCGCCTCTGGTCTCCTGTATGCACTTACAATCAAGTCATCTTAGAAAGTGCTTCAAACAATATCACTCAAAGCTAGGAGGTTTTAGCATCTTGTTTTGTTTTTTGTTTGTTGGTTGGTTGGTTATTTTAAACATTTCTGTATTTTATATATACACGTGCCTTGTGGCAGGGCAGAATAACTAGTACTGGGTATTGAGCTCGGATCATCAGACTTGGGAGTAAAAGCACCTCTACTCACTGAGCCATCCTACTGGTCCCAAAGATGGTGGTTTTGAGCATGCGCACGCGTGTGCGTGTGCGTGTGCTTGTGCGTGTGTGTGTCTATATGTGCTATTTTGTTGTAGTTTGTTTTTCTTTGTTGTTGGTTTGGTTTGATTTTTTAAACTTTAAGGTTTTAAATGATAGAAGTGGGCCTTAAAAACCACCCTAGCAGAGCTCTCAGCCCCAGGCACGTCTGCCTCTTCCTCCATCTGCCATTGCTTTTGCTGTAAGAAATATAGCAAGAGTGTCACTGACCTGGAAATAAGAGTCTTACAATTTGCTATTGTCTCCCAGGTTTCACAAATGATCAGCACCCACAACGCTGATAGCCTGCTATAAAAGGACTGTAACTCAAATCAACGCAAGACCTGGACTACTGAGAGAGTGCATTCAGCAGTGGACAGGCCACCCCCTTGCTCAAGCTGCCTGCTTTGAACTGCTGTAAGCTCTGTGTGTGGTCTGGAGTCTCACAGAGAAGGTCCCAGAGCCCAAGCTCACTCACAGAGTGTCTGAAGAACCAAGAACTCCCACCACGACACCACCATGTACCCTTCTCAGAGTGCCCTTGGATGGCGGCCTTCCAGCCACCGTCTTTGTCAGTTGCTTGGTAGAACAGCCTCTCATAGGAGAGAGCTAGCCGGACAGCCCTGGAGAAGACTGCACATCCTCACACAGAGAAGCCACCTCATGAATAAGGTTTCCTGCAAACAGTTTCAGGGCTCTCAGCGGCCATCTTACTCTCTCAGGGCTTGCCACGGGTTTGGGAGGCTGTTGGCTCAGGAGACAGACTTCTAATTCATCTCCTAGTAGGAGTTTCTTAAGCTTCACTTCTTCTCTCTCATGGCTTATATATTTCTCCTCTCACACTCTGCCCTTTTTATGAAAATGTTTTGGCTGTAAAAATAAAGTCCTGTGTTAAAGACACAATTGGATCCAGTGACGTCCAAGGACAGCTCCTCTACAAAAAAGTATTGACCCCAGTCAAGCGAGGAGTGACAAGGGCCTAAATACACAAGGTCCTGGGTTTAGTCACCACATGGGGTGGAGGTGGGGAGAAAGGAGGGGTGAGTTCATTTTGTGTGTTCTCATCTTACATCTAAAACTCTCATTTGGCCACACTGTGCCCATAACTTGAGTTGTGGATGAAAAGATTAGGAAATAACTAGGAAATTCCTAGGACTACCAAAGCCAGGCCATGCTGCTGTGATGCATGCACACACACACACACACACACACACACACACACACACACACACATAGTCCCAAATGCTTTTGCCCACAGTGATACTAGAAGCCCTTTCGATAGAAAAGAACAGGTGTTTGTTCCAGCCGTTGGAGGGCCTTGGGGTCTGTCTTTTTTTTGGGGGGGTGGGGGTGGGGGGAGATAGCTATGGCTTGCCTAAAACCCAATACATAAATGAGGCTAACCTCAAACTTAAAGAAATCTACCTGCCTCTGGATCCCGGGCGCTGAGATTAAAGGTGTGAGCCCCACAATTGGAAATTTTAAAAATATCTGTATGCACATGCAGAGAATATGTGCTCTGTGTGTGTGTGTGTGTGTGTGTGTGTGTGTGTGTGTGTGTGTGTGTGTGTCAGAGAACAACTTCTAGAAGTTGGTTCTTTCCTTCCACTGTGATTCCAGGCATGGACTCGGGTCATGAGACTTGTGTCTTTACCTGCTGAGGCATCTTACCATTGGCCAACTTCTCTCTCTGTCTCTCTCTGTCTCTCTGTCTCTCTCTCTGTCTCTCTCTCTGTCTCTCTCTCTGTCTCTCT
>NC_034591.1:89271987-89278731 GCF_900095145.1 Mus pahari
TCTCTCTCTCTCTCTCTCTCTCTCTCTCTCTCTCTCTCTCTCTCTCAGAGAACTTTCTTCCTCACTGGGGTAATGTCTTTTGTTTTTGTCTTTTGTAATAAGAAAAGGGGGAAAAGACCCGGCACACACCATATGCTGCTGACAACCACAGAGAGGAACTTTTGGTAAGTCGCAGGTTCTGCAGATTAGAGACATAAGAACCTATCACTCCGTCCCCACATGCCCCTCCCTACTCCTGTCCCAGCACTTGTCCACGAAAGTTAAGCATCAGGACTCCTGCATCAAGAAAGCCTTGTACCAAAGCAAAAGTGTAAAACCAGAGTTGTTGTCTATAAATTTACCAATCATGTTTTAGCCTCTGCAGCCACAGAGGGAGTGACCAAGGAGCAACAGCTGAGCTGGCGTCAGCTGGTGGAGAGGAAGAATCCCACATTTTAAAATGTCCCCCCATTTGTCTTCACTGGGCTCTAGCGGCCTATGACCAGCAAGGCAAAAACCATTGCACCTGGCCTGTGTATTCACAGAAGCAATGTGCCACGGTTATCTGCCTGCTCTTCAAGGTCAGATCAGAGAAGCGTGAGGGACAACTGGCATGTGTTCTGAGGTCCCTGACTGTCACAGAAGGAAATATGCTTCCAGAGCACAGCCCATTCCCACATCTGAGATGCAATGGAGGCAGAACTGGGGGAGGTGGATAGGAGTCAGGCAGTGTAGGTGCAGGAGGTCCCCCAGTGAAGCAAAGGGTTTCTGCAAATGACGGGCCATGTCTCAAGACTGATGGGAGAATAGCAAAGGGTCAAGATGGTCTCCTGCCCTAGCCACTCGGTAAATGGTAAGGCTGAGACCCAGGTGCAGCCTCTGTCCCCTGAAGGCTCACACCCCGTCCACAGCGGAAGGAGGAGCACACCTCACCTCCAGGTTGCTCATCCCACCTCAGACTGTGATATTTGAGCATCTCCCTGCTCCTGTCTCAGCAATTATATTTGCTTGTTTACAGTTCAGTGGGGCTGGACTGGCAGGGGTGGACTGGCTGTGTGCTGTGCAAGCCAGCAGCTGCTAAGATGGTGCAGCTGGATCAAAGTTGGCTGCCAAGGGACGGGGGCTGCGGTGAGGAGGTCTAGACTTGGCACCTGACTACTTTACGGAAGAGAGAACAGAGCAGTCACTACTGCATAAAGGTTTTCAGTGTACACATTATGCCACCATGTCTGGCCTGGCCTTCATTTTAAATAGGCGACCTGCCAAGCACAAAAGCACATTGAATTGTTCTTGTGGTTCTGCTCAGTGACATAAAGTTGGAAACACTCAAAGCCCCCCCCCTCAAAAAAAAAAAAAAAAAAAAACCACAACTAAAACCCTGGGTTCAATATCCAGCATGGTTTTTTGGGGGAAAAAAGGGGTAGAACTGATGAGAAACTAGGTAAATAAATTATGGTCCAGCTTTATAAGTGAGTTTATGCCGCTGTTAAGAAATGTATTAGGGCCACATGTGAGACCTTGTTTCAAAGTGTGTGTGTGTGTGTGTGTGTGTGTGTGTGTGTAAGAAAATACTTAAGAAAAAGAAAATATCAGCCCATTGTTCTACAAATCAGATTTTTTTTTCTAACAATGTACCAAGGCCTGTAAGTGTATGATTTATATGCATATAAAGGGACCTATAAGGGTTCACTCCAAGAGAGAATTCTTAAAAACTGTGATAGACAAGGTTGTTGGACTGTCTTTCTTCACAGTGGATGGCTTCTGGCAGGGATTCCGGAGGGGAAATATGTAGCTCCATCTAGGGGGCAGCCACTGAGGGTTTGACCATGCCCACTGAGTAAATATATAGTCAACAAAAACTGGACTTTTTGTTTTGTTCTATTTTGTTTGGGTTTGTCTGTCTATCTGTTTGCTGGGGGATATAATAAGCGTGGGGTCAGGACAGGGAAGGACAGTGTAAGACGCAAGATATGAAGTCCCAGAGTCTCAATACAAATGTTGTGTTGAAAAAAAAAAAAAAAAAAAAAAGAATTTACTCCAAGAACATAGCTCAGTGGTTCAGAACACTGGCTGCTCTTCCGGAGGACCCAGGTTCAATTCCCAGCATGTGCAAGGTGGCGCATATAAATCCTTAGCGTTCCAAGCAACCCAATGTCCTCCTCTGGCCTCCACAAACACCAGGTGTGCAAGTGGTTCACAGACATTCATGTAGACAAAAGACCATATACATAAAAATATTTTTTAAAAAGAATTTCCTTTCCGTTGTTCCTGGCAGTAATGTTGGAGATGTTCCATTTCTGCTTTGAAAACCACACTACAGGGGGCAGGGGGAGGCTCAGATGGTAGAGTGCTTACTTAAGTGACATGCACAAAACTCACAGACACAGGGTGGTGGTGGCGCCTGTGATCACAGCACTCACTCAAGAGGCAGAAGCAGGAGGATTAGAAGTTTAAGGTCATCTTGGGCTACACAATAAATCTGAACCTCATTTCAAAAATAAAGAAACGAAAATAAAGTCCCAAGTAAAGAACATTGAGGAAATGAGTAAAATTAGTATTTGAGCAGCTGCTTGTGTGGATCTGTGCTTTTGCATACTAATTTTATTTTGTGATGGTGGAGACAGAGTTTTGGAAGAAAAAAATTGCTATTGTAAAACATTTCTTTTACAATATCCAAAATACAAGTAATTCTTCCATAAATGTAGCATGAAGAATATTGTGATGTGTCTGTGGCCACAACGCAGGAGGCCCTTCACTTGTAACCCATGTAAGCTGGGTTCTGGAATATTGGTAGTGCCTGCCTCTCTGCCCTGCGGTGGTCTAGATCGACAGTACCAAGTAGAAGCTTCTAGAAACAGCACTGTTGTCCTTGGCCTCCTTCAGAGAGGAGCAGCTGCAGGTGTGCTGCCCCCCCAGGCCCACCCGCAGGAGGAGAGGGGGCTCCGATACCAGCCCTCTCTCTCCTCCTTACTCAACCCCAACCACAGCAGCCCCTCCGTGCCTATAGGAAGTGGGCGGCTTGTTTTCAGAAAGAGATTCCCCAGCTCTTGTGGGCTGCGAAGCAGATCTGAATCTACCACCTAGTCAAAGAGAAAGAGAGAAAGAGCCCTGGGTTCACAGCCCTGGGTTCTCCAGGTAGTAAAGGACAAACAGACTTCCTCTGTCATTTCTTGGGAAACCTCCTCTGCTCGTCTGTGACACTCTTCGGGACTTAAGTCACTGCTTCCTGAAGTCACCCAAACCAGTTTATGCACTCAGATCTGGATCCATAGTCTTGAGATCAGGGCTTCGTGGCCATATGCTGACACCTCTGGTTTGGGGAGGTGGCTGTTGTTGTTTTGTTGTTGTTTTAGGGAGGTTGTCGATTGTATTTGCTTTTATTTTTTGTTATTGTTTTGCTTGTTCTCCTTTTGAGACTGGGTCTCCTGAAGTCCTGGATAACTTGCTATGGAGTCTTGAATGTCATTGAACTGCTGATGCCTCCATCCACCATCCTCCATCCTCTGTCCTCCATCCACCATCCGCTACCCTCCATCCTTTGTCCTCCATTCTCCATCTACCATCCTCCCCCTCCACTCACCATCCTCCACCCTCTATCCACCATCCTCCACCCTCCATCCTCCATCCTCCACCTTCCAAGTGCTGTTTAAAGGAGCATGGCACCATGCCTGACAGTTTTGGTTTGAGACAGCCTGTTCATTGTGGGGGATCGAGCCCTCCTTCTAGGGAATCTTGGTACTAGTTAAAATATACTTCTTTGGGTCACCTTCCTGCCCAGGTTTCCCAATTCATGGACCAGTGGTACAACATGGACAAGACAGAGCCTGCAGGGCCCTAGGGCACATGGCCTTCCTCACAGGCACTTAGCAAAAAGACTTCTCGGTGTCCTTTCATCAGTCCAAGCTACAGCCTGCAGAAGCCCACTGGCTTTTTCCTGTTACATGTTCATATGGATGGTGTTCCTAAGTCTTAATGTAGGAGACTAAGCAAAGAAAGCAAGTAAAATGCCATATAGAAGTCTTCAGAATCCCAAGCGAGTGAGCCAGAGCCTGCCCGTCCTGTGGCTCCCCACCCATGTGCCCTCTGAGCTCACCAAGGCCATCAGGTACTTAGGAATGCTCAGTCTACCCAGAATAGGTGACAAAAGCTTAGTGGTCACAGAAAGAACACAAGCCCAACCATGCAGCTGCCAGTGAGCACGTGTACCCCAGCCCTGAACTGACATTCATGGACGACTCAAGGCCAGCACTTGCACGACTCCGAGAACAACCTGCCCCAACGGCCCACTGGCTACTCCTTAGTCTCAGCCCTGGACAAGTGAACAGAAAATTTCTGGGATGCTGAGACCTGAGTCAGTGGCAAACATTGGCTTTGAGAAGTCTCAACAGTCTCTCACAGGAGATTTTGTGAAGGTCTCTGTGGTTGGGTGGGGATAAAGATAAGAGGGGAAGAATTGAGTTGGTGTGGGTTGGGGGTGGAGGCCCACCTTCCCCGACACTCCTCTCCCCAGCACCTCCAGCATCCTGTAAGCCTCAAGCTGGCTCTGGGCTACACAAGGCCAGGCCCAAGGCAGGCCATGACCTCTGTGCTCCACCCTCTCTTACCACAGGCTTCTGCCACCCTCAGGGTACACAACGGGAAACTCGACCATCACAAAGCTCTGACTGTCTCTAAACCTGAGCAAGAGCAGGGGAGTCCAAGCTGACCCCTTCTTCATCCGGCACCCACCCCGAAGCCACACTGCTGCTTAAACTCAGACACGCGGAAGTAGAATGATTTCCGTAGGCAAGGAGGACTGGGTGGAAGACCTTGTATGGGTTTTCCATCCCATATCCTGTGATCTGCTTTGTGATACAGGGGCCAACAGAGACAAGAACCAAGGTTTGTTGGACTCAGGGACGAGCCATGATCTCCTGGGCCAGGAAGCCTGACAGCTCATCCAAAACACAAAGGAGGCATCACGGGAGGGGCAATAAGCATGTCCGGCTTCTAGCTAAAGAATTTGAGAGTGGGCATGTCTGCTCACAATCTGAGCGAAGCAAGCAAGGGCAGGGTGGGCTCTAGGGGCAGTTTCCCTGTAAATAGTCCTGACAATCATGCACACTGGCTCCTTGGTGAAACATCTAGGTTTCAGCTTGGCCAGTCAGGTTGGATGTTCATTTCAAACATGCCCACTTGACCCTCCTTTCAGGATGCAATGTCCATCAAGATCATGTGTGTGTGTGTGTGTGTGTGTGTGTGTGTGTGTGTGTGTGTGTGTGTCTATGTCTGTGTCTGTGTGTCTGTGTGTGTGTGTCTGTGTGTGTAAGAAAGGAAGGCTGACTCACAGATTCGAATTTTTCTTGCTATGACCTCTGTCTACACCAAATCTCTCATCTATTTCTTTGTTCTGTTTTGAGACTGTGTAACAGAGGTTGCTGTCAACTGGTGATTATCCTGCCTTCTGCACCCTGAGCACTTGTGTCCCCCATCGCCCCATTCTGAAGAGGTCATTTTCAAAGCATGAGTTGTGACCTGGGCCCAGTTAAGAATATGTTTTCTAAGCTGGTCAGTGCTGGTGCACATCTTCTATCCCAGTATCTGGGAGGCAGAGGCAGGAAGATCTCTGAATTTGAGGCCAGCCTAGACTACAGAGTGAGTTCTAGGGCAGCCAGGGCTACACAGAGAAACCCTGTCAACCACAACAGAATACCTTTCCTAGCCAGGTGTAGTCCTAGCACTCAGGTCTTGGAAGCAAGAGGATCTTGATTTAAGCCAGCCTGGGCTACATAACAAGTTCCAAGACAGCCTGGTTAACATAGTGACACCTTGCCTCAAGTAAATTTTGGGGACAAATGAAAACTGTCATTGGCATACACATTCACTCAGTAGGCGAAACATTAAAAAAGTTAAAGCCAGCCAGTGTGGAGCATGCCTGCAACACCAGCAGGTAGGAGGTAGAGGCAAGAGTATCAGAAGTTCCAAGGTCAATCTCAATTATACATGGAACTGGAGACAAGCTATAGTGTCTCAGAAGTGGCTCACTAGGCAAACTGTGACCAAGGCATTGCTGGTGGTGGGAAGATACACACCAGCCATTTGGAAAAGAGCTGGTAACAATGTCTGTGACAATTAAGGTAAAAGACATGGTCTATCTCAACTGCCCTGGGAATTAAGCCTTGGCCAATACAGGAAAAGCATCGTTCCATAAGGATAAACACAAAGATTATCACCCCAATATCATTTTTGAGGTGATGCAAAAATAACTGGTAATAATTCCAAGTTCATCAAGAATCATCAAATAAGGGTTGGCTAGGTACACTCCAAAATATCATGAAACACCAAATGAATGACTTTAACAGAATAAGTTGAGAGTCAGTAAGATGGTTCATTGCATATGGGTCCTTAGGCCTAATGGACAAAGTTCAATCACTGGGACACACAACATGGAAGGAGAGAAATAAGCCCCACAAGTTGTCCTCTGACTTCCACAATGTTCCGTGGAGTGCACAAGTACATACATGACTGTGTGTACTTGTACACACACACACACACACACACACACACACACACGACTAGATAGACAAATGATAGATAGATAGATAGATAGATAGATAGATAGATAGATAGATAGATAGATAGATAGATAGATAGAAGACAGACAGAATGTATTTTTTAATAATTATTTGGAGCTGGGCGGTGGTGGCGCACGCCTTTAATCCCAGCACTTGGGAGGCAGAGGCAGGCAGATTTCTGAGTTCGAGGCCAGCCTGGTCTACAGAGTGA
>NC_034591.1:89278775-89285683 GCF_900095145.1 Mus pahari
CATGCCTTTAATCCCAGCGCTTGGGAGGCAGAGGCAGGCAGATTTCTGAGTTCGAGGCCAGCCTGGTCTACAGAGTGAGTTCCAGGACAGCCAGGGCTATACAGAGAAACCCTGTCTCGAAAAATAAAACAAACAAACAAACAAAAAAACGAAAACAACCAAAAAAATTGGCAAGATTACCAGGATAGATACCATCTTCCACTGGTTGGATTTACGCTTTTTTGACTTTGTGACAGTGTACATTCAGTACAAACTAAACTTTTGAGTTTTGAATTTTGATCTTTCCCTGGTTGGTAAGATGCAGTGTGATAACACCCTTCAAAAGTGGAGCAGCAACAACAAGCTGTGGCTCACAGTGGGCCATGAGCCTGTCAGGGAAACAAACAGCAGTTCCCAATGCACACAGTTCCTGATGCACACAGTTCCTGATGCACTCAGTTCCTGATGCACACAGTTCCCGATGCACAAAGTTCCTAATGCACACAGTTCCCGATGCACACATTTCCCAATGCACACAGTTCCCGATGTGCACAGTTCCCGATGCACTCAGTTCCCGAAGCACACAGTTCCTGATGTGCACAGCATTGCTGAACCTGGGTGCTTGGCAGGCCAGGTAGAATCAACGCCTGCTCAGCCTCGGATATTTTCAAGTCAGGATAAGTTGATTGGAACGTAAGAGAGTACCGAGGAGCACCCAGGCAGGAAAAGTGGGATTTGGAAAATGTAAAATACAACCCTACTTTGATAAAGAACTTGATCACTATATCAGAACTCTGACTGTACGTCCATGTGCCTTGAGCTCTTTGAGGAGACAGACACCACCGGGGCTGGATACTCACCTCAAGACCGCACTACATATAAGGGAAAACAAAGATTTTCTCTGTTTAAAAAAAGACTTAATTTCACTTAAGTAGCAAGAGATATTTATTTTTAAATTATTCCTAATTTTGTTCTCATAAATTGACTTAAGTTTTTAATGCACTGAAAAGAATTTAATAATGTTTCTATTTGTTTCATTTACCATCTCAGAGTTCAGAGGTGGCTCACAAAGCCAGACACAAAGTAAGACGGACACAGAGAGCCAGAGACTGGCAAGGTGGCCTTCTGATTATAGGCAAGCATTTCACCAACTGAGCCACATCTGCAGTCCTGGATCACCCAGTTTTTGACAAGTGTCCACAAGAGGACAGAATGGGGAAGGATATTGTCTCCGATACATACTGTTGGGGACACCCCACACCGAAAGTCAGCTCACAGCCAGCCAGACTAAATATGCCAACGTCATCTAACTCCTCGCGAGGGCTCAACAGCTAGGCTCCTTGACACTGGTCTTGGTAATTTCTCAGATATGACAACAAAGGCTCAGACAGTAACAGTGAAAAGAAATACAAAGGGCTGCGTGCATCATAAACTCAGATGCTTCTGCACAGTCAAAGGATCACCACCAGCTGACTGAGAAGATGATGCAAGACAGCTCAGCAGGTAGAGGCTCCTGGTGCCGTGAGCCTCGTGGCCTAGATCTTATGTAAGGGCAGAAAGGAGAAAAGTGACTGGGCAAAGTTGTCCTCTGACCTCCGCAGGAGCATGAGGACACACAAACACGTTCCCTTAAAAATGTCAGAGAACGGACTGGAGAGATGGTTCCGAGGTGAAGAGCACTGGCTGCTCTTCCAGAGAATCCCCTGGGCAGCTCACAACCAGCGATGCAATGCCAGCCCCAGGTGATCCAACACCCTCTTCTGACGCCTAACCCCAGGGCAGCCGCACTCATGCGCATGTACCCTAACAGAAACACATTCACATACGCATAACTGGAAATAATAAAACAAATATTTTTAATCAAATATATAAATAAACAAAAAGGAGAATTACCATGTGGCATAGGAATCCCTCTTGTAGTCACTGGTGCGCATTACGACACCACCCACAATGGTCAAGATACGGAAACAACCAACATGCCAGTCGGTTATGGAAATACTGTGTATATAATACATATATAATATATATAACAACGGACTATTACTGCACTGTGAAGAGAAAGATCCCTTTGTTTGACATGGATGGGCTAGGGGGACATTATTTTAAGTAAACTAGTCATGGAAGAAAGAATAATGCACAATCTCACTTGGATGGGGCATCAAAAAAACAAAAGTTCAGTTCTCAAAGAGAGATAAGGAAATGGTGGTTACCACCGTGGGGGAGGAAACGGGGCTGTGCCTGTCAAAGGACAGCGATCACCAGCCACAGACGAGGAACAGCTTTGGGAACTGCAGTTATATTGATTGGGGGATTTTTAATAGCTCTTGTCAAGAAAGAGCTAAGGATGTGGGGTGACAGACACCCAGTCTTCCTCACCGTAACCAATGGCTATTTGTATGTCTGTCTTAGCGCTGTGCTGTAGTCGTCATATTTATACACAAAATTTATTAAAAGCCAAAACCCCAATCATGTTGTAGTGAAATAAATAAGAATGTGCCACAAAGAGTAGCCAGGGTTATTCGAACACTGTTGTTCAGGAGGGCAAAGAAATGCAAAAAACTAAAAAAAGTCTATGACTTCTCCTCTTCTTTTGAGACAGGTCTCATGTGTCACAGCTGAGCTTAAAGTCACTCTGTGCTGGGATCACAGTAACCAACAACCATTCCCCAATCACACAGTGCTGGGGAAGGAACCCAGGGCGTGCTAGGTAACACTACCAGCTGAGCTGTAGCCCCAGCCCCACAATGGATTCTTTTTTTTTTTTTTTTTTTTAAGATTTATTTATTTATTATATGTAAGTACACTGTAGCTGTCTTCAGACACTCCAGAAGAGGGCGCCAGATCTCCTTATGGATGGTTGTGAGCCACCATGTGGTTGCTGGGATTTGAACTCAGGACCTTCGGAAGAGCAGTTGGGTGCTCTTACCTGCTGAGCCATTTCACCAGCCCCCCCCCCCACAATGGATTCTTAAACTTCCAAAATGAGTAGGAAACACTGCACACCTAGGGGCAGTGGTTAGGAGCACTTGATGCTCCTCCAGAGGACCGGAGCACCCATATAGGCTGGCTCATAACCAAATGGAACTCGAGCGCCAGGGGATCTGGCGCCCTCTGCTGGCCTCCATGGGTACCCATATACTCACCCCCACCCCACCCACCCACCCACACACACACACACAAGCCCACCACACACAGACACAAACTCACTATGTCTCTATATGAACCGAATCCTGAGGGTGGGGCAGAGGGCCAAGGAGGAACCTAGCTCCGTGTGAGAAGTATGCAGTACAGCGCAAGCAGAAAACATATGCCAAGACTTGCACTCTGATTGTCCTGGGGTTAGAGATGAAGATATTTTTCCTTTCCTGTGGCGGCGGCGGCGACAGCACACACCTTTGATCCCTGAACAGAGGCAGAGGCAGGTGGATCTCTGTGAGTTCAAGGCCAGCCTGGTCTACAGAGCAAGTACCAAGACAGCCAGAACTACACAGAAACCCTGTCTTCAAAAACCAACCAAAGAGTGCGTTCACTCGCTGCCGCCATCGCTTTCTAACTCCGGAACGCCTCTTGCTTGCTGAGCTCCAGCAGAAGGAGTAAGGGGGTAAGTAAGGAGGTGTCCATACCGTGGCTCCTACAAAGCAGACTGCCCGCAAATCCACCGGTGCTAAAGCACTCAGGAAACAACTGGCTCTAAAAGCTGCTCGCAAGAGTGCGCCCTCTACTGGAGGGGTGAAAGAAACCTCATCGTTACAGGCCTGGTACTGTGGCACTCCGTGAAATCAGATGCTATCAGAAGGCTTCTGATTCGCAAGCTTCCCCTTTCAGTGTCTGGTGCGAGAAATTTCTCAGGACTTCAAAACAGATCTGCGCTTCCAGAGTGCAGCTATTGGTGCTTTGCAGGAGGCAAGCGAGGCCTATCTGGTTGGCCTTTTTGAAGATACCAATCTGTGTGCTATTCATGCCAAACATGTAATAGCTATGCCAAAGATATCCAGCTAGCATGCCACATACGCGGAGAACGTGCTTAAGAGTCCACTATGAGGGGGAACATTTCCTTCTCAAAAAAAAAAAAAAATCTTTTCCTCTTCTTCCTGTTATCAGTAGTTCTGAATGTTAGATATTTTTTTCCATGGGGTCAAAAGTAGCTAAGTATATGATTGCAAAGTGGAAACATGGGGGGCAGAATCAGATACTAGCAGTTTCTCCATGTTTGCTTGTGTGTGAACTTTTAATATAAATTCAAGATGTAAAGCATTAATGCAAGCAAAATGTTTCAGTGAACACATTTCAACAGTTCAACTTTATAACAATTATAAATAAACTTGTTAAATTTTTCTAGACAATGCCAGCATTTGAATTTTTTTAAAAATAAGTAAATTTCTTATTGACAGCAACTAAAAAAAAAGCAAAAAAAAAAAAAAAAACCAAAAAACAAAGAAACAAGCAAAAAGGCATGACATACAACAGTTTTTATTGCTGACAAAATATTCCTTGAAAAGAAAAAAAAATCAACAAATAAGAAATTATTAAAGTTAAAAATTTCCAAATGAATTGATCTACTTTTTTTAAAAAAAGATTTATTTTATGTATATGGGTACACTGTAGCTGAATAGATGATTGTGAGCATTCATGTGACTGTTGGGAATTGAAATTTTAGGACCTCTGCTTGTTCAGGTCAATCCCCCTCACTCTCGCTGGCCCCACTCTGATCAGCTCTGCTCTCTCAGTCCCTGCTTGCTCCAGCCCAAAGATTTATTTATTATTATACATAAGTACACTGTAGCTGTCTTCAGATGTGCCAGAAGAGGGTGTCAGGTCTCATTACAGGTGGTTGCGAGCCACCATGTGGTTGCTGGGATTTGAACTCAGGACCTTCAGAAGAACAGTCAGTGATCTTACTTGCTGAGTCATCTCCTCAGCCCGAACTACGTCTTTTTTAACCATGTGAAAAATGTATCTATGAATCCAATCAAACATATGCTCTTGCTCTCTCTCTCTCTCTCTCTCTCTCTCTCTCTCTCTCTCTCTCTCTCTCTCTCACACACACACACACACACACACACACACACAGGTCTTGCTCCAACTGATCTCATTTGCCCTCGGGCAAATGTTTACTGACATGAGGCTCATGTATTAGTCAGTGCCAGCACTTATTAAGTACCTGCTGTACACTTGGCACCGTGTACTTTAACTGCATCTCCGTAGCCAAGCCCTCATAATCATATGCCCTTACTGTTTTACACACAGGTCCCTGATCTTTGCTTAGCCACCACACTGGAAGGGCAAGACTTGGCACAAAGGCCACCCACCACCCAGTGGCACCCAGTGGGATATTCTCTTTCTACCTCAATGAGTACAAGAGCCATGATAGTTTACCCTCAGGTCCTGAAGTACCCCACTAGTCACCCCACTGTGTAAGGTCTCAGAGCTTGTGACCAGTGCACAGAGGTCACCAGCAGGCACTTTCTGCTCTTTGTGTACCTGAAGCAGAAGCACACCTGACTGACCCCATGAATCCAGAGTATCGATCCTTATACTAGAAGAACCTACTATTCACTAGGTTCATCTTCCGAAAATATTCCATGGGCACTCTTTACAGCAGCCTACCTGCGACTACCTCCTGTGATGGGCTAGTCACATTTCACCAGTGGCTTCCACTCAACTGCACTTTTGACCAATGTCCCCAGATGGACTTTTTGCTACCATAAAATCCACAGTGATGTGCACACGTGACTGTTGCTAAGGCTGGCTCCCAATCTGCCAGCTGTAATTTCACCCCACACATCCCGTTCCAGGAAGCCTACTGCCCTGTACATTAAGGATGACCTCGCCTTTGGTGAGGACCATCTTGCGCCTGCCTCTTCTACTTCAAGGAAGCAGATATTTTTAATTGTCATACTTTGTACCCAGCCAGTGACACAAAAAGGCAAGAGGGTGAGTCAGAATCCTTTCTGTGTAGCTGAGTTCTGGCAATTCATCTAATTTTCCTGTCATCCTTGCTGTGTCTCCTGCTTTCCCCAAAAAGTCTATGGCTCCCTGACCCAGAAGTCCTGCAGATTTCAACATTGTTCTTGTGCTCTGGTCAGTGGTTTCTGTTTACCAAGCTTCTCAGAATAGTCCACTGTTGGCAAGGAAGTCTACATTTGAGAGTTCATCTTTGCTCCCAGAAAAATTTAGGGTACTTCCAGTGTTCGTGGTTGCCACTACAAGTAGATGGTGAGACCCTATCACCGACGACGCCCCATGTTTCTATTGTGGGGCATAGAAGAATCTTGTGAGGACTCAGCTGGAGGCTTCCCCCTTGCTGGATAGCTTTCATAGAGCCAGAAGGTGCTGGGCAGGCTTCCGGGGGAGAATTGTCACCGACCGTCTCACTCAGCTGCAGACCCTGTGAGCTATACTGCCAACCTGCTAGGCATGATATACCCACTGGTGTGATACTGGCACAGCATTATGAAGTAACCAGTTGCTTTCTAATTGGATTTAAGGCCTTCTCTACAGTGGGGAATTCATGCCTGCTGCTGTGAATGTGGTCGCAAGCCCATGGCGGGACATTCAGAGTTCTTAATGAGCTACTGATGTTTTGTTTTGGTGTTGTTGTTGTTGTTGTTGTTGCTGTTGTTGTTGTTCAGTAGAGTTACTCTTGGTCTTGTTTTCACTATTGAGAAGCACACATTGGTTTCAAAGTTCCATCACCTGGCCACACAGCTAGGGAGGAGTTGCTGTCTAGTGAGAGTTCACGGGTGTTCCCCTCTCTCCCTGGAGGAAGGAGTAGCTCTAGAAAGAAAATCAGGTCCCCTGACAGGCACTGTGGAGCCCCTCCCAAGACCACACTTCCTCCCTGGTTGTCAAGGGTACATTAACATGCGAATGCGATAATGACACTTTCTTTTTTATTATTATTATTATTTTCTTTATTTACATTTCAA
>NC_034591.1:89285933-89287671 GCF_900095145.1 Mus pahari
AGATGGTTATGAGCCACCATGTGGTTGCTGGGATTTGAACTCTGGACCTTCGGAAGAGCAGTCGGGTGCTCTTACCCACTGAGCCATCTCACCAGCTCCCCCCCCCCGACACTTTCTAAAAGCCACTCGAAAATAGGGGTGCCTCAACCTGCTTTGTCTACAGATTCATCAGAGCAAGAGGATGCTGTCCGGGATGGGTCCCTCCACAAGCTCCAGTCAGAGATGACTCCATTCAGGTAAGAACCTTGGTTCAGGACCAAATGATGCTTGTGTCTTCCTGGAGGGTGGGGTGTACAGTTAACTTCTTGTTGCACACCTTTTAGATGGCTGACAGACACGTGCTATGCCATGAAGCTCACCACAGCTGGGCAATGGCAGTAAAACGTGGGCAAAGGATAAACAAGAACTGAGTAGAAGGTCAAGACAGTGGTCCTTTCTACAAGGCCCCTACAACTCCCATTTGGCATAGACACCATTTAGACTCAAGTGAGAAGAGAGACAAATCACTTTTTCTTTCCTGAAGTTGAGGGTACATTTTTTTTCTTTTGGTTCCTTTTTATATAGCTGTGGTATCCGGGGCAACTCATCAGCCAATAGGAACATGACCAGGCTCCAGACCGTGCTTCCAGGTCCACCACAGAACCCAGGGTGTCTACCTGCCACGTTCTTTCCCACCTAGCATATATCCAGGTGCTTCCATCCAGGGAAGCCATTGACTCTAGTACAACCACGGGGACAGCAAGCCTGCCACAGGCCTGTCTCTGTGCCTGAGTTTGTTGTGACAGTCATCAATTCAAATGGGGAGATTAAAATAACCTAAGAGTCCACTGTGCCCTAGACTCCCGAAGGAGTTTGAAAATGGCCTAAGAAGTAGTTGGGAGGGACCTTTGAGGAAAGAATAGCTGCCTCCCCAGAGTTGAGGGGAGTCAGGCAGAGCCTCTGCCCCCCAACCCTGAGCTCCCAGCTGCACACCTGCACGCTTTATTGTGGGAATGCTATATAGGGCAACCATACAACACCCCAACCTTTTGTGCTTGTTGGGGCAGAGGGAGCTAGCACAGAAAGGCAGACATGCCCATCACCTATTCAGTTCCCAGCCCCCTGCAAGTGTCTGTGCCATCCCAGGGTCACTCTTTCCGCTCTGCTTTTTCTAGTTAGCTCTGTCCCACTGTCCTGTCACCTTCAAAGCTCACAGTAGCTCCCATACATCATGAATGCACAACAAACATCAACATCAAACAAGGACTATGTGTAAAATAAAGGCAGATAGAGGTTTGATCCTTATTATCTGAGAGCTCAGGTTTGGTTTGGACTTTTTTGAGACAGAATCTTAGTATCCCAGGTTGGCCTAAACTAGGATGGCAGGCTTACAGGCTTAGACCAATCTCAGCCCATTTATAGAGAGCCTGCTCTTTTTCTTTTCTCTCTTTTATTTTATATTTTTCTCTTCTCTTCTTTTTTCCCTCTGTGTTGTACCTACAGCTTCATACAGCAAGTGCTCTACCACTTAGATGTATCCTTAACTTCAGAAATCTTTAAAAACTGATCTGGACAAATATAATATGATTCTACTTATAGGAGGTACCTAGAGGTCAAATTTATGGAAACAGACAAACAAACAACAACAAAATACAGCAGAGTTCAGAACCACCAGCCAGTGTTTGATGAGTTTGAATTTGTAGTTTAGGGAGTTGGAAATTATGCGAGACCATGTCTCAAAAAAAAAAAAAAAGGAAAA
>NC_034591.1:89287852-89291496 GCF_900095145.1 Mus pahari
AAGGAAGGAAGGAAGGAAGGAAGGAAGGAAGGAAGGAAGGAAGGAAGGAAGGAAGGAAGGAAGATGGAAAGAAAGAAATAAAAAAAAGGAAGGAAGGGGGGAAAGGTGGTCCACATTCCTGAGGAACCACACCCCGGGTGATTCTTTGGCTTCCGAGCACGCACACATACAAACCCACACACAAAAGTGTGCAGAATAGACACAAACATACAACCAAAAATTCTTCAACTTCTGGGAGACTAGAAAACAGAATAGTGGTTTCCGGGCCTTGAGGAGGGGACCAAGTACTGTGTTTAAAGTCTGGAGTTTCTGCTTAAGGCAATGAAGAGAATCTCATCTGTGATAGACAGAGATGATGCTGCACATGGAGGGAGCAGAGCTTAATGCCATTGTGCTACTTGCTTAACACAGTGGAGGGGATGCTTAGTCCATGTGTGTGTTCGAATACAAATACAAACACCAGATAACTCTCAAAGTAAGTGACTACCTATGAAGAAATGGAAAAACAGAGCCAAGCAGTGGATTGCCGGTCCAGTGACCAGATGTGAAGGCTCCGTGGGTAGAGCCCACGTGGCTCTGCCACCAGCAGAGCCACCGAAAGGCAAGGAGCTTCCTTTGCTTTTTTTTCTTCCTTTTATATACATTGTTTCTTCTTGTGAATTATCTTTAAATTTTGAAGTTTCTTTCAAAATAATCAGAACAAACATCAGGTATGGTGGTGAGAGCCTTAAACTCAGCACTGGGCCGGTGGAGGCAGGAGAATCAGAAATTCAATATTATGGGTCATTTTAAGACCTGAGATCCAGTCACGAATGAAAGAAAATTTATGTCATTGTAGAAGCTTAGAAATAGAAACAAAAGAGCAAGGGACATCTTGATATTTTTATTTCTTATATTTTAAAAAAATTCCACATCATCATAACCATCTTGAATGTATGTGTCCATAAATTATACCATAACCATTTCCCAGCTCCGTACATGTTTTTCATAATTCTAATATTTCACAGTAATGTTTAAAAGTGTGCTGGCTATTCCTTTTGGAGAACAGTTCAGTCTCTGCCCATGTTCACGTCTCTGTGCCTCCCTCCCCTTCCTCCCTTCTGAGCTGACCCTAAGATTACACCCGTGACAGCAGATATTCCACCTTGGAACGACTGGGCACATGGGTGCAAACATTTTAATAGATTGGCCTCTTTTTATAATTTTTTTTTTACTTTTCATTAGTATAATGATAATTTATGGGAGACAGGGTGCTTTCCCCCTTCTCCAAAAGTTCCATGAATCCTAGACTGGTCTCTAACTCACCATGTAGCCAAGGATGACCTTAAACTCTGGAACCTCCTGCTTCCACCCACCCAGTGCTGGGAATGCAGGTGTGGCACCTCCATGCCAGGCCTGTTTTTCCCTTGGCTTCTCTGCTGGTTGGTTGTGTTCTTGCAGCTTTGGATATTCATCCCCCACTGGATTCTCTGTAGTTATTTTCTCCCTCCTGGCAGTCTGCCTCATCACCGTTTCTGTCCAACGCTAATTTGTTTGAAATAGTTCATTTGTCACTTTTGGGTTTTGTTCCCTGTGTACTGGAGATGATATTCAAAAGATATTTTCCCACTTCTGTATTATAGATGTTTGTTGGCGTGTGGGGAGGTGGTGTGTGTGTGTGTGTGTGTGTGTGTGTGTGTGTGTGTGTGTGCGCGCCATGGAGTCCAGATGGTAAGTTTACAGCGTTGGTTCTTTCCTTTCACCTTTATGTGGGTTTGGGGGATCAAACCCATGCTACCAGGCTTGCACAGCAAGTACCCGGTAAGGCATCTCACTGGTTATAAGTTACAGCTTTTAGTATCTGATACGAGATTGCTTTCTGGGACACTGCCGCTCCCTCCCACAGTAGGTCTCACCCTTCCCCGTGCTGGGTTACTGTAAGTGGGAACTACCTTTTTCTGTACTGGTACTGCTCTATACAAGATTGCTGCATCTTTCTCCCATTTTATAAATAATCAAATGCATTGCACAAAGTGACAGATTCCCACATGGCATTTTTATGTTTGTATTGTTTTCTTGGGTCATCGTCACATCCTCCAGTATCCTTCCTGTTTCCTATAGACCGCCTTCCATTTTCATGTTATATATTTCATTCTTTGTAAAAATATAGATTCCATATATGGGCACAAACATAGGGCACCATCTTCCCAAGTCTGGCTCATTACTTTGAACATGATGGTCCAAGGCCCCTTGTAATAAAATCCATAGCCATAGTAAGATGGAATCTTCTGTTTGTTTTGGTTTGTTTTTTGTTTTTGGAGACATAGTTTCTCTGTGTAGCCCTGGCTGTCCTGGAACTCACTCTGTAGACCAGGCTGGCCTCCAACTCAGAAATCTGCCTGCCTCTGCCTCCCAAGTGCTGGGATTAAAGGCATGCACCACCACTGCCCGGCTGTAAGATGGAGTCTTAATACAGTTTTGACAGATTGTCAAAATCTTTTTAAAAGGCATGCATTTCCCAAGTGAACACCTTTACTTTGAACACACAAACCAGTGTTTACAGAGCAAAAGCAGAGGGTTTGGGCTTTGATGCTGTAAACATGGCAGGTACTCAAAACCCAAGACCCAAAATGCTGGTCTGTGCTGTAATATGCTCAGGGACAAATCAAGGTGTGACAGTTCTAGGTCCAATCCAAGGAATGGATTGTTCAGAGTTGCTGAACCCAACTTTGGAGAGGCAAGGACCCTCATCTGAGCCATGGACAGAGCCTGACATTGTGCCCCAGTCAGTCTCAACCTTCCCATGAGGAACACAGCTGGAAAAGCCCATCAGAAGGGCAGCCGACAGGGAGAAGAGACTTTTGAACGAGCCCAGCCACCCAAGGATTCAGAGAGACCATTCTATGTGAGGGCTACCTCTGTCACCACAGCTGTGCTGGGGTCTTGTTAAAAGTGAAACTGACTTTCAGAGGGTTCTGGGGGCGTTTGCTACAGGAAAGTCGATGTTCCACTTCAGGGTCCCACTAGCCTCAAACAGTGCCTCTTGCTTGCTTTCAGCTTCTGGGGCCCCTTGGTTGCCTCTGCTACCTCTAGATGTTTCTGAGGTTACAGCAGGCCACAGCATGTTCCAGTCTAGGCAGAGGAAATATAAAAACCAATGTGAATGTGACTCAAGGCCCCCTCATGCCTCTACAGCACCACACAGCTGGGAACAGCAAAGTCTGCAGGCTTCCGGGTTCCACCATTGCTGGAAAGCTGCTTCCTTTTCTCCCAACCAAATGAGATAGGCATCTGAGATCCGTTCAGCAGATGAAGGATAAGATCAGAAAGGCTCAGGGCATACTGATCACACCGCATTAATAAAGTCCTGAGCTAGGACTCAGCCCCAGTGGCCTGACCTGACTTAACCTATGAGTGGCATGTGACAGAGCTCAGTGGTCCATTAGCAAGTTTCATGGATGTATAACAGGAACCTGGGAGCAGGCTGGTGTAGCCTTATAAAAACCTGGAGTTATTGGATTTGATGGGGATAAGACAACATTATAGTTGAGTCTGTAATTCACAGCAGATAAAGGCAGAAAGTCAGAAGCTGAGTGGGCAACACAAGACACTTGGGGGAGAGAGAGAGAGAGAGAGAGAGAGAGAGAGAGAGAGAGAGAGAGAGA
>NC_034591.1:89292021-89295034 GCF_900095145.1 Mus pahari
CAGAAGAGGGCATCAGATCTCATTACGGATGGTTGTGAGCCACCATGTGGTTGCTGGGATTTGAACTCAGGACCTTTGGAAGAGCAGTCAGTGCTTTTACCCACTGAGCCATCTCTCCAGCCCCCGATGCTCATTCTTAAGTCCTTCTGTTACATTTTTATTTGAGACAAACCTTGGGCGAGTTGTCCAAGCTGGTCCTGAACTCACCGTATAATCCAGGTAGGCCTGCACTCGCCACCCTTCCTCCTCAGCCTCACTTATAGCTGGGACAGCACCACCAGCCCCAGACAAAACGTTCTCAAACCCAAATAGCAAAGACCATCTTTGTGCATTCCGCACTGACATCCACCTTAATTAAGCATAGTGTTAAAACTGAGTATGACGCTGCAGTCACCAAGTCTCTGTGTGTGCCCTTGTTCCCAAAGAGCTCTTTACGTTGTGTGCCAAAGTCTAGAATCGGAAACGACATGAGCTGGGCACCGTCCTCCCTCTGCTAAGCAGTGATGGTGCAATCCAAGCACTCAGGAGGCATAGGCAGGCAGATCTCTGTGAGTTCAAGGCCAGCTTGGTCTACAAAGTAAGTTCCAGGACAGCCAGGGCTACACAGAGAAACCCTGCCTCTAAAAATTAAAAACAAACAAATAACAAAAGAAAAAAGAAAAAAAGAAAACTTACAGCTTTCTGAGACACTAACAGCGCCAATAAATAAAATAAAACACCCAGGGCCCATGAGGTGCTTAGCAGGTAAAGACATTTGCTGCAAAGCCTGGTAGAAAAAGACAGTTGACTCCCACAAGTCACTCTCGGACCTCCACACGAGTGCTCACACATACAAATAAATAAGTAGGGCCTTAAAAATAGAAGGAAGAGCTTTGTCCTAAGTACAAAATTTCATGCCCAGTCACTCATGCAAAATGATGCCTAAAGTTATTTACTAAATCAGTCATCAATCAAAAACCTCAGATTCCAGAAACTCAAATATAGCTAGAACCTCGGTCTACAAAGAAACCAAATTATATATGAAAGGCAATATGAACAAGATTGCAGATATTGGCTAAACATGAGATATAAGAATTTTTAAAAGCAGATTGGAAACTGGAATATTCATTCCCCAACACCTTATCTCCTCTCAGATCAACTCCCATCAGTTTCATGTCTTCTTTCTAGAGTCTATTTTGTACCAATTTGGGTATCGCTTTTGCTTGTAGTTGGGTGTTGGGAATTCCACTTCCCCATTTACTCCCCACCCCAACTCCATATTGCCAATGTGGATCCAACACAGCCCAGGTAGGGCTGGTGACGCTTTTACTAAAGACCCTGGGTAAGTTGTTAGAATACTCATTTTCCCGGGACTTTTATATCTTTCATATATTCTCCCCCTTTACCACTGTGCTACAGTACACTCACCCCTTTCCTGTCTCCTTAAAAGGGATAATGTTGAAACAGGGCATGGTGGCACACACCTATAATCTCAGCACTTGATCCAGCAAGAAGATTAGGAGTTCAAGGCCAACCTCGGCTACATAGAATTCAAGGCCAGCCCGCAATTTTAGATACTACCTCAAAAGTAAAAGTGTTGGCCTGGATCTTCTCTGAGTGCACTCCCACCTCTACCTTCTGACCCACTAATCCTCTAACCCATCACAACACTCAGGAGATGCCTCCCTTTTATCTCTGCCCCCCTCCCCACCCGGCTATAAATACCATTTTCTGCCTTAGTCCTGTGTGTGCTCTAACTTCAGAGTGCAGCTTCAGACTGCCAGACCTGTCTGTCCCCTGGGGCAGCAGTAGGTAAGTATTGGGGGCTCTTCTTTGGGGCTTTCTATGAACAGAAAAATGAATTCCTGTGCCATCGGGGAGGGGGCACCGAGACTCTGCATCAACCGAGGTGTTAAACCCTGCCAAGGCTAGCCCAGAGACCTGATGAACCTTCAAGCTGTTGTAATCCTGTCTCATCTCTCCAGCCAGTGGGCTCTGTATTTGTTAGCCAAGATCCCTGCCTTCTACCTGACTAGCTAGGCTCTTACCCTTAGCTCCACATTCCAGTCTGTCAAGGCATTGTTTCTTTTGATTCTGTCTCTGGTAGCCAATCGCATCTCTCACATGCTTTGGAGCCTTCTGGCTGGGTTCCTGTCCACCTAAGAGGAGCTGTGCACTTCATTATATCATCACGTGTTCTCTTGTGGCTGTAGGCTCTGCTCCTGTGCTCCTCAGCACGGAAGACCGCCAGTCACATGAGTGATCAGCACAGAGTCAGCCACCTGCAAACATCCTCATGTCTGCATGCCGTTCCTCAGAAGCTGCGCAGAGGGCAACCGGGAGACTCAAGGTCCTGGCTCTGCCTCTAGACAGTTGCAGGGGCATCCCAAAGGACCCTGCATTAAAAATGCAAAAGCTAAACTGGGAAACATGGAGTAGAGAGAACTTCCCAAGAAAGCCTCTCCCTCCACACCAACCAAAGGAGGATGGACCACCGGGACCAGGGGAAGAAAGGGGAGCAGCCCCTGGTCTTCCCCATATTCATTCTCCTCACTGAGGAGAATTTCTAACTTTCATCTCTATCTTCCTCCCTCTGCCCCCCCCCCGCCCCCAGAGAAGAAATTCTCCATGAATTTCTCCATTCCTGACGTCAGGAGTTAGGCTCTGGTGGGTAGTGGAAACAAGGTACACCTCCCCTAAGTTCCCATCACTGCACACACTCTGTCTTACAAAGCTCAGCTCACGGAACACAGACTGCTCAGATCCGTTCCGAATCTGAGTCGGGCTTGGCTCTTACCAGTAATGAGGTCACAATTTGTAGACCGAGGAAGGGAAACATTTATGGTTGAACTGAGGTTGCTATCTGCCTCCTTGGCCAGTGCCCAAACGAAGGCGCTTAGATTAAAAAGTACAAAGTTTCCATTGACTTTTAAAAGTTTCAATTTGGAGTAGTCTGTTTCAAGATTTAACCTCCCACACCAAAAAGAAGAAGAAGGAGAAGAAGGAAGAAGGAGGAGGAGGAGGAGGAGCAGGA
>NC_034591.1:89295049-89299268 GCF_900095145.1 Mus pahari
GAGGAGGAGAAGAAGAAGAAGAAGAAGAAGAAGAAGAAGAAGAAGAAGAAGAAGAAGAAGAAGAAGAAGAAGAAGAAGAAGAAGAAGAAGAAGAAGAGAGGAAGAGGAAGAAGAAGAGAGGAAGAGGAAGAAGAAGAGGAAGAAGAAAAGAAGCAAACATGGGGCGTGTGCATGCCGAGGGGGTGCGCTTGTCTTGGGGCTGTTTGCCAGAGCTTTTGTTGGCAGAACTCAGGACAGCTATCAAACTAAAGGAAAGTCGAAGATTCATTTGGTTGTGGTACACTTGTTAGGAAAGAAATTGGATTCACTAAATCCCAATAACATTCCTCTTTGAGCTGTGCATGGTGGTTTGAGGTTGTAATCTCCACACCATGTAAGTTCCAGGACAACCTAGGCAACAGGCTAAGAAAAAAAAAATTCTATTTTAAGAAATTTGAGGGCTGGAGAGGTGGCTCAGAGGTTAAGAGCACTGACTATTCTTCCAAAGGTCCTGAGTTCAAATTCCAGCAACCACATGGTGACTTAGAGCCATCCGTAATGACATCTGATGCCCTCTACTGGTGTGTCTGAAGACAGCTACAGTATACTTATATATAAATAATAAATAAATATTTTTAAAAACTTTTAAAAAAACAAGAAATTTGAATATGGAACATATATCCATATATATATTTTTTTTTCAAATTTCTTGTTTTCTTCCAGTATAGGAAGGTTCCTCAGATCCTGTCATCCTGTTGGGACTCCACCAAGCAGTGGGCAAAGGATTCAAAGAGGTGATTTGTAGAAGAGGAAGGCTGAGTTGCCAACAGACAAGTGGCAATATACTCCGTTTATACCTTAGCAAACTGGAAAGTTCAAGTTCAGACCATGTAATATCAACTGTCTAGTAGCTGCAGCTACCAACACAACCTGTAGCCACTTGGAAAGAGGGACCAGAAATTGAGGAATAGCCTCCATCAGATTGGCCTGTGGGCATGTCCGTGGGGGCATGATCTTGATTGATGATTGATGTGGGAGAACCCAGCTCACTGGAGGCAGCACCACCCCCCAGCCAGGGGGTGTCTAGACTATATAAGAAAATTATCAGAACATAGATGTGGGAGCAGACTTTCAAGCAGTGTTCATTCCTCTGTGGTTTCTGCTTCAAGTTCCTGTCCCAACTTGCCTCTGGGATACTGTGACCTGGAAGTGTAAGCCAAATAAATTCTTTCCTCTTCAAGTTGCTTTTGGCCAGAGTGTTTTTATCACAGCAGTGAGGGTGTCAACACACACAGATCTGAAGTGTGCTGAGAAGTGTGTTGGTAAGGTATTTATTTATCCACAGCTTGCATGAATGTAAACTAATGCCACTGCTTTGGGGAGACTCTTTTTTTTTTTTAATTAGATATTTTCTTCATTTACAATTCAAATGCTATCCCAAAAGTCCCCTATACCCTCCCTCGACCCTGCTCCCCAACCCACCCACTCCTGCTTCCTGGCCCTGGCATTCCCCTATATTGGGGTATATAATCTTTGCAAGACTAAGAGCCTCTCCTCCCAATGATGGCTGATTAGGACATCTGGTTAGTTCATATTGCTGTTCCTCCTATAGGATTGCAGACCCCTTCAGCTCCTTGGGTACTTTCTCTTGCGCCTCCATTGGGGCCCTGTGTTCCATCCAATAGATGACTGTGAGCATCCACTTCTGCATTTGCCATGCACTGGCATAGCTTCAGAAGAGACAGCTATATCAGGGTCATGTCAGTAAAATCTTGCTAGCATATGCAATAGTGTCTGCATTTGGTGACTGATTGTGGGATGGATCCCTGGGTGGGGCCGTCTCTGCATACTCCTTCCTTCCATCTCAGCTCCAAACTTTGTCTCTGTAGCTCTTTACATGGGTATTTTGTTCCCCATTCTAAGGAGGGACGAAGTATCCGCACTTTGGTCTTCCTTCTTCTTGAGTTTCATGTGTTTTGCAAATTGTATCTTGGGTATCCTAAGTTTCTGGACTCATATCCATTTATCAGTGAGTGTATGACTCACTGCAGTCACCAAAGGGGAAGAGAAGTTTTGGGTAAGGTGATCTTCTCCAGGTTGATACACACTTCTCAAGTCATCCACTCATTTCCCACCCCAACACTCACAGAAATACCTTTTTAAAAAAAAGTGTGTGGAGCTGGAGAGATGGCTCAGCAGTTAAAGAGTACTGACTGCTCTGCCAAAGGACCCTGGTTCAATTCCCAGCACCCACACAGCAGCTCATAAACTGTCATAAACTGTCTATAATTCCAGTTTTAGAAGATCTGGCACCCTCACACAGACATACATGCAGACGTGTAAGCAAAACATCAATGCATAAAATATAAATAAAAATCATTAAAAAAGAGTATGTGTGCATGTATGTGCCTGTATGTACTTGTGTGTGTGTGTGTGTGTGTGTGTGTGTGTGTGTGTGTGTGTGTATGCATGCCCGCACTCCTGCCCATGAAGAACAGATGTGTCAGATCCCTTGGAGCTTGACTTACAGTTGTAAGCCATGTGATCTGGGCTGGAAGTTGAATTCAGATGCTCAGATGATCACTGAGTGATCTCTCTAACTCCAAGAAATCACACACACACACCCCCAGTTAATATGGAGTTTCATGTAGTCCAGGCTGATCTTGACCTTTCTATGTAGCCAAGGATGGCCCTGAACTTCTGATCTTCCTGCTTCCATCTCTCTAGTCATGGGGTTACAGTCATGTGCTGCTATGCCAGTTCATGTGCTGCTAAGGATCACAAGTGTATCTCAAACAGGCAACTCTATTCATTTAGCTACATCCACAACCTGAGAAAATTTTACATTTCAACTCTAAGTAACGCAGGCAAAGATGTTCCGTACAATGTTGATTGTAATAGTAAAACCAGCCTTAAAGATCTGTCAAAAAAGGAAAAGATGAATGGACAACAGCAATTGCTGCAGTACCCTGTTGTTGTGGGATTCCCCTTGCCTCAAACTTGAAAGCAAATGTAACCATTCAAAAAAGAAAGATTGTGGCAACATACTGATAAGGTTATTGCCTTCAATCTTTTAAACTTGAATACTTAAGTAGCAAACAACTCACATTGTTACACAGATGGTCACTACCTTCTCAGAAGCACTTCTGGTCTTGCAAAAATGAAGCTCTGTGCTGTTGAATAGTTAACTACCCACCCCACACCTTGCCTGGCAACTACCATCCTATTTTCAGGCTGATGTCGATCACACTGGAGCCACACTCACTCATCTCTTGTGAGTGGTTCATAACACCTAGCAAGATGCTCTCAAGGCTCATCCATATTGAAGCACTCTCCTGAAAGTCCTCCCTTCTTAAAGCTGAACAGGATTGTTTATTTTTATTTTATGTGTATGAGTATTTTGCCTGAATATATGTAGATGCACCACATGCATGCCTGGTGCCCTTGAAGGCCAGAAAAAGACATCAGATGCCTAGAGACTGGCAGATGGTTGTGAGCCAGCACATGGGGGCTAGAACCAAGCCTTTGTGCTTAACTGCAGAGCTGTTCCTCCAGCTCCCTGAAGTGTATTGCATTGTGTATGCAGATGCCATCTTCTGCTTGTCTGTTCACCCGTGCACAGACATGGCTTTCACAGTTTAGCTCTTGTGGATAATGCTGCTATCAGACTTGGTTTTAGCTTGAAATCAGTGGTTTTTCATCATCAAAACCACTATTTCCAGTATAAGCATTGTTCTTTTAAAATGAACCCCTGAAGAGCAACCTGGAAACCCACAAGCTGCATGTCATCCTTCCTTCAACCATCGTCCAGTTTAAAGACAGAAGAATATGTTCTTTAACTTTAGAGAATTTTTCATTACTCTTTTTATCTACTTGAATATAAGATTTTTTTAAAAGTTTAGGGGGGACACAGTCCCAAAAAAAAGCACCCCATGTTAAATTCAAACTCAACTATGTACTATAGCTAAGAATGGCCTTGAATTGATCCTCCTGCCTCAGCCTCTCAAGCATTGGGATTACAGGTGTGCATCATGATGTCCAGCTCTGAACAGAGAAATGTCACCTCACCTCCTCTATAGAAGTTGAATTTCATGTAATATGTGTTTATGCTCAAAAAAAAAAAAAATCTGAGCCGGGCGTGGTGGCGCACGCCTTTAATCCCAGCACTTGGGAGGCAGAGGCAGGCGGATTTCTGAGTTCAAAGCCAGCCTGGTCTACAAAGTGAGTTCCAGGACAGCCA
>NC_034591.1:89299279-89300558 GCF_900095145.1 Mus pahari
TTTTGAGCCGGGCATGGTGGTGCACGCCTTTAATTCCAGCACTTGGGAGGCAGAGGCAGGCGGCTTTCTGAGTTCGAGGCCAGCCTGGTCTATAGAGTGAGTTCCAGGACAGCCAGGGCTACACAGAGAAACCCTGTCTCGAAAAAACCAAAAAAAAAAAAAAAAAAAAAAAAAAAAAATCTATGTCATTCTTCTTGGCCAAGTAAAGCACACAACTGAAATTTTAATTGTCTGTAATCATGACTACCTACCTTTCTCTCTCTCATTCTGGAAGAACAAGTGCTTTAAACTTCTGAGCCGTCTCCCTGCCTCCTATTTTCTGAGACAGAGTCTCATTTTGTAGCCCTGACTGGCTTCAGATTCACCAAGATCTGCCTGCCTCTGCCTCCCCTGTGCTGAAATTAAAGATGTGACCCACCACACTCAGCCAATAAAATTTTAAAGCAAAGTAACCTATATTATCACATTAGAGTTACTTAGAATGATGGTGTTAGGGGAGAGTAGATGAAGAGTATGTGTCTCTCTTGTGTTGCTCCTTATAACTGAATGTCAATACATAATCATCTCACAGTAAAAAGCTCTGTCTTAAAAGTAGATGGGGGAGAGGCGGATTTCTGAGTTCGAGGCCAGCCTAGTCTACAAAGTGAGTTCCAGGACAGCCAGGGCTATACAGAGAAACCCTGTCTCGAAAAACCAAAAAAAAAAAAAACTAAAATGCATAGCCCTGGCTGTCCTGGAACTCACTTTGTAGACCAGGCTGGCCTCGAACTCAGAAATCCGCCTGCCTCTGCCTCCCGAGTGCTGGGATTAAAGTTAAAGGTGTGCGCCACCACGCCCGGCTACAAACATGTATTTTAAGGGCTGGTAATATAATTCCATTGGTAGAGTGCATGAAGCAGGGGCTTGTTCCCCAGAACTACATAACCATGAGTTGTGCATGCCTGTAATATCTGTACTTGAGAGGTGGAGGCAGGAGGATCAGGGGCAAAGCCAATCCTTGACCTTATGTCAAGTTCAAGTTGGTATGAGACCCCCAACCCAAAAATACCTTTACATGGCGGTTTTCCTCAACACCTTTTGTGACCCAGAGCTCTCTGAGGCTTTGAAAAGGCATGGGGGCTGGTGAGATGGCTCAGTGGGTAAGAGCACCCGACTGCTCTTCCAAAGGTCCAGAGTTCAAATATCAGCAACCACATGGTGGCTCACAACCATCCTTAACAAGATCTGACGCCCTCTTCTGGAGTGTCTGAAGACAGCTACAGTGTACTTACATATAATA
>NC_034591.1:89300569-89352122 GCF_900095145.1 Mus pahari
CAAAAAAGACAAGGAGGGGCACTTCATACTCATCAAAGGTAAAACCTTCCAAGATGAACTCTCAATCCTGAATATCTATGTGTGTACGTACACACACACACACACACACACACACACACACACACACACACACGATATGTTAGCATGGCTTATAACCCATGGTCTGAGCAGCTCAACAATGGCTGTCTCCTGACAGAAAGGCCAAGGATCTGGCAGTCTGTCAGTCCATGAGGCTGGAGTCTCAGCAGTTCCAGTCTGGTGCTGGGGTCCCAGGGAGGATCTAGAGCGTGGCGAATTTTCAGACCATGCTGGAATCCTGAATAAGTAGGTTTTAATACCAGTGAATGTACAGAATAGATGAACTTGCCAGTGAGAGTGAGGGCAATCAGGCAAAAAGCTTCCGTCTTCCACATTCTTCTATGTGGGCTATACGAGAAGGTGTGGCCCAGATTAGGATGGATCTTTCACTCCAAGTAATCCAACCAAGAAAATCTCTCACAGGTATGCCCAGCTAGTAGGATTTAGTTAATCCCAGGTGTAGTCAAATTGACAACCAAAATTAGCCATCACAGTAAACTATACTCTCCTGGGAATTTACCCAAAGGATGACATAGCCTACTGTAGAAACATTTACTTATTTATGCTCAGTGATCCCTATTCATAATAGCTAGGACTTGGAAACAGCTTAAATACCCACCAACTGATGAATGGATGATAATGAAAATGTGGTATCTATACACAATGGAATTTTATTCATCTGGAAAGAAAACTGAATGCACAGATTAATGTAGCTCTCTACCACAATCAAAGAAGCTAGTTGATACAAGGGCTCACAATGAGTACAGAGAATACTGAGGGTACTGTGGAGTGCCCAGACATAAATAGGACCAATACATCATCATACCCCATCTCCACAAGCAGCAAGGGATGTCATGGAAGGGGTGGGGGGGCTCCCTAAGATCCAGAAGTTTCTGAAACAGTATCTTCTAGATGTAACAGAACCTCTTGGCAGGTCTCTGTGACTGAGATCAAACAAGGACCTGATATCTGCAGAGTTACCTGTACCACCCCCAGGGAAGCAGTGGGCGACTTCAGAGTCATAGTTCCAGGTTGTCTCTGCTGTCTGTGGCACAAGAGCTCCAATGACAAGTGTCTTTCCCTCTGCTGTAATTCTGACTTGCATAAGTTAAAATTATTTCACTCCCATGTTTTAAAATCATAAGGCTCACTCCAGGGTGCCTAATTTATTTTTCTATTACTGCGATAAAAACACCACGACCAAGGGTACTTATAGAAGGGAGCATTAAAGTTCCAGAGGGGCAGGAGTTCATTGTCAGCATGATGGGAAACTTAGCGATGGGCAGCAGCCATGACACTGGGGCAGAATCTGAGAGCTCACAGTCTGTCCACAAAGAGGAAGTAGTGAAAGGACATGTTGGGAAATCTTTTGTAACTTTAAAGCCTTCCCACAGTGACACACCTTCTCCAACAGAAAAGCCACACCTCCTAATCCTTCTCAAACAGTTCCACCAACAGGTGACCAAGTATGCAAACAAATGAGCCGGTGGGATCATTCTCATTCAGACAGCTCAAGGGACTACTGCTATCTATTCTATTACATCTTAAGAGAGAACGGGCCAGCTATGGTGGTGCATATCTTTAACTTCAACACTGGTGAGGCAGAGGCAACCAGCTCTCTGAGGATTTGAGCCTAGCCTTTTTTTTTGTTTTTTTACATAGTGAGGGAGTTTCAAACAAGTCATGGCTACATAGTGAGAATCTGCCCTTTAAAACCCGGAGGAGGAGCCGGGCGGTGGTGGCGCATGCCTTTAATCTCAGCACTTGGGAGGCAGAGAGAGGAGGATTTCTGAGTTCAAGGCCAGCCTGATCTGAGTTGCAGGACAGCCAGGGCTATACAGAGAAACCCTGTCTCAACCCCCCCCCCAATAACCCAAAACAAACAAACAAACAAACAAACAAAAACAGGAGGAGACACTTGTGTGGCAGAAGACAGTCACTGTTCTTTGTGCCATCCCTTTCTTCGAATCACCCCATGCGAGTGTCACAGAACGGGTGCAGGAGATCAGTGGCTGTGATGGATAGGCACAACCCCAGCCTGCACACCTGGGCTACAGAAAGCAAGCATCTTTCTGCTGCCTGTTTCAGGGCGGATGTCACTGTGGTTAAGACTGGGAACCCACCAGCTTCTGTGAAAAATATTATTGGGGTCACAGAGCTGCTTTGGGGGGGGTTGACATGTTGCTTTGGCATTCCCCTCACCTCCCATGATGCTCTGTACAAAGGAGAATGGCACCCCCATGGCTGAGCTTTTTTAGCTGCAAAACTTAAAGACTCCTACGCTAGTTATAGCTCCCTGCACAGAGATTTAAATGGAATGGCCATTTTCATCCCAAATCCACCCATCATCATACTCGGGGACCCGGTTCTGAAGAGCCACATATCTGAAGGTTGACTGTGGCCCTCATCTGAAAAGGCATGTTTTTGTGTCTTTCCATCCTCTTTCATGTTCTCCTGACTGAACACTTTGGCCAGCAGGGTCCTGTGAACATCCTTCTGTAGGAGGAGCAGTGACCAGGTAAAATGGGAAATTATCATGTAAAACAGGATATGCTGTGTGGGTGGCCAAACCTATCTGCTTCCCTGTTGTCTTCATTCATGTAAAAGAAACACTGTGTCTTTCCAGCCAGCCAGCCACATACCCCCACACACACACATACAGTCACACACACATCATTTGCACACACATATATATACACACACCACACACATATAGAGTATATGTGTATACACATTCACGCATGCACACACCCTATACACACACCCTATACATACGCTTATAGACACAGGCATGCATATATACTTGCTGGTCATTACAAAGGTTTTCCCTTCTTTAACTCACTCATCTTTCACTTGAAAGCATTATGTGAGGCGTGAGTGAGATAGTTACAAGGCTAAAGAGACTTGCTGTCACCTTGACTTCAATCCCTGGGACCCACATGGTAGAAGGAGGAAACTGACCCCAGAACTTGTCCTCTGACCTATAGTGCTGAGGCAAGTTAGCGAACACACACACTAAATAAATAAATGTATCTTTTGAAAATTGAAAGTGTTATGTGCACTTTATGAATTCAGCGATAGAATGTATCAGGAATAATGTATCTTTTTATACCACAAACTTGATGGTACAGTAATTATTAAAATGGGAACTGGCTTAAAGGCCTACTAATAGAACGAAATAAACCTAACAGCAATATGAAAGACATCATGCAAAGGAACGAAGTGGGTCTCCAACTGCTAGTGTGAAAAGGTTCTCTTCCATTATCAAGTAAGAAAATTGAAAATAGATTTTGTAACACTACCCCTGTAACAAATGATTTGAAATGATAAACATCTGCACCCAGATAACATCTAAGAGATACAGTCAAGTGTACCATGGTTTTACCTGAAGAACTGAGGGCAATGAGGAGAGATGAGACAGAGGGCTTCCTCTGTACTTACTCTCATACTGCAAGGCATTTTAAAATTTATAGTTGTTAAGCTGGGCAGTGGTGGGGCACGCCTTTAATCCCAGCACTTGGGAGGCAGAGGCAGGCAGATTTCTGAGTTCAAGGCCAGCCTGGTCTACAAAGTGAGTTCCAGGACAGCGAGGGCTACACAGAGAAACCCTGTCTTGAAAAACAACAACAAAAAAATTATAGTTGTTTATATGCATGCATATGTGTCTGTGTGGGGGTGCACAAGTGTGGGATTGCAGGTGCACCCATTCAAGAGTGTGGAGACCCAAAGTAGATGTCTTTCTTTGTTCTCCACTTTCTATGCTAAGACAGGTTCTCTCAGTTGAACCCATAGCTCGATGATTGTGCTAGTCTAGCTAGCTGGCTTGCTTCAGACATCCCCTGTCTCTTCCTCCTGGCAATGGGTGCTACGGATCTGAACTCCGGACTTCATGTGTGGCACATACTTTACCCACTGTAACCACTTTAGAAGCCACCGTAGGTACTGTGCTGGCCACTAAAGGCTGTTGACCTAAGTTCCGTCCCCAGAAGGAAGCCATGAAGAGGTGGAAGAAGAGAACTGACTCCACGGAGCTGTTCTCTGATTTTCACACTCACGCTGTGGCATGTCTGACCTCTCCCAGGCACACACATTAACACAAAATAATGATAATAAACTACATTAAAATTATACTTTAAACAACTCTAAACATAAAATGTTAGAGTCAGCATTTGGGTATTCTTAGAGTAAGGAGCACCGAGACCAAGCAGTTTTTTGTTTTTCTTTTTGTTTTTTGTTGTTTTTGTTTTGTTTTGTTTTGTTTTGTTTTGTTTTGTTTTGTTTGAGACAGGGTTTCTCTGTATAGCCCTGGCTGCCCCGGAACTCACTTTGTAGACCAGGCTAGCCTCAAACCCAGAAATCCGCCTGCCTCTGCCTCCCAAGTGCTGGCATCAAAGGTGTGTGCCACCAAAGCCCAGCCGAGACCAAGCAGTTTCTAAAGCCCACCCAATACTTGTTTGTATATGTCAGCCATACAGAGCTTGGTGGCTCAAGCTTGTAATCCTAGCACCCTGGAGACTAATACAATTGGATTACCATGAACCCAGGGCCTGCTTGAACTACGTTGTAAGTTCCAGGCCAGCCTATTTGAGATCTTGTCATCAAACATAAACAACGACAAAAGGCAAACCTCTTCTGAGGGGTTCAGTTCAGTAAACACGGGTTAGGATGAAACACACCAAGGACACACACCATCAACACTTGTTTGTGTAAACTGGACGTGGTGGCCATACCCAGCACTGTGGAGGTTATGGCAAACAGCTTGCCACTGGGCGGAACTCAGATGTGGGGTAGAGACTGCCTCCAACTAGAATGAAGCAGCAACGTGGGAGGTGCACCATGTATGGGGTTCTAAGTGGAAGACCCCACTAAGTGCAAGCCATGGACAAGCAAGAAGAAAGCACATCCCAGAGACTGGCAGCTTTCAGGACGGAAGTGGGCAAGAAGGAATGAAGTCTATGTGCGCCAGGGACAGAGAAGAGTAAATGCCTACACTCAAGAGTCACCCATGAGACACACACACACACACACACAAGCAACAGAGAAAGTCAAAGGCCCAGATGTCAGGGCCCAGCATTTGCCAGGCAGAGAGCAGCAAGAGCTTGGAAACACAGAAATAAGTAAGCAACCAGGGAAGGGTCTGTCTATGAGGCAGTGGCTGCAGGCGGGCACGTGGCAAAGCCAGGGACAGTGACTTGGGTGGAGCCAGCACCTTCCCAAGGGCTAGTCCCCAACCAAGTCCCCAACCAAGTCAGGGAGGTGTTTTCCTCTAGCTGTGCAGGCCACGGGGTGATGCTGTCAGGATAAGAATGATGGTCAAAGTGTGTAGCATGTGGTGTGGAGGCTGTTGCCATGGTTCTAAGAAGGGATGAGACTGGGAGGTGAGTTTTGCTCCCTGGGTGGGAGGCTGGGGAAAGGTATTGTCAGCAGCTAAGAGTGCCACTCAAGGGTCCCACTGAACTGCTCCCTTGCAAGTTCCCTTGATGGGAGGTATGAGGCCCTTCTGGTTAATGTCTGCTCTGCTCTGCTGGAATCTCTACATTTTCTTTCCACTCAACCTCCAGACTAGAAGCAAAAACACAAAAAGACACTACTACTGCCAGCAAACGAGGTGGAAGGGCAGGAGGGTCTAGAATTCAAGGCCAGCTTTTGCCGTGAAGTGAGTCTGCAGCAAGCTTGGGGTACCTAAGACCCTGTCTACAAGAAAAAGAAAAGGGAGAGTGGACACTCCTCTCCCTTCATGTCCTGTCACTCTCATGTTGTTTTATTAAGATTTAATCCTTCTCCTTCTTCTTTCAGCCACTCTGGCAGAAGAACAATTCCTAAGGTCCCCTTTCCAAGTCTTTTCTCTTCCCCAAAGCTCAGTTTTCAACTCTCCCCACCTGCCCTGCAAGGCTGCATTCTGAGTTCCCAGGCCCCTAAAAGGTGGTAACTTTGAAAAGGGGGTTAACACTCTTTGGTGGGGACTTTGGGTGACATCATATCCTCAAATAGGAAATCAGCTCTGTCTGCAGCCAGCTAAAGGAGCAGTTTCTTCACCCTCCACGCCTCCCCCACCGCACCCCCTCCGCCCTGTTCCTGGGCCCCTCCCCTGGAGCCCTAGCTTGACCTAAGGTGCTTGCTGGTGGGGAGCACACCATGGCCTCACTGTTGACCTGCTTTCTGTCCCTGAATCTGCTACTGCTGGGTGAGTTGATGATCCCGGGGAGGGCAGGGGCTGGAGCACATCAAGGGTTCGGGACTCCCGACTCAGCCTTCTAACCTGGCACCTGCAGATATCAGTTCTGGACAGTTCATAATCTCGCCAAAGAAAATGGACGCCGAACTGGGCCAGAAGGTGGAGCTGGTATGCGAAGTGGTGTGGTCCACTTCCCAAGGATGCTCTTGGCTCTTCCAGAACTCCAGCTCCAAACTCCCCCAGCCCATCTTTGTCGTCTATATAGCTTCATCCCACTCCAAGATAACGCTGAACGATGAGCTGGATCCGAAACTGTTTTCTGCCAAGAGGGACATGAACAAGTACATCCTCACCCTGAACAAGTTCAGCAAGGAAACTGAAGGCTACTATTTCTGCTCAGTCACTAGCAACTCGATGATGTACTTCAGCTCTCTCGTGCCGGTCTTTCAGAAAGGTTTGGAAACAGAGGTTCCCTTCTCCTGGGTTTTAGGGGTCACATCTGAACAAGTTTCACGCACAGACTCTCTCTTCTTAAATCTCTTGGGGTCTCTTGGAAGCGACTTCTACACTGTCCCCATTTTACCGACCAGAAAACTGAGGCTGAGGTGCTGGGTGGGATTGGAAGTGACTTTTAAACGCTCTGGATCTGGGTTGGAGTCTGGATGAATGTGGGATCCTGCCCCTGTTGGCTCCAGGATAGAATTTTGGTATTGACTCCAGCTTTGGGTTGGTGGAGGGCCTCAGTCGCTTAGCTGCTGGATCTGATCTAGGCACATTGGCCCCAAATCACACTTGGCTCCGCGTGTACGAGCAGGGGTTCCTTCTTCCTCTAGTTAAAAGCCAGGAAAAGGCTCCTTGGGTAAAGGCTAAGCGGAAAGGGACTGGTGCATCCACAATTCCAGCCTGACCCGCAGGCACCCTGTTGCTTTTGCAGTGAAGTCTACTACCACCAAACCAGTGCTGCGAACTACCACACCAGTGCCCCCTACCGGGACATCTCGGCCCCCGAGACCAGAAACTTGCCGGCCCGGGGCGGGTGGCTCAGGTTAGGTGGTCTCATGGTCCGCGATTGGGGTGGGCAGATAGCCTGGGGAGGTGGGAGGGGTTACTTGCCGTGGAAAATCCTGATCTTGGAGGGAGACCTGGACCGGAAGACGTGGGGGCTGTCCCAGCGGGTTTCTAAATTCCATTCATTCGGATCTTGTCAGTGGAGGCGACGGGATTGGATTTCGCCTGTGATATTTACATCTGGGCACCCTTGGCCGGATTCTGCGGGGTCCTTCTGCTGTCCTTGATCACCACTCTCATCTGCTACCACAGTAAGTCCTGGGGAGTCCCCGCCTGGAGGAGACTGCTCTGTGCTCAGGGAGGAGTCTGTACTTTGTGCCCGCTCCAGACAGCCCTTCAGGGAGATTAAGTTTAGGTTGGGGAAAGTTGGCGGGGGGGGGGGGACGGGGGGGTTCCAGCTGACCGATAGGACCAGTGCAGTGGGTTCTTTCTTGAAGGCAGGAGACAGGTAGGCCACCCCGCTGTTCTTTCCACCCTCTGGGAACTTTTCAGAACAGAATCATATTCCGGGATCCCCAAGAGCAGTTAAATCAGCAGTTAGCACAGCCAGGCTAATTTAAGCACACTAACGAGGGGGCCTATGTAACCCTGAGCCCCGGGCCCAAGAAGACTGAGTCACAACCATGACTGGCTTGAGATTTGCCCTTGATCCCACCTCACAAACCATTCATTCCTCTGAGTCTATACAGGTGATTACACCAGCCAGGTCAGCAGATTCCCAGAGCCACTCACATCTGCATTTACAACACCTCTTCCTCCCCGAGAAAGGGTTTCATTCCATGTTGTCTAGGCTAGTCTTCAACTAGTTAGGTAGCCTAGGATAACCCAAACTTCTGACTGATATTTCTGCCTCCCTCCGTTTGGGAGTGCTGGGACTATAGGCACTGGCCACCAAACCAAATTTAAAATGTTTTCTTTTATTATGTATTTATGCATTTATTTATTTGGTTTTTTTAAAGACAGGGTTTCTCTGTGTAGCCCTGGCTGTCTAGAAGCTCACTCTGTAGACCAGGCTGCCTTCGAATTCACAGAGATCCATCAGCCTCTGCCTCCCAAGTGATGGGATTAAAGTCGTGGGTGACCACAGCCTGCCTAAAATGTTTTATTTTTCACTGGAACTTGAGGAAAGAGCAGGCAAACTTGTGTTCACTCCAAGTCTGAAGAGTTCTGAGCCCCACGGGTCTGGAGCAGAGGAAGCTATTGAACCGGTATCTGGCGGCTATTCATTCTCCCTTCTTCCTTGTCTAGGGATCCGAAAGCGGGTTTGCAAATGCCCCAGGTGAGTAACGTCTCTGACCTGTAGGTCTGCGTATCCTGGGCAGCCGTGGTCCCAGTGACGAGGTTGGTGGTTTGGGAATCTTTCCTAAAGAGAGGTCATGCCAGTGAAGTCCTGGTGGCAGGGGACCAGGAGTCAGCCCGCCCCTGAACTAGGAGAAGCAGAAAGCTGGTGAGGTGTTGGAATTCATTCCTGAGAAGAGGAAGGACCACAGTAGGGCTCAGCGGGACAGCAGTGGGACTGACTGAGTTGCAGGGGATGAGCTGAACAGGGAAAGACAAACACCCTGGGAAGGAGTTCAGTATTTTCAGGACCCGGAGTGATCTTGGTAGCTTCTGCAAGATAATTACTTATGTTTACTTTTGCTGAATACTCTCATTTTGAAATGTAAAACAGAAAAGCCTGTCCTTGCGCTAAACCGGGGAGCTATGCAAACTAGCTCCCTAGACAGTCTCAGGTCTCTCACCAAGTCCTGAAATAGCATCCACTTTTAGTGTGACATTAAGCTCAGCACTGTACTTGGTTGAGGGTGCACCTCACACCCTTCTGGATTCTCAATTTGTGGCTACGGGGATAAGAATCAGGCTACCCGCTGACTTAAACCAGCCAGCTTCTATTCTCACCCTTCTTGGACTCCAGAAGGTTCCAGGAAACCTAACTGAGCATAGATGCTGCTTCAGCAGCCTGAGAGTTGTGTGACCCCAGGCAGGGTCTTTAAACTCTCCTGAGCAGTGCAGACACCTCTCTGGGTGCCTTGAGGACGAAAGGAAAGGGTGGCTGAGGTAATTCATTCATTAATGTCTAGGGACAAGTTCTCAGAGCCATCAAAAGCTGAGGGTGTGTGTGTGTGTGTGTGTGTGTGTGTGTGTGTGTGTGTGTGTGTGTGTGTGTGCTGGTACTACTTTAAAGAGGTTCTGGCCACAATGATAGTTGATCTCCTGTGTCTCTTTGTCTCTTTCAGGCCGCTAGTCAGACAGGAAGGCAAGCCCCGACCTTCAGAGAAATTAGTGTAAAATGGCACTGCCTTTAGCAGTGCACCTGGACATCAGACCCCCTTGTAAAGAACTGGGAAATTGCTGGCAGTCTAGTGGAGGGGTATGGTAAATCTGGGAAACAGCCCCCTCTGTCCCTGAAGACTGTAGTAGAATCCAATTAAAGCTATTCAAACCACAACTGTGAAATTCCTGTAGGGTTATGATTCTCTCTGCTGTTGTACAGCACAGGGTGAGGTTTGACAGACACGACTCAGGCAGCAGAGAAGCTGTAGGCAAGCTCTCTCCCATGTTTAAACTTGAGATTTGGACATGCTCCTGGGATCACCAGCATGTTTTATACTTTATAAACATAGCTGCCCCAGAGCGAATTTCCTCTCACAGTACCATATAAGCAACAATACTATGCAATAAAAACCTGAAGGAATTAAGAGTCACCCATGGTCCTCAATCTATTGTTACTATCATTTTATATCATTTTATACTATCATTTTATTTCTTATGTATGTATATGAAAGAAAGATATACACCCTGGGTTTTAAAACACAACAGTTTTTGTAAGCGTGTTTAGTAAATAAACATTTATATTATCATTTAATGGTTAAATAGCATTTCATAGTTTGGTTGTACCCATTTAGTATTAAATTGTTTCAAACTTCCCCCTACTTTTACACTACTAAACTTTGCACAAATCTCTGGATTTTTGTCTTGTTTTGTTTTTTCGTTTGTTTTTGTTGTTCAAGAAGGGTCTCACGTACAGGCTAGGCTTGAGTTCCTGTGTAGTCGAAGATGACCTTGAATATATGGCCTCTCTGCCACCACCTCTGAGTGTTGGGATGCGGGGGGGGGGGGTGCTGCGTGTTGCTGTAGGTGATTAACTCTCAAATATTCATGTCGGTGGCAGCTCGAGTTCTTCCCTACACGCCCCAATGTTCTGGATTCCCAAATGAAAGATGAGTACACACACACACACACACACACACACACAGCTTCATATTTAATATGCCTTAATCAGCTCAATGGCTGGCTGGGCCACTCCCAAACTTCACGCTGCTAACACCTCCCCTCTGATATTCCTGAGTTATTACTTACGAAAATCTATATTTCATCTTTGCTTCTCTAGACCCAGTGGGGGTGAGGCAATTCCTGGCCCTTGCCCTTGAATCCTAAAGTCCTGCCTCTGTTCGTTCTCTCTCTCTCTCTCTCTCTCTCTCTCTCTCTCTCTCTCTCTCTCTCTCTCTGCCCAGCCATTGGCTATTGCCAACTTTATTTAACAATCAAAACCAACTAGGGGCAGGGACCCTCAGTGTCTTACAGATGTGATTCTCATGCAATTTTGGGAACCCAAGTGACATAATACAAGCATTGAACCAAATCCACAACACTGCAGGTATAAACCATACAAGCGTTCTAAGCATTCAACTGTGCTATGCTGCCCACTCCTGACACATCTTTCTTTAGGGTATGTCCTGAAAGTAAAATGATCAGGTCTTTCTCCTTTACCATGGTCCATTATCATGTTGGTCAAAATGGATTGATCAACTCTTCTGTTTTCTCTTGGTGACAGATGAGATGACAATTCTCCCACCAGCAATCACAAAATCTTCACTTTTTTGTTGAGATAAAATATGCATACCGGGGTAGGGGGCATATAAGCACCAAGTGCTCATTACAGAGTAAGATCACCCACATACTCAGGACTGGGTCAAAACAGAAACTCACCAGCAGCCACCAGCAGCTGCAAACTGGTCTTCTACTACTAGGCCCTTTGGTATCATGATTTCAGTCTCAGCACTCAGGAGGAGGAGGCAGGCAGAACCCCTGAGTTCAAGGACAGCCTGGTCAATAGAGTGAATTTTAGGACAGCCAGAGCTACATAGAGACCCTGTCTGGAAAACAAACAAAAAACTTGTTTTGGTACATTTATTCGTATGTGTGTGTAGTTGAGAGGACAACTTACAATGGTTTGTGGAGTTTCTGGCCTTTCCTTCCACCATATGGCTCACATGGCTTGAACTGTTTGTTCGGTGTGGCAGTAAATGCCTTTACTTACTCAACAGTCTTGCTAGTTCTGACGTTGGCATTCTTGACTTCACTGCTGAAAAAAACCTTCAAGACAGGCTAATATGAAGCATGGCTGGAGTTTCTGAAGAGATTTTAACACAGGTGTATCTGAGTTAGCAGAAAGAGAAGCGCTTAGAAAAGGACAATACACAGTTGAGTGTAGACGAGTCTCCTCCAGATTCACGCTTGAGTGTCCCAGAGGCTCTATGCAGAATTTTGAAAGCTCAAAGGATTTTTTAAGGAATTTTTTTTCCTTTTGTAATAAAGTTCATATATGTGTGTATGCATATATACATACATATATGCATATATCAATATATATGTATATCCATATGCATACTTTTTTTTCTCCCCCTGTACATTTTCTCTTCAACTTTCAGCTTGGATACTGTGGTAATCTGAATGAAAATGGTACCCATAGATTTACAAAAAGTACTCTTGGGAGGTATGGCCTTGTTGAAGTAGGTGTGGTGATACTGGAGGAATACTGGGGGTAGGCTCTGAGCTCTCAGCTCAAGCCAGGCCTAGTATGTCTCATTGTCTTCCTGTCACCTGCAGATCCAGATGTAGAACTCTCAGCTCCTCCAGCACCACATCTGCCTGCATAGCACCATGCTTTTCACCACAATGATAATGGATTAAACCTCTGAACTGGACCCCAGCCCCAATTAAATACTTTCCTTTATAAAAGTTGCTGTGTTCATGGTGTCTCTTTACAGCAACAGAAACCCTAAGACAGAAGTTGAACAGCAGAGAGGGGTTAAACTTGGAAGACTCTGAAAGGAAATTTGTTTTTTTGTTTCTGTACTTGTTTTTTGGTAATGCACTCACAGAAAGGATTATCCACTTTTGGGTGGGGAGCAGCAGGAATTAACATCTTACTTAATAGCAAGGTCTGATCTTGAACTCACATGTTCCCCTTTTCTTGCCCCCGGTGCTACAATATCAAGTGTGAATCAGCAGGCTCACTTGTGCTGGTCTGGACCAGGAGCAGCTAGACCAGTAAAGCATCTTCTAAGTGTCTATGAGGGTTTTCCCAGAGACGCTCAGATCATGAGGGCTCTCACCTCATCTACTGATGGATTCAAAATCTGAGATTATTGAGGTGATAACGTCCTACCTTGTGAGGGAAAGTGGTCATTGAGAACATACCTTTGGGGTCTGCATCTTACTTTTTGGATATTCTCTCCTTCCTGTCCATGATGTAAGATGCTCTATTCTACATCCCCTCAACCATACAGCGAACAGCTATCCTCACATGCTCTTGCAGCCATGTTTCAGGAGCTGAGAAACAGTTAAGTAAACATGCACTGAACCCCATGGACTGTTCTCCCTGGGCTGGGGAGATGCTCAGTGGTTAAGAGCGCTGGCTGTTCTTCCAGAGGACCTGGGATTGAGCCTAGTACCCACAAATGGGTTCAAAACCATTAACTCCAGTTTCAGGGGATCTAATGCCTATTCTGGTCTCCTCAGGTACTGTACATACACACATTACACAGGTATAAAACACCCATGTATATAAAAATAAAATTAAAAGCAAACCTTTATCCCTTAAAATGTTCTCTTGGGTATTCTGTCACAAGAGATTTAAGCAACTTACAAGTAAACTGGTAAAAAGCACTTAGGAATTAAAAATGAGGACCATTCATCAGAGCTAGCCCTCTGTCTAGGAAGACAACAGGAAGTCAAACTGATGGCCATGTAGCCTACTGTATGCTAAGGGCAGGCTTTAAATTTAGGCTTGGGCTTACAGATGACCAGGGCCATTCAATCTGTTTGTTCCTCACATGCCCAAGGAGGACCCCGCAGTACCTACCATACTGCTAACCTCAGGCTCAACTGCCAATCTGAAGCATTGTTTCTATAGGCTCTCGGGGACAATGACTATAATACCTTTTTTGAACCCAAGGGGCAAGAAGTTTCAGGCTGTAATCTTAGCTGGCTAGAATCCAGCCTCAATATGGAACTAACAAGTATATAAAAACATATATCTTGGAGGCTAGAAAGATAGCCAGCTCAATATGAGGACCTTGATATATGCTTACTCTCTAGCGTCCTTGAAATCGCAGTGATGGGAAGACAAAGGACAAGGATGCTTGAGACTCCCTGGCCAGACAACCTGGTCTAAAGGTGACCTTTAAGTCTCAGCGAGACCCTATAAACCAAAGCAAACCAAACTAAACCAAATCCATACAAATCAAAGTAGCACAAAAGAGGAATGACAACTAAGGGTGTCCTCTGACATACACACACACACACACCTACCTCTTACCCTCTCTACAGCTGTACTATGTACATACACTCGAAAATTATAATTTATGTACAGAATCTAGATTTAAATATATATGCATATATATAATGTTGCAGGATATTTGGTCACACTGTGAACCCCGAAATTGTGTTATTTACTGACAAGACCTGTTTCTAGTTGTGGTTTGGCTTAGCCTTAATTCCTTTGGTTGGAATAGAGACACACCCTTAGTGTACACACACACACACACACACACACACACACACACACACACCACCTCTTCCAAATCAATCTCAAATAATTAAGTTTAAGTAGAGTTAGTTTGAAAATGATGATTGAGTGGCAAAGTGACAACCAGAGAGATTTGACTAGGTAAGCCTAGGTGAGCAGATGGAGGCAGTGAGCCTCAGAGAAAACAATTACTGCAAGAGAATAAAAGTTACATTTTACATATATATATACACACACATATATGTATTTATACACACATATACTTTCTGCATAAAGAAACATCAGAGAGAACTTTTTTCTCTAGCTTTTAAACTGCTTTGAAGAGAGCTTACATCCTTAGAAAGAGTCCACCTGGAAAACAGCTCAGTTGGTAGAGCGCTTGCCTAGAAATTCCCCAACCACTGCCCAATAGTAGATGGCTCCCTTTTCTACCAGCTCCCCCCTGCAGGAGCTCAAATCCTCCCAGTAGTTTGAGAACCTGAGGTAGCACTTACCTATCATCTCCACAGAAGAGAATCAAGAGGTAACAAGAGCAGGGGCTAAAGAGGCTGTGAAACCTCCTTCTTGGCTCAATTATTTGAATGTGTATTCTCCTGCAAGTGACTTCAGTTCTGGTAACAAGTGCCCCCCACTTGTAAAATGGAATACTATTCTCTATCTCAAAAGAGGAATACACATTTAGAGTTCTTTATTGGCCTACAACCATGCTCCCAGGACAATAGATACTGAAGAAGTGAACTTGTATTGAACTTTTCTCCCCAGAATTATTTTCATTTATGCATATGAGTGCCCCCTTGAAGCTGGAGTTACAGGTGGTTGCTGAAGATGGGAATTTTTTTTTAAGTATGTCTTGCCTTCAGAAACTGAATTTATACCAGACTTTGCAACCAAGTGTGGAGACCAACCTTGCTTCAGTTTAACCAGTCTTTAAGGAAACAATGTAGCCAATCTCACTACACATTCGACGTCCATGAAATCAGTTTACAATCTATGCTAAATGCAGTTTAATTTTAAAACTATATTTTCCTATGCCCCTGACCCAGAATAAATGTGTGTTGTAATCATTTGCTGAAACCAGTAAGATTGAAAGCAATCTTAAAATCAAATTCACCATAAATGTTGGAAGTCACCAGCTGTAACCTGGTATTAGAATTAATGTTTGGGATTCTGAGTGCTACTCTGGGTCAAGAGGGCTCATAAAGTAACTTCTTTCCTTGTGAACTCTTCCCTCCTTTCTCACACCATGTTTCCCATGCTGTTCAGTAAAGATAAAGCAAAGCCTTTTTTAAGGGACAGACCAAAGAAAACAGGAAGTGGAGAATTCACATCCGGGCACTCTTGGTAGAGACTACTCCAGGAAGAACGTCTTAGTTAGGGTTTCACTGCTGTGAAGAGACACTGCGACCCAGGCAACTCTGACAAAGAACACTGAATTGGGGCTGGCTTACACGTTTAGAGGTTCAGTCCATTATCAAGGCAAGAGCATGGCAGCGTCCAGGCAGGCATGATGCAGGTAGAACTGAGAGTTCTGTGTCTTCATCTGAAGGCTGCTAGTTGAAGACTGGCTTCCAGGCAGTTAGGATGAGGGTTTTAAAGCCCACACCCACAGTGACACACCTACTCCCACAGGGCCACACCATCTAACAATGCCAATCCCTGGGCTGAGCATACACAAACCATCACAAATCTTCCCCCCCCCCTCTTTGATAGTAATACAGTAAGCACTAATGTGGGTGCTGTAAACTGAACTCAAGTGCTCTAGAAGAGCATCAAGTGCTCTTAACTACAGAGCCATCTCTCCAGTTCCCTACCTTAATCACTTTCCAAGATAAACAGTAACTCCTCCTAGGATGTAAGCTCTCTTCAAAGCAGTTTAAAAGCTAGAGAAAAAGTTTTCTCTGATGTTTCCTTATGCAGAAAGTATATATACATACATACACACATATGGTGCTTGTTCTTCTGTAAGAATAGCAAGTGCTCTTAATCACCAAGTCATCTCTCTAGGCCCTGTCACTTTTTCCCCCAACTGTCACGGCCTGTGTTTAGTCATGGTGGTTAATAGGTATCATTAGCCTTCAACAGGAGCTGGCAGGGGAGAAACCACCTAAATCTAGCACGCGTTAATGATCAACAATGTCTACACATGCAGGCAAGTAGAATCTGACCCAACCAAAAGGAAAAGAAAAGGAAATGGATAGAACATGAAGGAAGAGAGAGATACTAGGCACTTTATCAACATCAGTCACCATCATCGCCTGCAGGTCCAAGTGAAGTGTGTTTCTGACAGACATGTCCTTCAGTTGTTATAATATGGCAAAAGCTGCGAACACAGTGCCTATACACATACTACCATACCCAGTTAGCAATTTTTAAGTCAACCAATGGCTGTTTAGGTTCTTTCCCCCAGGGATATTGTACTGGTTAGTTCTTGTCAATGTGAAGAAGAAACCTCAACTGAGGAACTGCCTCCAACAGACAGGCCTGTGGGTAAATTGCTTTTCGCCATGTTGTTTATAACAGCAATAGAAAATAAACTAATACAGACACCAAGAGAAACCAAAATCATGGTGGCACCAAGACTCTGCACTGAAGACTACTCAACTGCCAGGATGCCTCTGGGGCTTTTTCAAGTTACTTCATGAGACAAGATTTTTCCTTGGTAACAATGTCTCTTTAAAAACTAGACAAAATGAACGTGAATACACTCTTGTTCTGTATAGATGGCTAGACAATTCCATCTCTGTTCTTGACCAGCAGCGCTGAGAGCCCACCCCCGACCCCCAGACCCAGCAACCTGTTTGACTCTTGGCAGAGCACAGAATGGGCAAAAGGGAGGAACAAGCAGGGAAACATTTCAAACTCTAGAAGGTGCCCAGCCACCTCTTCTCACACTGCTGGTGTTAAGATGTTGACAAAAGCCATCACTCGCTTCCGCTCCCCAATGCATGCGGACGCCAGCAGATGCAGACAGCGGCTTTCTCCTCTCTCTCTCCTCCTTCTGTCACCTGGTAAGTTCACAAACTGGATCCACAAAAACACTTTTTAAATGTGCAAGTCTTTAATTTTAAAAAATATACACAGAAGAAGCCATGTGTTTTACATAGGAATACACACATTAACAAAGCATTTCTTATAGTTTTCCAAAACTCTATTTTATCAGTCCGAAATTTATAAATTAAATATATCAGAGTTTTTAAGTTAAAATGAAATCCCTGAAACTACTGGATATGTTAGACATCCTCCCTCCCCCACCAAATCAAATAAGCAGAGAGTATCAGTCTGATTTGTTAAATAAGGTTTATTGTTATCTTTATTGCCTATAATCTAGAAGATGCAATTTTATTGTGCCTTTGCAAACAGGATACATCTCTTAAAAAACTGATCAAAAATTTCCATACATATAGCTCTATATGATAGATTACAGTGCAACACTATTCATAATTATAGAAACACCATAGAACCCAGGAGCACGGGGTAAGCCAAAGGAATACATCCTGAGCATCTGAGCAAGATGATCTGGTGAATCCTTAGTGAAGGTTAGAAAACATGGCGAAGAGATACATGCACGCTGCAGTCATGAGTGAAGCACGGCCAACAGCGGTCGCTTGCTAGCTTCGAGGGTTATGATGAATTCCCACACATGCACGCTCACTCACAGTCCTGTTTCCTTCTGCTTCCCTCCCATACCCAGTACATTCACTCCAGTCCCTTCCCAAAAGAAATGTTCAGGCACTAAATCCTATAGAAGCCCACCCCTGCCTGGCTGTGAGGAGTTTTAAGACTGCTACTGATGAAGTGTAGGTGTCCATCCATACCACGGAGCGAAGCATGTGCTGTAAGCGAGTCTAGCTGCTTTTGCCTCTTTGGAAGAAAATGAAGCATATGCCTGCTACAGCTTTAAAATGCCTTAAAAACAAAACTTTCTCTTGCTACATCTTAAAGTAAAATCAACAGTGAAAAATTCACCCTAAACTAATTGCCTCAACTGCTACTACAATACATTTGCCACTCTGTTTTTGGTATCTACTCAATTGTAAATCAGTATGAAAAATTCATGAAGCCTGTACCTATTTATGGTAAACACTGCAGTACCACATACAACTGTCAGGTGGCATGCTTATGAAACACCAAGCCTTGTATGTGATTCTCGCTATATGTTTCCTCTGTGTGTTCCCCAAGACTACACTATTCGAGTGTTACCAAAGATAATGTACAGATAGTTCAATGGTGAAAAGTATTTGGTTTGTCTTCACTGTATACATCCTGGAGATGAACCAAAACAAACCACGCCTCCATACCTTCCCTGAAGATAACCTGAGTCGGCTGACTAAACAGAGCACAGGCTGTCAGTCCACTGTATGAGAGGCTGAGCTGGGAAACCAGAGGGCTAGTGTAGTCTACCAGCAGCTTGTACTGTGCAGATAAACCAAGAGCTCTTGGCTTTTGAGAGCCACTGTCCCAAAGACTGACAGCACTGAGGTGGGAACAACACCGCATAAACATAGGGATCTGAGCTGCACAGCCTGTAGGATTGGCGACCTAGAGAAGAAGATTAGGGGATCCTCATCCCTCATGATTTGGTGTGGGTTTAATGTCTCCCTACACATTAGCTGCTGTGGAAAAAGTAAAACGAAAAATTTACTTAATAACTTTCTTGTTTCCAATCAAATGCTCACACACTCACAAAATACACACTCTATGAATGAGGTGGCTCTTTTTCTTCAAATTTTTAAAAATAAAGAGGCACCAATACCCGTTCATTTATGTATTAAAAGTCTCATATAATCACCAATAAAACAGAAATGGCATCTGTGATGATCACACAGAGGAGAAAAAGATCAACAACAACCTTAGCCACTGTGGAGAGGCTCTGGCTACACCAGAATCTAAAGGTGTTATTGGTTTAGCAGAGTCGTAAGGCAGCCTTGTTCACAACCAGAAAAGGAAACAGCTCTCAAAGAAGCCATAGTGCGGCTGTTTCCAATGCCTGTTATTTGTGTGACTGACAGTCTTCCTCTAGCATTACGTTCTCTAATAAGGCTCAAAGAGACAGATGGCATTCTCCTACATGCTAGCTAGCATGAGCATGACATCAGTGATGGCATGGTTCCAGAGTACAAGGATTCCCAACACTGTATTTCAGCATCTTTGGTCAAGGTCTGTCTTCTTCGAATCCACTTCTGCTTCAGTCAGTCTCTCGCAGATAAAGTACACACATTTAGAAAAGAGCCTAAGACCTCATTTCCATGGTAAATTTTAAGATCAAGTTTCAGTTATGGGCCCTTGTCCTGCTTGCCTGCCCACTGGGACTACAAGACCTCACAGAGGAAGCTGAAAGGTCAAACACTTGTTAAAGTTTCATGAGCTTCACAAGAGACTATCAAAGAGATGCCCAGCACCAGGAGGACCAGCAGAGCCATCGTCCTTAAAATGGCCTGAGCTAACTGTGTGAAGGGACTTGTTTCCAAAAATATTTTCCACCAACCTCAAGAGCATGTCTGTACCACATAAACTTTATGTGAAGTCTAAATGTTATGCAGATACTTGAGGTGGGAAGGTAAGAATAAGTTATAGGGGGGAAAAAAAGAAACCTGAAAACTAAATTTGGCTTAGGAATAACAAAGTTTAAAAACAGGAAAAGAAAAGAAAAAAGAAAGCCTGACACTCTAGAATTTAATTCAAAGGAAAAACTATCCATAGTAAACGAACTTACACCCTCCTCCCTCCACAGGATACTGCCTGGCACGATGTCTTTCTCCTGCAGTCCAGAGGCACCTCTGTTCTTTCCCTGCTTCACGGGGGATGAGAAACTTTACAGAGCATCCTGACAGTGAAGCACAAGTCACTGTGAGCCAGGCTTGAGTATGAACAGAGCATGCACTCTGAGCTGGACCAGTCTTGACCAAGGTAACCTACATAGTACACAGTAGCCATGACCGTGAAACTGACCATGTGGTCATTTCTTGGGTTTTCCTGCAATATCATTCTTTCCCTTCACAAGCAAATACGAGCTCTCCTAGGTAAGCATTTCAGGAGAGACCATCTAGGCCAGCATACCACTGTGAATGCTCGCAATATCTGATTAACTTAGCACCAAAGCTGTCATCCCCATTCCCTTAACCCGAGTCCGTCTGTGGTTTAAAATAACAAGAGTCACATTTCTTGTTGCTTCTGTGTTTACACTTTTTCATTTTCTCATGAGTTTTCCTATGTTGATGTTCAGATTTATAACAGATGAAATAAAGTTGCGAGATATTTGGTGATTTCCACACAGCACTCTTCTCAAGATGAAGTATTTCATGAGTTTAAGTCAGAATTATGTTCACAGAAGTCTTTTCCATGTAGTTAGTTCCTCATACAGAGAGTAACTCTTACACATGGCTCTTTCTGGGCAGTGCATTAAATGAAGAGACCTCACAAAAGAAAAGATCATTATCTGTAGCCATTTGATTAATATACAGGTTCACAGTCAATGAGATGAGACACTGCAGAAGAGAGGCATGAACAATATACTAATTAAACACAAAACAGCAAAAAATGAGGTCCATACACGGAAAGTTGCTAGAGCCTACCCTTAGGACCTGAAGTGATGAGACTGGCAACTGCATTTAGAATGGACATGCTTCTTCCCTTCCACGTACACAATGTCTGATGCTGGTGCACATACTTATATACACATGCATAACACTGTGTATCTGTGATAATAAACTAATCAGACACTCAGCCAAGTCTTAAAGGCAGATGTCACAGGACAGTGTGCTAGACTGTGAAACCATACATCAAATTAATAACACCCTAACTTCAGGTTTCCATTTATTAAAAAGCACCTCTTGGTAATAAAAGCAAAACAAATAAACAAACAACAACAACAAAAACCCAATAATTTCTATTTCATTCTCACATCAGCCTGTTAAATTCATTGTGGGATTTTACACAGGCAGCCTGCTGGGCTATAGACAGAACTTGGAACTCAAATGCAGGTGTGTGTGCCGACTCTGAAGCAAGAGCTGGGGCAGAGCATAACATGGAAAAGCTATGCAAATTTGAAATTTATCACAGCTTTCTTCCTTAGGCCAAAAAAGAAAAAAAAAACAACAACAAAAAAGTAAATTCGTTTTATAACCACAATTCAATTTGTCAAACTCCTATGACTTTCATTTAACTATGTATACATAAGAAGAAAGAAAGTTCTTCCACAAACACTCTCAAGCTTACAATTATCAAGAAAACATCAGAATCTGTAAAAGCAGGAGGAATATTAAACACATGTCAGGAAGGTCAACTTCTGTTTCTGCTTTTAAGTAAAAAAATCACCATATAGTAAGTACAAAAACCTGCACTGAATGACAACTGCTGGTGTTTACTTGATCAGAAACGAAGACCAAGAGTGAAGAAAGCCCTGTGTGATTCCCGTCTGGAGCACCCCCTCCGTGCACACGAGTGAGTCGGCAGCCTCTGGAGCATAGCTTATGAACAGGCAGTCCTTGGATAGCTGCGGTAAATGGAACACTCTTGTCTTGAATGTGCCCATAATTCAGTTTCACTTACAAATTGCAAACAAACTCATTCTTCAGAAAAATATCTGTTTGGCATCTCCTGGACTCTGTTCCATTGGGCAATATGGACATTTTAATCTATATATAAAATAGAAAAGATTGAGACAAGGAATAATATCAGCACTGAGCACAGTTATAAAGTAACTTTAACACCTGTATGCACACCTACAACATGTGCAAAAGCAAAGCTTACGTGTTTCTTTTGCCTGGAGGATTAACTATGCTCATCAGCCAGGCTCTCAAGGGTCACAGAAAACAACACCTAAGTCAGATCCTAACCTGAAAGCTTCTCTGATACTTAGTAATCGGTGAAAACTGTTTTGCAGGTAAAATAAAGACAATTTTTTGAAAACTGATTCCTGAATTTCAGAAGTAATCTAATCCCTGCCTACCGAGGTTCACATTATACCTGTCCTTAAATGAATTTCCAATGCGTGGCTGTATAATCTATTCAAGGACAGCAAATCTGTTGTGAACTACCAGCCTGCATTAAGAACAGCCCACATAATTCCAGCAATCAGGAGGCAGAGGCAGGTGGATTTCTGAGTTCGAGGACAGCCTGGTCTACAGCCAGGATTTCTGTGTGGTCTGGGAAGGGTATAAACACTTTCTTTCAAGCAATAGACCTCCCAGGAAAGGGTCTTCCCACAGTGAGGACAGAACCAACATCAGTGAAGATTAGCCTAACTCTCTAAGCTAGAATTCCTTTGAGATCTGTTTTGTTTTAAATTGGACTCACTGTCTGTAAAATTTACCAATGTCTGTGCACGCTGAACCACGATTACACTGGTAGCAATGATCACATATGGACAATGATCACGTATGGACAACACACTCTGGCACTGTATTCACCAAGAAAAAAATGGCTAAACAATCATTATTTCCACGCTGCAGAGTAGTCTACACGGGTGGGAAGGGCAGTAAAAGCAGGCTGAGACAATCCTAGGTAGCTCAAGATGACCCCTCTAACTTGCTATACAGTTGTGATGATCTTGAATTCTGGGTCCTCCTACCTCCACCACTCAAGCACTGGGATTAGAAGCACGCCCCACCATACCGTGCTCCTCTGTAACTTTAACAATAACAATCACAAAGGGCTCTTTTGTGATATATAAAAATATAAAATATAAATATAGCATATAAAAATAGCTCCACAATAAAGCCCTAAGTGAGAGAAGCAACACCCAGAAGGGAGAAGCATAGGCACAGAAGACGATTCTTAAGCCTGGGGAGGGCCACACAAGGATCAGAGCACATTTATAAGTCTAATTATCAAATCCTTGAGCTGGCTAAACTAACCAAAGAGATTAGATGCAATCCACCTTCTATGACTAGTTAAGAAAACTCATTTCTATATATAGTTATGGCTGAGCACAGTGTTACACACTAATTCCAGTACTCAGACAAATGTTTGAGATGGAGGCCGGCCTAGTCTACAGATCAGCCATGGCTATACAAAGAAACCCTGTCTTGGAAAACAAAACAAACATACCAACAAAAGATTTTGGATTCATTCATTTATCCTTATTACATCTTAAACCTGCAAGACAGATCTATTCAATGTTTAAGAAGTCAGACACTTACTTGCTACCATTAAACATTTTATTCAGGGCGTCTCTTGATATAATATGACCACAAACCAATTTCATGGGTGGATTGTTATCTGTTGTTTGCTGACGAAGGATGGGACAGGCAAATATGGAGTGATACCAGCACTTTTTACCAAGGTCCACTTCAATCTATTCAAAAAAGAGAAATGCACAAAGACTAGTTAAATCTCCTATCTGCAAAACTACAACACTGCTTTTTAAACTGCAATCTGAGGTCTGAGAAAATCAAACATGATGCTTCAGAAATTAAGTATCTTTTTGTGGTGGTACCAGGCAGCCTGGCCCACCACTAAGCTACATTCCCTGCCTAAATACCTTGTAATTTCATCAGAACATATACCAAAAGCAGAAGCAGACAGCCTGACTGCTCTGTAGAAGTGCTTGGTTAGGTGATAAATTCAGTGCAACAACTCCTCCAAGGGCAGTCTAAATATAGTTACCTTCTGGGTGACTTCAGATCTGAGTTTCCTACATAATTTGTATGAAATGATCCAGAGAAAACCTGAAGCAGGGAGGTAGGCAAAGTTTTCTGGTTTTGTTTCTCCCCGGTGCTGGAGTCCAATGCAGGGGCTTACATGTGGCTAGGCAAGCTTTAGTCCAGTACCCCATCCTACCTCCCAACCATCACCCCTTGTGCATGTGCCTAGAATCCCTATAAGTTGCCAGGCAGGCCTTGCCTCAGCCTCTTATGCATCTGGAATTACAGGCTGTGACATCAGTACTGTTTAGCTTAATCTCAACATGACTTTTTGTCATTTGTTCACATTAAAAGCTCATGGCATGATATCAACATTGTGGTTTTGTCACAAATAAATCAAACCATATAAAAGTTTGAAATTATCTATCAGACCTGCTACTGAATACCAGAGCCTCCACAAATACATCGTGTTCCTTCCTTCTTATTCTCAAAGTCCATTACTGCCAGGTGTGGTGGCACACAACTTTAATCCCAGCAGAGAAAGGGGATTTTGAGTTTGAGGCCAGTATGATTGATACAATCTAGACAAAACAAGTTCCATGCCAGCCAGGGACACTCAGACTTAAGTCAATTAAGGAAAACTGACAAGGGGGGAGGAATTCAGTATGTACAAGGATCTGAGAGTCCAAACTACAGTACTGCAGAAACAGTACAACACACTTGTAAACCCAGTGACCAGGAGGATCAGAAAACCCCAACTGGTCTATATAGTAAGAGTATCCCCTGACTCCCCAAAAGGAAAGGGGGGGGGTACACAAAAGCCAAAAGTACAACAAACCTTTCCTGAGGAAAGACTACCAACCACTACCTCTTGTTGCTTTCCCAGTCAAGCACATGCTGTTCACTGGGATCCTACAGATTACTCTACTTCAGTATGCATATTTCAAAAACACTCACAGCAAGATCATGCAACTGCCAGAAGCTGGGCATCTGCTTAAGAAATAGAGTTCTTCATTTGCTCCAGCAGTGGCAGCAGAGGACAGCGCTGCTTCTGTCCTGACCACTGGGAAGACACCTGTGCCTTTAACACAAAGGATCCTTTTGACAAGCTGCTATAGTTGGTGCAACCAACTGACAGGCTTACAGCTGAAAGAACAAGCTAGCTACAGACAAATCTGTGTGCAGGTGTGGTAAAAAAAGCTCATGTTAATGACTAATTTAATTTAACCCTCACCATCTGTGACATAATTGTGTCAGAAATGGTAATTGCAGGGTAAAGATAATTGCAGGTTAAACTCCCTCAAATTTATTTTGTTTCTTTTTTTGTTTTGCTTTGTTTTGTTTTGTTTTGTTTTTTGTTAAGACAGTGTCTCACTAAGAGGCCCTGGTTGCCCTAGAACTTACTTTGTAGGCCAGGCTGGTCTCAAACTTACAAACTGCCTCTCCCATCACTTCCCTCATACCTATTTTATTCTTAACTAGTTAACTGACTTGTTTCCTTTTTAGAGTGGTGCTGAAGACTAGACTCAAAGCTTCAAGCCTGCTAGGCAAATGGTCTTCCACTGAGCTATACTCCCAACCTTATTTTTCACTCATGTTATGTGCATTAAAACAGAAACAAACAAACATGTTGAATAGCTACAATAGCATTTTCTGGTTAAATGGCACAATGAGTACTTTTAAACATTCATCTTCTAGGATCGTCAGTTGAACTCACAGGTAATTCGTCTTTCTGGTTCCAAACTCCAGTACACTGCCTCTGCTCAATCACAGCTTTGATGTTAATTAGCGCAGGCAGCGCCACACAACCTGCTGAGAAACTGAGGGCACAAGAGGAAGCATCAGTGCCAACCCCAGGGATGCTGACCCTGCAGCAGGTGCAGAGCAGCTATTCTCTAAAGAAAACAATAAAACTAAACTTTTTTCTCCCCCATTCTCCCAGTCCTCAGCTGTATTTCCTAAATTACTAAAATGTAATCCCCTTTACAAATAAAACATAAAATTCTAGTGCTATCACATAACCGTAGCCAGCATGGGAGAAATGAAGAAAAAGAGAAAGCTTTAAAAAGATTGGGTTTTGATAGGACATTAATTTCCACTTAACTCCTCAGTAATTAAGAAGATACTTGGCTTGCGTATCAGGAAAGAGGTAGCGTTGGCCTTCTGTGCTGAGAGGGAAGAGCCATTATCATGAGCACAAATCGCATCCCTTCAAGGAGGGCTGAGGGAAGTGCAAGGCCTATAGACCAGTGTGCCTCAGACGCGGTGGACTGTGCTTTAATATTTAAAGGGAGAGAGTCTTCTGAGCCTGACTTCTCTTCAAGTATGATTATGCAAGGTTATATGAATTAAACATTCCAAAGTTTCCCCTCCAGTTTACAATAATGTTTTTAAACCACGTCTTCGCCAGTCTCATCAGAAAAGGCTTTACAAGCTCAGAACCAAAACTTTAACTTTAGTCTAAAATCGTGACCTTTATCGTTTTATAGAAAGATGCACACACTTGCTTCCTTTACTGTGACAAGCTTACTTCATTCACTTGGAAAAATAACTGTCAAAACCCAGAATGTTAATAATCTGTGGTTTGGTTTTCATAGACTAGATCGCTTAGTATTAGAAATTAAAATGTACTGATTGATTCATTTATAAATCTCATTTATAAATCACAATAAACACAATAAATTTGAGTGTCTGTTGCAAATTAGTTCAAGTAAAAACTGTATTCTGCAACAAGACAGTTCTTAACACAGGTGCTTTGTCTCAAGACAAGCGTCATACTGTGGTGAGAAACTAAATGCTTTATGCAAATGCTCTACTGTGTCACAAAGAATGCTAAGAAGATGCAGATCCAAATATCAACTGAAAGCAAGTTATCTACTGCCCACCTAAAGTACTGTAGAGCTCAAGAAGCATTTCCTAGGCAGCCAGTATGGCAGTGAGGAGCTGCTGCAGATACCTGCTGGGTCTGGCATCAATGTCCCCACAACACAGACCCTGACAATTAACTTCTGTTTCTGCATCATCTGTGCAAATGTCAGCAGTGGAAAGGGTTTTGGAACTCCCTGGTTCCCAGGTCACATTTGGAGAACTGCTGACCTAAACTGTCATTGCCATCTGTGGCAAGCGCTTCCAGTGAGTACCAACTATACACGTCTCCAGAAAGACAACACAATCTACTGCTTTAATCATAAAGGAACAGGAAAAGCAGCCCAGTATAATGCCCATTTCAGAGCAACCAGAGCCCATTACTACACCTGACACTGAGAGGAGACTCCACAGAGAGCCCCAGGAGGGCACAAGCATCCCGTGTAAAGATGTCACAGATGTCAGCCCACTGGTTTGCATCAAGTAAGTGAACATATGGTGAGTTTTCAATCCCTTGTCGCAGGTACACGAGGCTTCCCATCAATACCTGAATGTCTAAAAGAAAAAGCACCAGCACAATGAAGGTGTGTACACACGTCTGAAACAGCACTGACTTGTGAAGAGGTTGAGAAGCTAACAACATTTCCATCCCATATGACACATCCTAAAATAATGTAAACATTCTGGTCCCTAAGCGTGATGGCAAGTCCTCCTCCTTAATTAAGGATACAGCATAGAGAGGATGAGAAGAAAGCACTGAAAATAATAAGCTCAGACTTTCTAGTCTTACACTGCCATATGTGTTTGGTACTACATAGCTACTCTGACACATGTGTGGCAGCAGCATGTGGTGAAGGAAAGTGGCCTAGGAGCAAGCCACTTGGTGTCTTTATATTAAAGAGTCCTTAACTGCCAGTTATCCCAACAGTTTTAGTCATTAGAAAATATGTATGAGAGACACAAGTAGTGGCTACTGGGGTGGCTACTGGCTCCCCCAAACACTAAAGATCTCTACTTCACGCCATGCAGGTGGTGCACATCTGTACTCTTAGCATTCTGGAGGCTGACCTAAGAGAATCACAAGTTTTGAGACCAGCCCGGGCCATACACAGAGACTGTCTCAACTCCTTGTACTCACCCCACCTTGCCCAAACTCCCTCCCAAAGCACAAAGGAAGAAAGCAGTCTGATTCCAGACTCACCTTTTTGATGATTTAGGGCAAATGGCTGGAAATTTTTCGCATATTGTAAGGCTTCTCGCTGATTTGTAGTTCCACCCATTAACAAGCTAATAAAATACAGTCGGTGTAGCTTAAATTCCAAGGAGCTGTTCTGGGCTATGAGCATTTCTCGGTTTGATACTGCCCACCTAAGGCAACAGAAAAATGTTTTAAGGGTAATCAAGGACATGAGCACAATGCTTTAAAAACTGGTTGCCATCTAGCATGAGAAAAGAGGGTCTAGTTTGCCCTCTTGTGGGAGGTTGTGGTAATACCAACCATTAGGAGATGCAAAAGCAAAGGAAATCATATGCCGTTAGATGATAATTACTTCTTCACTAAGGTATTACAGTATAATGGCTCCGGTATGTCACATAATACCCTTGGATTAGAAGAGGGCCACATACTAGAGTGTAAGCCTTGAGATTCACACCTAAATCACTTAGAGTCACCATTCTTACTATTAAGCAAGCATATTTGTAAATTAGCCAAAATTCTGAAGGGGAGCTCCTTACTTTTAAATTACGCGCTTCCATTTACTGTGCTTCGTTCTTTGCTCACATCACAGCCTTCATGGGAAGCCGGAAGACAGCCATGAACCCAAGTGAGGCTTGGTGCAGGCACCCTTCTTTACCTGCTGTACTACTTCACCACAGGCCTGGAATCTCTATTCAGTTTACCATTAAGAACCAGCAAATTTAGAAGCTGTGGATACAGCTCAGTGATGGGGTGTTTGTTTACACAAATAAAAGGGTCCTGGGTTCAACCCCCAGCACTGCAACAACAAAAATACACCAAAGAAACAAATCCAGAAACCACAGATATTTCTCAAGGTTCCTGCGGTCTTTTTTAGGATTTACTTCTTTGTGTGTTTGTGTGTTGTCCCCGTGTATTATGCACGTGTGCATGTCACGTACCCTCAAAGGCCAAAGGAGAGCACTGGAGTACCTTGCACTGGAGTTACAGTTTTGATCTATCATGTGAGTACTGGGAACAAAGCCCAGGTCTTCTGGAAGTGCAACAAGTCCTCACCACTGAGACCCAGTACTTTGAGAAGATAAAAAAAAGCACACATACACACTGTGCTCCACATGACAAAAAGATTTGTATAGATATAATGTCACTGAGGGAAATAATGTTCTGTTCTGAAACTCTGAAGTGCCATGAGTGACCAGGCAGCAGCTGCACAAGGAGGGACTAATTCATCTTTAACTGGGACTATCAGCTGTCAAATTGTACAAATGTGATAAGGATGCTTCATTTTGATATTCAACTATAAAAACTATCCTTTAATTGAGTATTTTTTAAAAGATTTTATTTGTTATTATACATAAGTACACTGTAGCTGTCTTCAGACGTGCTAGAAGAGGGCATCAGGTCTCATTACAGATGGCTGTGAGGCACCATGTGGTTGCTGGGATGAACTCAGGACCTTTGGAAGAGCAGTCAGTGCTCTTACCCGCTGAGCCATCTCTCCAGCCCCCTTTAATTGACTTTTACTTGGACAGTTTTCCGCTAACCCAATGCACCAACGACAACTGGAACAGAAACCAGGTATGAATATAAAATGTGAGCAAGCCGAGCTGGGAATATATTCTGCGGTAGAGCGCTTGCCCAGCATGCACAAGGCCTCTGCTTTGATCCCTAGCATATGGGGGAGGGAGAACAAAATAAAGGTGACATAAAATACAAGTAACTCTTCCTCCATTGTACCCAATAGCACCTTCCTTATCTAGTAATTTTCCGACAGTACTCTTGTCCCTATCACGAGCTTGCTCAAGTCACCTAACACTAATAAATGAATAACAATTTGAGTGGATGAAACAAAACAAACAAAATACCCAGCAATGCTTTTCCATATCCTTGACCTGAGATTACAGTCTTCTCCCAGTGACTCAACCAACTTTAACATTTAGGCTATACATTAAGGAAATTCGTTTTTTTAAATAAAAGTAAAGGCTTTTATCCAAAGCAGAAGTGTCAACCAAGTATACTTACCCTCTTGACTTTGTGACATGATGGTGTCATATTTAAAGTTCATGCTAAAGAATCAGCAGGAGGGGGAATAGTGTTTATGTTTTGTTTTCTGAAACTGGCTGATCATATTTAATATTACATATTCTAAGTCCATGCATTTTCCTTTAAATTTCATAATTTCACTTTTCTTTAGAGCTGAATAATATTCTACATTATATATGTAACATACTTTTTTTTAAAAAAAGATTTATTTATTATATGTAAGTACACTGTAGCCGTCTTCAGACATTCCAGAAGAGGGAGTCAGATCTCATTACGGATGGTTGTGAGCCACCATGTGGTTGCTGGGATTTGAACTCAGGACCTTCAGAAAAGCAGTCAGTGCTCTTAACCACTGAGCCATCTCTCCAGCCCTCAAATCATATTTTTAATGATGGTTCTTAAATGCTTTAGCCTCCCTTTTAGCCAACCACCCACCAGAGGTAGTGGGAAAGAAAGGATATGGGTAAGTGGACCTGTTCAGCTAGGTTCTTTGGAGTAACTCCCATCTGTGTTGTCTGGAAATCAGCAGTTTGGTTTACAGGTGAGCAGCTGCAACTTGATCCACTCGGAAACACTTCATGGATATACTAGCAGTCCAGTTCGGTAGAATCTGGATAGCAAACTCTAATCAGTGGTGGCGGCACTACCAAGCAGAAACAGCCAGGTCTCAGCCTTGGCTCAAATCAGCAGAAGTGACCTGGAGGGACGCCAGAAGTTCTCGGCTGTGCCTCTCTCAACCAAGATCAGCAAAGATGCAAGATCCACACGTGTTACACAGCTAGCTGCACCAGCAAGCCAAGCTCAGGTCCAGTCCATCGAGCCCTATCTATACACTCCAAACATCACGTGTCCTCCACATGTCCTGCCTCAGCTGACATCACTCTGCCAATCAGCCCCAGTGCACAGAAGCGGCAAGAAACTGTAGCAAATCACCAGAAGATATTTTGTGTGTGTGTCCCACAAAAAAAATCTATGGAGTTCCAACAAACTCAGCTCAACTTTGTAATGTAAGGCAGACCAATACATGTGTGTTGTTAGCAAAGAATTCTTCATCACGTGTCTTTTCATGTGCTTGCTTTAGCAGAACATCCTTTCTCCTGTGTGTTTCATCGAAATGTTCCTTCTTGAGTTGGCCTTAGCCTTTCACACCTGTGTCCACTTTAACTAAATGTTCCTTCATGTGTCTGCCCCAGACTTTCCAAAGAACCCTTAAGTTTCCACTTCAAAACCCTAAGACAGAAGTTGGTATCAGAAGTGGGGTATTGCTGTGATATACCTGACCATGCTTTTGTTTGGAAGAATGTGGATTTGGAAAGCAGTGAAATGCTTTAAGTGGGTCTTTTTTTTTTGGGGGGGGGGGAGACAGGGTTTCTCTGTGTAGCCCTGGCTGTCCTGGAACTCACTCTGTAGACCAGGCTGGCCTCGAACTCAGAAATCCGCCTGCCTCTGCCTCCCAAGTGCTGGGATTAAAGGCATGCACCACCACGCCCAGCTTAAGTGTGTCTTAATCAGCCATCCTAGTAGGAATATGGAAGACTGTTGCTGAGAGTGCTTTGAACTGTGCAGACCTGGCCTAAGAGGTTTCAGCGAAGAAGAATTTCAGTGTGTGGCCCAGAGACTGTTTTCGTGGTGTTTTGGGAAGAACGTGGCTGCTTTCCCCTTGTCTGCAGAGTCTAACAGAGGCTAAGGTGAAGAGATTTATATTAATTGCATTCACAAAGCAAGTCTCAAAAAAGCCCAGAAGAGACTTTTGTTCTCCGGTTTAGTCTCATGCACTCTGATCAGGCACAGCAAGCTTAAAATAAACAAGCTTAAAAATATGAAGTATATGGTTCAAATAATAATAAAGGGGCACCGAGAAGTGAAATGGACCTGAATCCTGTGTTCAGGAGATAAAGAGAGTAAGGGAGTGTCTCTGGGCAAGAACACGCCCTGCTAAATTTACTGTTTGTGTTCGCAGTTGAACAAGGAATAATTTGACCTTTTAATCTGGAAATAATCACAAAATTTTAAGTACATACTAAGGGGCCAGAGAGGATCTCCAATGGAAAGGGGTAATAGAATATAGTATAGAATATAGTATGATGGACAGGGGAAACCAGAATAGGAACATTAAATAGTGGGGGAGGGAGAAAGGGGTAAAAGAGAGAATTTGGGTAGGGACAACCAACACTAAAGGCCATTTGAAAAATCATATGTAAACCTACTATTGTAGAAACTTCCTAACATAAATGAAAGGAATCCAAATGGAGTCACCAAATAATAGGGGAGACAATGTCTCAACTAGATCTTCCTACAGTTCCAGAAATGAGTTACTTCAAAGGGGATCTACCAAAACTCCAAGCCATCACAGACTATTGCCAAGTTATTGTTTATTCTTCACAACCTGATAATAAGGCTCTATTGTAGAAAATATTTACTTATGTTCTCCAACACAGAGAAGTGAACTTGTGCCCTACTAGAAGCTTCACCCCTGCTAACCAGCGGTCACGGTACTAGAAGGTACTCTACATGTTACTTGAGAAAAAGTCATTATTAATATCACTCGCTACAAACCCTAAGACCTAAAACAGTGATCTGCCTGTAAGATAAATATACTGGGTGCAATAACAACATAAATGTTATGGGTGCAACCAACCATTTTCTGATTATATATAAGGCCCACTCCACGAGATGGAAACTGTATCTGACACTGCTAAAATGGCCAAGAATCAGAGTCCTACACTGCTACAAAAACATAGCATTAAAATGACTCCTAGATTCAGAGATCACTGCCTCACCTGAACTCACATCAGAGAAATTCTTTCTGTAGCTGGAAATCTATTTTGGATTGTTTTCAGTAGCTTTCAGTAGCAAAGACACACAACTGGACAATGTGTAGACAGTGGGGTAGAAGCCCCATGCCCAGATGTAGTTAGCCAACACAAAATGAACTCAATGTTAACTTTTGTTTTTTTGTTTTATTGGTCATTTGCTCATTTATTTAGATTTTCCTTTTTGTGGTTTTGTGCTTTCTGTGTTCTTGTTTTTGTTGTTGTTGTTTACCTTATTTCGTTTTTGAAAGAGAGGAAAAAAAGAACACAATACATAGGTAGGGAGGCTGTGAGGATCTTGTAGAAATTGGAAGAGAGAAAAATATGATTAAAATATAGTATATAATTTCTTTTTCACAAATGGGGGGCTGGTATTCCAAATAGTGAACTTGGTTACTGGCTAATTCCATCATTAGAAATACTAATGGTTTCTTCATCTCAGAGATGATGTGCCTTTGATTTTTTTTAAAAAGATATTTTTTATTATTTTTTAAAGCATGCCCATGTACGTACATATCTGTGTAGAATTTAGACGAGTGTCAGATTCCTGAAACTGAAGTTACAGATGGTTGTGAGCCACTCACTGTGTATGCTGGGAATTGAACTTGGGACCTTTCAAAGTGTTCTTTACTACTAAGCCATCTCTCCAGCCTGTCCTTTTTGTTAGCTGTTTAAGAAACCATATACAGGAGTAAGATTAATTAATGGACAAGGACAGTTGCCACAGGAATGACAATCTGAATTAAATTTCCAAGGTACACATGGGGGAAAGGGGAAAAGAACAAACTCCTGCAAGTTACACACACACACACACACACAACCATTAACTATTTTTTTCTCAAAAGTGTCATAGTCATATATGATGGTACATGCCTGTAATCCAGCACTAAGGGCTAATATCAGCATGTGCAACATAGCATTAGTGAAATTTTGTTTCAAAAAAGAACAGGGGAGAAGAGGAAAGCAGGGAGGACTGTGGTGCTCCACAGACAAGCTGGCCGCTGGCTCCAACACTTGTGAGGTCCAGGTAGAAGGATAATCAGAAAGTCAAGGCCAACCTAAGCTACCTAAGACCATATCTCATGAGAACAGAAAAGATGAAAACAAAACATAAAACACACATATTCAACTTTACTTGAGGTTCTCAGATATATAGGCTGACTTTGTTCCACTGCTGCTGAACCCTCAGTAGGAGAGTTGGATAATGCATAATCTTTTCCTGAGGAACAGGCTTGGATCTTCCTATAGCCTTCCACCAGCAGTAAATTTAAAACAGAAAAAGATGTTATCACCCCAACTATCTTCTCTTTTTTTGTTTTTCCTTCCAGTCTCTCTATCGAATCCTTTCCCTTAACCCTGACACCTGGTATCTCTTTTCTGAGACAGGAAGCTCAGATTGGCCTTAACTTCCTATGTACCAGACAATGACCTTGAATTCCTGATCATCTTGCCTCCATCTTCCAAAAGCTAAGATTATAGGTGTGTGCACATACCCGATACTCATTTTAATTAGCTTCTCTTTAATTGAAGTGTTCTTTCTCACTTAGCGTATACAGAGAATTAGTTTTAAATGGATCACTTTCCTTTTTTTTTAAATTGTCTTCTCAGAATTAAGGCCAATTAATTGGGTAAAAAAAAAAAAAAAGAAGAGAGTCAAACTCTAGGGGGAAAATTCAACTTGCTCGATCTTGGATGCCCTTCTCGTGTCTCCCCAGGAGAGCCGTTTCTTCTACTGTCTGTGGTTACTGAGAGCTGCCTGAAATGAAGGGCTACACACCTGTGAGAAGCTGTGCACTGAAGAACAAGAAACAAACACCAGAAACTCTTCAAAAAAAAAAAAAAGTGTTTAGATGTTTTGCCTGTATGTAATAACCATGTACATGCCTGAGACCTAAAGAGGCCAGAAGAGGGTATCAAATCCCCTGGACAAGAGTTACAGATGGTTGTGGGTCACCGTGGTGGTTTGAATATGCTTGGCCCAAGGAGTGGCACTATTAGGAGGTGTGGCCTTCTCAGAAGAATGTGTCGCCGTGGGAGTGGGCTTTAAGACCCTCATCCTAGCTGCCTGGAAATCAGTCTTCTTCTGGCTGCCTTTGGAACAAGAGGTAGAACTCTCAGCCCCTCCAGCGTCATGACTGCCTAAAAGCTGCCATGCTTCCTACCATAAGAATAACAGACTGAACCTCTGAATGTGTAAGTAAGCCAATGTTGTCCTAAAAGAGTTGCCATGGTCATGGTATTTCTTCAAAGCAATGAAACTCTAAGACAGTCACCGTGTGGGTGTCAAGAATTGAACCCCGGTCCTCTGAAAAAGCAACCCGTGAGCCCTCTAAACCATCTTTGCAGCCTCATCCAGAACAATGTAATCAATGCACCCTCAGTTTGTAATTCAAACCTGCTCAGCAGCTGCGTTGTTTTACTCATTCCTGATACATACAGCCTCTCTTACATTTGACAAGGGTTCTTAGCCATAAGATCATCAGACAAACATTATTCCGTGAAAGCAGGAGGGCAGTCTCATACCTACCCTTCTGTCTTTTCTTTGTACTCCTTCCTTCTGGCCCAGCAGCCTGCCTGGTAGTGTTGATAGCCTGTCCATTAAAACCCTTCTGCAGCATAAACCAAGGCAACATTTCTCTCTCTTAGGTAAAAAATTCTGCAACCTTTACTTTCCTCTTTTCCTTCTTATACCATTTACTTATTTTTGGTCCCTCAAGTTGTATAGTGGAGGGCTTTTCACTAGGAGGCAAGAAAGGATTGCTCTTGTAGGTCCCAGGAAATCATTTTATGTTTTTTTTTTTTTTTTTAAAGATTTATTTATTTATTATATGTAAGTACACTGTAGCTGTCTTCAGACACTCCAGAAGAGGGCGACAGATCTCATTACCAGTGGTTGTGAGCCACCATGTGGTTGCTGGAATTTGAACTCCAGACCTTCGAGAGAGCAGTCAGTGCTCTTACTCATTGAGCCATCTCTCCAGCCCCTCGTTTTATGTTCTAAGATGGTCAGATATACCATCCATAGTGAGCCTTAAGACATTCCCCCCAGAATCAAAATATTAAGTAAAACTCATGTATAACCTCAAACAAAATACTAAGCAGCCACTTTAGAAGAAAAAGTTTTGTCCATCCCAGTATAAGCAGGCAGTTCAAAATTTTGCAAGTTAAATGTGTTCACAAGTGCATGCACGTGCATACACACACACAGACACACTCACAATGTAGAACAGTCAACATACAGTATACAAAGGTAACACACTCCTTTTACAAAGACACACAGTTAGAGAGATATAGCTCTAAACAGATCATTCATATTTTTAGTTTATACAAAAATCTTGTAACATACACATTAACATAAGAACCCTCTGTTCATCTTGGCTAGTTCTAGAAATATACAATTTAAAAAGAAGCTGATCAAGAGTTAACCTCTACCCTAAACACAAAATTCAAACCCCACCAGTTATTTCCAATCATTAATACTGATTTCAAATATTCCAAGTTTTAAAACACCAGCATGTTACCTTTCGTTATCTTGTTCTTTATCTCCATTTCATGTGATTTACTATAAATATCCTAGTAATTGCCACACTAAAAGTTTTAGAATTGATTTAGAGTCTCTGGCATTAGATAAACAAATAACTTGCTCCCTATTTTGTGTAACACATACCATGACCAACTATTTTACAGTGCCAGGCATGCGCTGGAGCAGAAGCTGAGAGTTATCTGATCCACAACTAGAAATGATGTAAGCTTTTGAAACTTTAAGACCACTTCCAGTGACATACCTCCTCTAAAAGAACCCACAACCCCCCCCCATTTAAATTACATTTAAATTAAGAAAATGTGACAAAAATCTCATTATCCTGTAAAACCTAAAATAATTATTATTTGGCCTAACTGTCTTATTTAGTGATTCTTCTGCTGTTGAAGAGACATCAAGACAAAGGCAACTTTTAAAATAAAGCATAATTGGAAGCTTGTTTACAGCTTCAGAGGGTAAATTCATGACCATCATGGCAGGGGGCAGACAGCAAGGGGGCAAGGGCTGGCTGGCATGGTGCTGGAGGAGAAGCTGAGTTTTTTTTTCTGGGAATGGTGTGGGCTATTGAAACCGTAAAGACCACTGCCAATGACATACCTCCTCCAAAAAGGCCCACAATTCCCCCAACAACACACCCCTATTCTACAAACATATAAGTCTGTAGTGGCCAATCTTCTTTAATCTACACACCAACCTTGTTCTAACAGCAATTACTCAGGTATATTCTGGGTAACTCAAGTAAATGGCATGTTCACAAAAAAATCATCAAAATCCAGTTATTCACTTGTGCACCACTCTGGGTCCAATCCATAGCACCATGAACTCTCTTATCTTTGACTCCTAACACACACTCTTCTCTCTCATCTCCTCTTCCCTCCCCTCCCCCCTCTCACACACTCACACATATCTTTCATACAGAATTTTTGCTCTGTTCATGAATATCACTTAGTTTCCATAACCAACTTTCAGAATGACAGCACAACCCTCAACACATTATAGACGCTCAAATATCATGTAAAGATTGCCAAAACAATAATGCTTCAGCTTTAATACTGGTCTACCCAAAGAGGTGTTGTGCACAGATACGTAAACCGATTTCTCTTCTGGAAACATGATCAACTGTTATGTTAAAAAGGCTGCCCCTGCTCTTATATAGCTGTATTTCACTTGGTTTAAAGACATCCCTCATTAGTCTACCCTAGGTAAGACAGACCTATCTAAATATCTCTCTGTGTTTTACAAATAAGTTTTCTTTTTTTTTTTTTAATTTTTTTTTTAAAGATTTATTTATTTTATGTAGTACACTGTAGTTGTCTTCAGACACTCCAGAAGAGGGCGTCAGATCTTGTTACGGATGGTTATGAGCCACCATGTGGTTGCTGGGATTTGAACTCAGGACCTTCGGAAGAGCAGTCAGGTGCTCTTACCCACTGAGCCATCTCACCAGCCCCCACAAATAAGTTTTCTTAAGGAGTCCCCTCACGGTACCTAAAAGAAAGAGTAACTTACTCGAGAGCAGGCCTTAGAACTCTGACTTTTAATGCTTCTAATATTCGATTTAACTCCACAAATGGTTCTTTCTGACTTGGGTCTACAGACAGACCAGATTCCTGGAAGGGAAAAACAAACAAACAAAACCTGTTAGCATATTCATGCACAGTGGAACAAGCTGATCTAGATTATAAAATACAGGGCTGCCAAAGGTAATTTTCTTTTAGCATATACTTTTGGGGCAGAAACAGAGGCTGTCCCACCTTTATGTTACTGTCAAATCTGAGCTGAGCACCAGCCATGGATACCAGCTGGGTGTGATTCTGCACATTCAGGCCAATGCAATGCAAACACATACTCTTTCCTGGAATGTAAGGTGCAGCTGGAGGTCTGACCACAAGGAGAGGAGGACTCACTGGAAACTAACTGCAGAGCCACAAGGAGTGTCTAAGAACTTCCCGGGACAGATGCTACTAGCCTCTCATACTACCTTTCCTTTCTATAACAAAAAAAAACAAACTTTGTTTAAGCTGCTATCTTGAGTCTGTTACTTGAAAACAAACTAATCTTCAAAGACACAATTTACTGTGAGGTCTGTATGAACACACACCTCAAAAGGTACAAAGCAAGACCCACATACCATTGATTTAAACTGTTTCAAACAGAAAAGACTTAGATTATAGATTGGTTTATGATGCCCTCTAAATTATTTTATCTTTTGAGTTCTTCATTTTTTAAAAAAAATAACAACAAAAACAACAACAACAAAATGCAACAGAATAGAGTCTGGAGAAATGAAAAGGGACCAAATCCCCCGTTCTTCACACAGGCTCAATGAATGGCCCTGGGTACATTCCTTGGGTATGCATCTTGTGTGTGGAACAGCAACAATAACTCCTATCTCACAACGTAGTAGAAAGGAAAAGCAGGGTGTGGCCTGGAGGAAAACACATAATACACAGCAGCTACTACTATCATGAATACATGGTGTTCCTGTGTAAAAGAAATACGACGGGCAATGCCCACCCGACGTAAATTTTAGCCTGAAATTTCGTTTGATATAGATCTACTATATCAGAAAAGCAAACATTAATATTTTTGTTTTTTTCCTCTTTTCTGCTATATTAACATTCCATATCACAGGAAGAAAAAAAGGAGCCAGAGTGAATGGTGCATGCCAGTAAGTGTAGCACTGGGGCGGCTGAAACAGGAGCCTGGACCCCAGGAAAAGTAGTACTACTTTCCATACTTTGACTCATGGCAAGGAATCAACCTAACAGACTCAGTATAAAAAAACAACAATTTGGATATTAAACTCTGAGTGTAATTTCTTAAGGGCAATTCAGATACTAAATTATAGCATTATAATTTGTAAGAACTTAAAATTTTTCCTAGCTAAATGACTCATCCATGATAATTAAAATATTACAACTCTAGCTACAGTTTAAGGTACACCCAAGTCCCATCTGCAGACACTGCTAACTCCACCAGCTGTCTTGTTGTTTTCCCTATGCCTCACAGGCGTCTGCTTACCTGGCAGAGCTCCTCAGCTACATCCAGCATTCCTTGTCGGAAGAAGTGTTCCACCATGACCTCATTGAGAAGCCTCTGGCTGTCTGCCTGCCAGCAGCCATCTATTCCCACACTGCTAATGTCAGAATCAAAATTCTGGGGGAAAAAGGACAAGAATCGTGTATAGATGACTTCCTTTTTCAACCTCACCTGAGAGAAGGAAACATCTTATAGAAAGGTCTACATCTTACTTTGGTGTTATCAGAAAGTACCCAATTCAATTCATCTGCACAATCATAGGCAAGGATTTTCCCATTGCTTCTTTTAAATCTTTTCACTCTTGGGGATTACTGATGGAATAAACATGAATTTAAAAAAAAAAAATTGGGAAGCACTCTAGGAAAACATAGATTTAACACTGACTTCTGTGAAACCAAGATCAATAAGCCAATTTCCGAGCATTATATTATAGCAATATTTTCAGAAGTATACTATAATAAGCTGTTAAAAGCATGCTTAATGCTGCACTGTTTAGAATGTGAAGGACAGAAAACACATACATACATACACACACACATACACATACACACACACACACACACACACCCCTACCTCAATCAACATAGGACTGCTACATGGCACAGCCCACTAACTGCAGTTCTGAGGCTGAGACTGATCAGACAGGTGATGAAAGGGGTGGTTTCTATTACTCGGCCTACATCTGAGCTATGGATACTAGTTTTGAGCCCACAGAGCACACTTTAGACTTTGAAAATTGAAATAAAGTAGACTGGCTACTCAGAAGTACAATCAAGACAACTGTGGACCACACCGAAACTGCCACCCACAGATGCTGGGCATCCGCTCGTCAGAGGGAAGCTCAGGTTTGTTTAGCAAACAAGGAACTGCGTACAGTTCACAGTGTATGGAAGAGGAAGTGACAAGCACCAAGGCCAAAATGGCAAATGCTGGAACCCAAGACTTCCAAGCTATTACAAAAATGTTCCCCCAAAAGGGCAAACACACTTTTTAGAAACATTATTGTTGTTCTCTCTTTCTACCACATGAGTTCTAGGGACAGAACTCAAATTGTCAAATTCTGAAGCAGTCTTGCTGGCTGAACCCAATCTCGGGGCCCCAGAAGGCAAACACTCTTGAAACATCAAGGACACAGAGTAAGGAATTAGAGAAGACACAGTACCCGAAGTAAACGCACTAGAGACAGAAAAGCAGGAACAAAGTGGCAGTGCAAGAAGCCAGCATACATTACACAGAAAACAGAAAAACAGGATGCAAAGGAAAACAAAACACAAATGAGCAGATCCTCAACAAATGGGCAAAGAACAAGGTATAGTATGTGGCACCAAAGAACCAAAGGATAGGAAAAAGAATTGCCAGAGAAATACACTTAGATACAAGAAAACAGGAAGCTTCCAAAAAGGACAAGAAATCCCACTTGAAAGCATCAAAATGTTAACATCTAAACAAAACAAAATTGAACCAAAGCCCAAGGCAACCAGCTGAGGAAAAAATGGCCTGTCGGACTAAAGAGATGATGGTTCAGCTGAGCTAAGGCTAGTTCAGATCCCAAGCACCCATGTAAAGCTCAATACATGCACACATTGCAATCCCAGAGCTCCTACAGCAAGCAAGGCAGGAGGCAGAAACAGGAGAATCTCCACAAGTTCACAGGCCAGCTAGCTTGACATACGTACACAGCAGGAACAAGAATACCTAAAGTTGCCAAGTGGAAGTGTGCATGTGTGCACATGTGTGTAGGCTTAAAAGAAAAGAAAAATGGCCTGTTACCTACAGAGGGACTATGGTTTCAATGATTATAGATCTTGCAACAGAAACTATGGAGTTAAAAGGAGAGCATAGTACCCTGCCACCACCCCCCCCCCAAGAAAAATCTGGATTCCAGAATTATATATCTAATAAAAATACCCTTCAGAAAGAAAAATGAAGTAAGCATTCTCAGACAAAGAAGGTTTTGTTTTGGCAAATTTACATCGAAACTAAAAAAAGAAGTCGGGTGAAGTTGGCACATGCCTTTAATCCCAGCACTGATGCAGGTGAATTGGAGGCCAGCCTGGTCTACAGAGCTAGGTTCAGAATAGCCAGGGCCACACACACACACACACACACACACACACACACACACACACACACACAAAAACCCTGTCTCAAAAACAAAACAAACCAACCAAACAAACAACAACAAAAGAGTGAAGAAAGAGCAAATCTGTACCATGGTCTCAGGTTTTCTATCTAGTTCATTTTGCCTTCTTTGCTGTTCATAAAAAAGTCTCTACTGTTTAATTTTTTAAAACTACACAAATCAATGAAACAAGATTATCTGGATATACCCAAATTACAATTTCTGGGAACCTTTGCTTAACTAGCCTAACCAATAGGATACTAGTTTATAGAATATAGCCTATAAGTAACCTAAAACAGCAAACCAAAAAAAGTGTTCTTGTCCAAAATTGAGCACATTTTTCCATAGTAATCTTTCCTGGTTTTAGGTGTCCTTGCAGAAGCTAAGGTAAACATCAAAATCTGAATTCACTCAGGCAAAATGAAAGCCAAAACTCCAATATTATTATGTCTTAATTTTAATTAAAGAGACTTTTTCATTTTCAATTTTTATTTACTCTTTGACAATTCCATAGATGTATATAATATAGCTGAATCATATTCATTCCCCATTTACTGCCTGACTGGTACTTCTAGACCACTTCTTCCTAGTAAGAACCCCCTACTTTAATGTCTTTTTTCTTACACTGACTCAGGAGTTTAACTGGGGTTACTTACTTAAACACAACCAGAGTGTCATTTACTGTAGCATGGGTAACTTAACAGTGAAGAATTACTCCCCTTCTCCAGCAGTCATCAACTGTCAAAAGCTCCTCCACCAGGAGTCGGGGCTCAAGAGCCCTATTTCATCATTCTTATCCAATCTCTTGAACTAGACCCTAACCAGTGAAAAAAACACAAATAACCTAATGCTAAAATGACGCATACACGAACTGACTGGTCCATGGCACTAATGAAGTACAATCACCTATAAACGTCTTGAGTTTCACTTCTACTTACCAGATATTCTACATTTCACAGTTGATTCATGGCACCTCACTGACACTTTTTTAAAAAGCAATTTACATTTTGTGTGCTGTCTTTAACAACCAGAAAACTGGACTGGTGATATTTTGCTTTTCTTCTGGACTCAACTAGAAACCCACAGTACACTGGGGCTATTTTATACCCAAGAGACCATTCAAACAAATAAATAATGGGTATCTAATGATGTGATTCACTGCAAACTCAGAATCTGCCTGTAATTCTCCACATGCCTAAGCATATGTAATAAGCAATATCCACCTGACTGAGTTACACCCCCCTCACTGGTTTGTGAATAAACATAGCCCTAGGTGGAAATGGCTTGTCTAATAATTACTTCTCAATCTTATCAACCAGCCTACAAACTTGTCAGCAGCTATTTAATTTGTTAGGAAAGAAAGAAAACAACCACGGAAAATAAAAAATGCTTTCAAAGACATTTCTACTCGTTAATATATATTATCAGTTTGCTTGGTTTTGGAAACAGGGTTTTATGTAGCCTAAGGTGGCCTCAAACACTATGTAATAAAAAATTATCTTGAACTCTTGACACCCTGCCTTCCTTACAAGTGCAGAGACTGCGCATACAGACACCATAACTAATATACTATCAGAATTGTAATAGTTACTGGTAGTTTCCTGCGGAAGGACTATACCTCCCAGCTTCTCCTGAGGACTATGGAAGTCATTTCCACATCCCATCTTCCTCTGTAGGCATTCTGGTCATACAAATATGTGGGTAATAAAGATGCCCCCTTGAGGTAAATAGATATGTCTTAGGGTTTTACTGCTGTGAACAGACACCATGACCAAGGCAACTCTTATAAAGACAACATTTAATTGGGGCTGGCTTACAGGTTCAGAGGTTCAGTCCATTATCTTCAAGGCAGGAGTATGGCACCATCCTGGCAGGCATGGTGCAGGAGGAGCTGAGAATTCTACATCTTCACTTGAAGGCTGCTAGCAGAATACTGGCTTCCAGGTAGCTAGGATGAGGATCTTAAAGCCCACATCCACAGTGACACACCTACTCCAACAAAGCCATACCTACTCCAACAGTAGGAGTATTCCAACTTCTTTTTTTTTTTTTCTAAATAGTATATATATATATATATATATATATATATATATATATATATATGCGCTATTGTTGTGAGCCACCATATGGTTGCTGGGAATTGAACTCTGGACCTCTAGGAGAGCAGAGAGCGCTCTCTCTCTCTTTTTTTTTTTAAGATTTATTTATTTATTATATGTAAGTACACTGTAGCTGTCTTCAGACACTCCAGAAGAGGGAGTCAGATCTTGTTAAGGATGGTTGTGAGCCACCATGTGGTTGCTGGGATTTGAACTCTGCACCTTTGGAAGAGCAGTTGGGTGCTCTTACCCGCTGAGCCATCTCACCAGCCCCAGTATTCCAACTTCTAACAGTGCCACTCTCTGGGCTAAGCACATGGAAACCATCACACTGCCTAAGGTCAGACCAAGCCTTTCTTTCCTTCTGCCTTCTTTCTCTACAGCTGCTTTTAAAATAATCTAACAGTTACCACTAACACTATCTGCTCAAATAATACAATTCTTTGGATTATTAATTTCCTTGAGATATATACCAAAAAAAATGCTTATTGAGAAACCTTTTAAAAGTCTAGCATTTGGGCTGGTGAGATGGCTCAGCAGGTAAGAGCACACGACTGCTCTACCAAAGGTGCAGAGTTCAAATCCCAGCAACCACATGGTGGCTCAAACCATCCTTAACGAGATCTGACTCTCTCTTCTGGAGTGTCTGAAGACAGCTACAGTGTACTTACATATAATAAATAAATAAAATCTTTTTAAAAAAAAAGTCTAGCATTTAAACAGTGGTATGTATGGAGTTTTACAAGGATGCCCTTCATATCTTCACTTTCTTAAAGCCTTCTATGGTTACTACTACATAGGTAAGAAAAATGGAACACCCTTTCCAGTAGGATTATCTTTAATCACAGTAACATAGTTGCTGTCTCAAACAGAAGGATACATATTTCTAAACTCCCTTCAACCATCTATTCTTTCACGTTAAACAATTAAGGAAGACAAGAAACCCTTTTACAGTTTATGTTCTGGTTGCACGTAATAAAAATTAAAGCCAAAATATAAATGGATGTTGAGGGGATGGATACAAGTCAACTCCCTTTGTGGTAACTGCAGGTTTGTTTGTTTTTTTTGTTTTGTTTTTTTTTTAAAGATTTATTTATTTATTATATGTAAATACACTGTAGCTTTCTTCAGACACTCCAGAAGAGGGAGTCAGATCTTGTTATGATGGTTATGAGCCACCATGTGGTTGCTGGGATTTGAACTCTGGACCTTTGGAAGAGCAGTCAGGTGCTCTTACCCACTGAGCCATCTCACCAGCCCCGGTAACTGCAGGTTCTTACTCAGTGTTGCATCAGAGCTGGTATTGCTTCCAGCTTCTGTTACTAGGTGACCAAACACATTTACATGGCTACCCAGGAAATCAACAACACTGTAAACCAGCAGAGGCACTATGTGAAGAAACACCTCTCTATTATTAGCACCATCTGCTTGACTTTTCCCTTTCCTATTTGTAAAACAATGAGAGTTACATATCATTTAGGAAGCAGAGGCCTGAGAATCCTGAGTTCAGTGTCAGCCTGTGTTACACAGCAAACTAAAAACAAATAATATGCCAGGCATGGTGGCACATACCTTTAATTCCAATACTTGGTAGGCTGATGCTGGCGAATCTCTGAGTTTGAGGCCCTGCTGGTCTACAGAATGAGTTCCAGGATAGCCAGGTTTACCCAGAGAAACCCTGTCTTGAAAAACAAACAATAAAGCAAAGAGAAGCCTGGCATGATGATCTTACACTGGGAGGAAGGATTCAAACAACAGAACCAAAAAAAGACAACAAAGTGTGTCCATTTATGCAGGACACAATAAAGCTTGGAAAAAAGAAAACCACAGCATACTAAATCTAGAGACTGAAGGGTAGAGAAGTCATGAGAACTAAATTACAACCTATATATGCTATCTCTTTAACCACTTCATGAATACAACCAGGCAGGTTTAAAGAGTGGTTTTTATTGCTCACCTAAATGCATTTGTGAATCACAGTTACTGAGCAGTCCATGGTAAAACAGTATTTGCTTTGATTCCTAAGAGCCAGCTCTCAGTGTTATTTCTAAGCTTCCCATCTACTTAAGGAAAACTGGCATATGAACCCAACAATTGGTTAGTTGCACCTATAAGGAACTGGTTCTTTCTCAACATCTAGTTAATCTGGGTTAGTAAGACAGAGCAAACTCCAAAGGACACTCAACAGAGAAAGGAGACCTGGACTGGGAGAAATCACTACTTCATACTCAACTCACAAAGAGTATGGACGCAACCTTCAACTGAAAACACAGCCAATCTAAGAGGAACCATGGGCAAAAGAACATGAAATTCACAAGAAGTCACCCTAATGGTCACATGTGAAAAGATGCTCCACTTCAAAACACAGGAAAGGCAAGGTGAGTCTGACCAGACACTATTTCACACCCACCTGGTTACTAGCTGGCCATTGCAAACGTGATGAGAACAGAGGGAACAGCACGGTCCCACGTGTGCCGAACAGGATTGTAAACTGGTATAAACCCTAAGGGAAAAATCTGGCAACACCCTGTAAAGCTGATGCTAAGGTTCAAGACCTATGAGGAAATAAACCTGTACTTAGCATATGCTAGACCGCAGTCCTTCACAAGCTATGGCTGGAAAATGAGCCTGGTAGTGTAGCAGAAACAGAAGCGTAGGTGGACTCTAGATGCCAACACTATCTTTTTTGACATCCTACTATCTCCTCTGTACAATACTCACACCTCTGCTTTGGTATTCAAAGTTGAGAAAGCCGGGCATGGTGGTGCACGCCTTTAGTCCCAGCACTTGGGAGGCAGAGGCAAGCAGATTTCTGAGTTCAAGGCCAGCCTGGTCTACAGAATGAGTTCCAGGACAGCCAGGGCTACACAGAGAAACCCTGTCTCAAAGAAACAAAAACAAACAAACAAACAAACAAACAAAAGTTATGAGAAAGACTGGTTTACACGCTAAGCTTTCACTTTATAAACATGAAGACATACTAAGCCACACCACAGGCTTCACACTTACAAAGATAAACATGCTCCACAACCTGTCTGTCACTTCCCTCTCCCCTCAAGGACAGAGCAGAGCAATGCCAGTGACTTAACTCTCCCAAAGACGGCAAACATATTTTTCCATTTCACAAGGAAAGGAGAAAGACTCTTGTGCAACTGCAGGTGCTCCAAAGGCACCAAAGATCACTTCCCCCAGGGAATTCTACTTGAGAAGGTTCCTTAAATCTCAGCTCTAGGTTTTAGTATCAGTTTTCCCCATCTGCTCTCTGGCTCTAACATAAACCTCAGTTTTCACATCATACCTAGGACTGCAATTGTTGGGATTCAAATTAAACCATTACTCAAGAAGATGTAAATAATACACAAAATGTTCTACCAATACTCATCCAAAGTAAATATTTAACCTCCAAAAGGTGAGTCAGTCCTTGCCGATCTGAAGCCACATGTAAGATAATCTCCACTAGAAACATGATGTGACTGCGAAAACAGGCGGATACCTGTTTCTCACCACGGCACATCCAGTTCTCTCCTTCACCATGAGTTCTAGGGATCAAACTCAGGTCACTAGTCTTGCTCACTTTGCACTTTTTTCTGCTGAGCCATTAGAAAATGCAAATAAAACAAGCACATAAAAAAAACCAACAACAACAAAAAAAACAACCAAGTTCACCGAGTGGTGATGGTACCCACCTTTAATCCCAGCAGTGGCTCAGAGTTTGAGGCTAGTCAGGTCTACAGAGTGAATTCCAGGATAGCTAAGGCTATAGAGAGAAACCGTGTCTCACAAACACAAACGAACACAACAAATTCCTTAATTCAAAATCACTTAAACTGGGTGTGGTAATAAATCTGTACACACACCACTTGAATCTAGTCACAGCCCAGATTTATTTGCACAACTGAATGTATAGGTCTTTTTGTGCCTTTTGGCCTAATGTGCCACAGGTGCTGGATCAAGCCCAGTATTTCATCTCCTTCCTTCCTGATCAGGTGAAGTGGGAATACACCAGTCCAGAGGAATCTTCTGCCCTAATCCTATGAGCCCTGACTACTAGGCTTGCTTTTGTGGTTGGCACTATAGTTGAATAAACGGTTACCATTTAAATAATGTAGCTTCATTCAGTTTGAAACAGGATTCTAAAAACAAAAACAAACAAAAAAAAAGAGTAAGGCTTATAACTTAGAGCAGATATAAAACAGATGACAGAGAAAGCAAAACTCCACTCAGCTGCTCTCTGGAAAATGGTGTTCAGGCTATGTGGGGAAGAGGCAGTGTGGTTCCACACCAGTGCTTGTTATATTCACCTGGCTGTTAGGATGCTGGGTTCTGATAGGCAGAAGTTCTTTTTTACTCAAGCAAGCTGGTTTTAAGCAGTGGTAGGTGGGAGATAATGCTTCAGAGACGCTCCCTCCTCTCTTGCCACCTGTGCTTTGTCTCCCACCTCAGACCAGACTCCTTCCAGAACCACTACCCCACTTCTAGGACACCTTCCTACCTCATATACTCCCAGACTCCTTGTTCTCATCAGGGTTAATATTGTTAGGGAACACCATGACCAAAGCAACTTAGGGAAGGAAAGGGTTTATTTGGCTTACATCTTCACATCATAGTTTGCCATCAAAGGCAGTCAGGACAGGAACTCACAACAGGGCAGGAACTGGAAGGCAGGAGCTGACGCTTGCTCTGCATGGCTTGCTCAACCGGCACAGCCACTCACCATATGCTGGTCCCTCCTCCATTAATCATTAAGAAAATGCCCAGCAGGCTTGCCTACTGCTTGATCTTATGGAGGCATTTTCTAAATCGAAGTTCCTTCCTCTCAGATGACCACAGCTTGGGTCAAGCTGACAAAAAACTAGCCAGCTCACTCCCTTCCCTAAGGCTCTAATAAACAACCACCCCAACCTCTCACACACACCTGGGGAAACACTGGAAAGTATCTGGGGCACAGTGCACACATCTGGCTGGGAAAGGTCCACCCTCAGAACAGTACTATGACCCAAGTAGACAAGAAATGGTTCCTACTGAAACCATGCAATTTCAAAAGAAAGAACTTCCATCTTGACCACCAAGGTCAAGCTACTTTATACTTTACAACACCTAAATAAGGTCAAACTGCATTTTTAAAAAATTAATATTACACTTAGTTATTTGGTGTGGAGAGTAGTTTCATGTTTTATTTCATTCTTAGGGAATGCCTTCCTTGCCTTTTAATCACCATTTTCTCTTTATATGTCAGCTACCAACTCCCTTTCACTAACAAAAAAAAAAAAAAAATTACATTTGTACTTTCAGAACTCAATTTAGCTTTTTCTTCTTGTTTGTTTGTTTTGTTTGTTTTTTTTTTTTTTTGTATGTTTGGTTTCTTGTTTTTCGAGACAGGGTTTCTCTGTATAACTCTGGCTGTCCTGGAACTCACTCTGTAGACCAGGCTGGCCTCAAACTCAGAAATCCGCCTGCCTCTGCCTCCTCCGAGGTGCTGGGATTAAAGGCGTGTACCACCACCGCCCAGCTAGCTTTTTCTTTTTAATCAGAGACAATCATCTCCTCTTCTTAATGCCCTTTTTTCTCTTTTTAATAACATGTCTCTACCACAGAAGGATGCATTCACCACATACTGACTTTAAAGTCAGTTTGTATTCAGCTTCACCCAATTCATCTCAACCATCGCTGTAAGCTAAGCACAAGCTCTAACTGCTGCATTGTCTTTTATCTATTCTTGAAACCAGTTATACTGACATTGACTTCAAATAATTACCTTAATTATTTAAAAAATTATTAGCTACTTAACTTTTGATACTACCATTCTTTAAGATCAGCATTTTGCTTCCCCAATGTAGCTGCTCCACCTAGTGGCAGAAAACCAGTTCGGGCAACACAGTTAAACTTTTTTTTTCTCATAATTTCATTGTTTATTAATACTAAAAGGACCCTTCTATTATAATCCTGACCTATTTTATTTCTTTGTTTAGAATTTATATTGTTTTCAAAACTGGATCTCTTTTGTTATTAGTAGGACTTATTTATAAATTGAAATCCTCTTATCCTTTGAAATTTATCTGCTTTGTTTTTTACACTCCCACCTCATCATTATGGATATTTTCAATATCTCTAAAACCTCAACTATAATTAATGGCATATTACTAGAAATTTTGTAGTAATGAGAATATTCATAATTATATGCATCTAGTTATGCATGTTTTCATACTGGGACTGACTTTGAACTGTGCCTATGCTCAATAGGCCATCTGACACTGAGCTTGTAGCCCCCTCCCCTGGACCAGAATAATGTTTTAAATAACAGTAAGTAACTCAAGCAAACATTGGGTTATTTATTCTTCCAAAAGTAAATGTTTCCTCATTAATAAAGGATAAGAAATCAGTTACTGAAGTTATTCTCTTTTTTAAAGACATTTTTATTAGATATTTTCTTCATTTATATTTCAAATGCTATCCCCTAAGCCCCCTATACCCTCCCCCTGCCCTGCTCCCCAACCCACCCACTCCCGCCTCCTGGCCCTGGCACTCCCTTGTACTGGGGCATATGATCTTCGCAAGACCAAGGGCCTCTCCTACCATTGCTGGCCAACTAGTCCATCCTCTGCTACATATGCAACTAGAGTCACAGCTCTGGGGGGTACTGGTTAGTTCATATAATATCCAAGATACAATTTGCAAAACACATGAAACTCAAGAAGAAGGAAGACCAAAGTGTAGATACTTCACTCCTTCTTAGAATTGGGGAACAAAATACCCATGGAAAGAGTGACAGAGACAAAGTTTGGAGCTGAGACAGAAGGAAAGACCATCCAGAGNCTGCTCCACCCGGGGATCCATCCCATATACAACCACCAAACCCAGACACTTTGCATATGCCAGCAAGATTTTGCTGACATAACTCTCTCTTATGAGGCTATGCCAATGCCTGGCAAATACAGAAGTGGATGCTCATATTCATCTATTGGATGGAATACAGGGCCCCTAATGAAGGAGCTAGAGAAAGTACCCAAGGAGCTAAAGGGGTCTACAACCCTATAGGAGGAACAACAGTTAAAACTTTTAAACCACCATTTCACCTCAACATCACCCTTGCCATACCTCACTTATTTTCAAGTAAAGTTTAAGAACAAAATCTCAGTTGAAAACATTTCCCAAACCTTGGTCTGTTCTCCAGGCTGAATAGTGAGGGTATGGTGTTTAACATCTCCTCACCTCAGTTCCTCATATGTAAATGAGAACACACGAGCATCACGGGACACATAAGGCATGTAGAGCACACGGCTCAGCCAACTCTGCAGTGACAGTGCTTGTTCTCACCCTAACACCACTTGCTTTCATCCCGTATGCCAAGCTAATCCTCCCTAGTTTTCACTACCTTCTTTGTTCCTTTTGGTCACCTACTCAATAAAATCCAGGACGGAATTCATAATCTCTACATCTTTATCAACCTGATCTTTCCTAGTTTCAGGAAAAGAACCTTCCCTATACAAGCCAGTCCTTCAGTCTTTAACACATGTTGCTCTTTGTTTTCTATCCTAACAGAAAATCTCACTTCATAGCTTTTTTCTTCTTGAATCTTACACATTATTCCAAGTCATATTTAAGATACTAACTCTGCAAACCTTAGATTAGCTCAAACTACAACAATATTTCCTTTATAGTTTCATGAACACTTAGGATTATTTGCCTCAGAACTTTTTCTATTATTTTATGTAAGAAACCCTAGCACTTTTTACAAGACTAGTTAAGATTTCTAGCATATAAATAACATGTATTACTTTTAACTATAACATGCATTTTAGAAGCTTAAAAATCTCAGCATTATCCACTATTCATTTTAGCCACTCTCCCTTCTAAATACAATTTCTAAAAAATAGGAGGTAGAAAATTAAAAACTGCAGGCTGGTGGTGGCACACGCCTTTAATCCCAGCCCTTGGGAGGCCAGTCTGGTCTATAGAATGAGCTCCAGGACAGCCAGGGCTACATAGAGAAACCCTGACTCGGAAAGCCAAAAAAAAAGAAAAGAAAGAAAAGAAAAGAAAAGAAAAGAAAAGAAAAGAAAAGAAAAGAAAAGAAAAGAAAAGAAAAGAAAAGAAAAGAAAAGAAAAGAAAAGAA
>NC_034591.1:89352232-89376652 GCF_900095145.1 Mus pahari
GAAAAGAAAAGAAAAGAAAAGAAAGGAAAAGAAGGAAAGGAAGGAAAGAAAGAAAGGAAAGAAAGGAAAGAAAGGAAAGAAAGGAAAGAAAAGAAAAAGAAAGAAAAAGAAAGAAAAAGAAAGAAAGAAAAAGAAAGAGAAAGAAAGAAAATTAAAAACAGCCCAATAAACACAACTTTTCTTTTTTTAAAAATAAGTGGATTAAATAAAAAAAAACAAGACAAAAAATTTTGACAAAATCCAAGGATTAAAATACTTTAATAGGCAACACATTAAAGTAAAAACTTCAATGTTTTATACTCACAATAATAATAAAAAAAAAACCTAGAAAATTCCTTCAATAATACAAACTTCTCTGCTTACATTTTCAGGAAAAAATAATAGTAAAAAGAAAAACAAAACAAAAAAACTTCTTAAATCATTAAAGATAAAAAACTACTACTTAGGGCTTTAAAGATACACTAAATACTTTTCATTCATACCCACATGTCAAACAAAACATCACAAGCATATAAAACACACACTAGAAATAACACGGGCTGTTGGAAGAAAAGATTTTAACTTCAAGTGCGAATTTTAAGCTACCATTTCTTTAAGTCTTCCAAGAAAGGAAGCAACGATTAACCTGAAGTTTCCGTTGCAAACTGGAATGACCTAGGTCTTGTTTGTACAAATACACATACACACCTCATAGATGATGCCTGTCTGGCTAGTCCTTTAAATGTTGCCTTTTTAGGGCTGGAGAGGTGGCTCAGCAGTTAAGACCGCTGGCTGCTCTTTCAGAGGACCTGGGTTCAGTTCCCAGCATCCACATCCAGCTCATAACTAACTAGCTCCAATTTCAGGAGAGCTGGCACCTTAAGACATATATGCAGGCAAAACATTAATGCACATAAAATAAAGGCAAATAAATCTTTTTTAAGTTCCTTTTCCCTTAAAGAAAGGTCATAATTTTTTTCCTACGGCTCTTTCAAAATCCTTTGTTTTGAATCTGTAGAAATTACATACTCATTCTGTTCGCAGGGCTTAAAGGTCTATTTTTAACTTTAGACTGTTCATTGTTGATATGCTTTTTAAAACAAAAAATACAGTCTGCTCCTAAGGAGGCATCTGTTTTTTGGGGAGGAACAAGTGTCCATAAAACAGCACTCACAGGCAACTAGACAGCATTCCAGTATACTGCAGGTCGGTCGGCTTGCCTTGGTACCCACAATCCATGGACCACAATGGTTTTGGCTTTATCCTGTTTATTTAACACCAATACCTGACTGTACCCCACCTTAACGCTAAGTTTCCCAGAACTTGCATACATTTGCCAAGTTCAAGTTAAATATTAGGACTTAACAAGCTAGAGGAGTCTTATGTAATAACAGCCTACACAGATTCCTCATATATACATGAAGCCATTTCACAACATCTAGGAATATCCAGTCAGAAACCAGCTTTGGGAATCATAGTAGACACCAAAAATACACAGAGTATGTGCAGAAAGATGCCTGAAAATAAGCCCTACCACCAAGTACTTAAGTATTCACGAACTGCTGTAATTTCCTATGCTGGATAAAAATCTTTGTAACTAAAACTTAAGCTACTTTCCTAAAAAATGTAAACACATTTCTGGAAGAAGTTATTCTGTTTCTTTCAGAACTGTAGTTATTTGAAGTCCTTATAACTTCCAAGTATATGAAAAGATATCTCAAAACTGTGAGACTATATTAAATACCTAATAAGAAACATGTTTCAAATATCCTCTCCCATCCTAAGTCAGAATGTAAATTAACTACAAATGTGTTCCCTAGAGACCCATTCTCAAAGCGATACTCAATTTAAACTCCAAGTACATCTTACTACTTTTCTCAAAAATTAGTCAAAATATCTGACAACCTATAGTGATATTCATAAAAAGTTGCTGTATCTGGGGGAAGCCATGCACAACATGTCAACTGCAGGAAGGGGTCTAAGAGCAAAAGAGAATTCTTATGATAATTATGGCAGGACAACAGAAACTGGTACTTAGCTGGAAGGTGGCACACGAATCTGAGATGACAGCTGAGACCATCCCCATTTAATCCAAGCAAGGGTTCTTGTCCCAGGCAAGACTGGCTGCCTTGGACATTAGCTCTTCTCACTGTAAAAACTCTCAGGTCTGCTGCCCAGATGATGACTCCCTTAGTAAATGCAGAGAGCAGCAGGTCCAGTGATCTGGCAGACCACCCAGGAACTCCCTAGGGTTCTCTGTCATCAGAATCACAAGTATGTTTTACCCACAAAGATCTGAAGCTGCTGCTCTTTTTTTTGTTTGTTTTTGTTTTTGTTTTTGTTTTTTTGAGACAGGGTTTCTCTATGTAGCCCTGGCTGTCCTGGAACTCACTCTGTAGACCAGGCTGGATTCAAACTCAGAAATCCACCTGCCTCTGCCTCCCAAGTGCTGGGATTAAAGGCATTCGCTACCACTGTCCAACGATCTGAAACTTCTTAAACAAATGCAATGGCTCCTCACCCATAGATGATTTATCCACTCCACATACATTGGTGTCAAGATGGTTCTATTGTTCTGTCACTGCTGCTCTTCTCCAAGACACTGCTACCTGCTGAGAGGCTGAACCTGCCTTCCTGAGAAATTCCTGAGACAGCCAGGAACTGGTGACTGACACCTTACTGCCAAACCAGTGCTGTCAGCCTAATTGCTTACAGGCATCAAGAGTAGATCAGCAGGAGATGGGCTTTCCCCCTTTATAAGCACAGAATTTCAGTAAACATTTGATCAGCATTTGTCTTGGCCTTGTCTCTTCTCTCATCTCTTCTCTGGCCCTTCTCTTATAGCTCCAGCTTCCCACTCAGGAACACAGTTCATGTGGCCACAGGCAGCCACAGGTGGTGACTGAACAGGGACCTGAGTACAGGTGGATCAACCAAGAGAACACTGTCTTGGTAGAGCTCTACAGGAAGATTAAGATGAAGATGTATCTGGCATAGTAAACAACACTTTGTATTCATGATAGCGCTGACTTTAAATGTCATCTTTTCGAAATTGTTGCTGTAGGTGCGCGAAAGGATACAGGCTAGACTAATCAGCGTTGGCCCAGTGCTGGTCAGAAGGCTCCACCCCAGGTGGTCTCATTCACAGTGGCAAGGTCTGAACCAGCCTGCTCAAGGCTGGGGAAGGCTACACTTCAGTTACCAACTGATAACTTCCACTGCCCCATGATGGTGTGATGCTAAGCTTACTTCCACATCAAGTTATCGAACAGGTTTCAAACTCCAAAGGTATTTCAGAGAATATTCACTGCATTCCCAGCCTTTGCTGGTGACTGCCCTCACTAACCCAAGACCATCACTCTGATGGGTCACTAAAACTTCCCTAAGTCATACAGTCCCCAAAGTCCCTGCCACTTGCAGTCCTGTGGTACCACAACTACCACAAATGTATCTCTTTAGAAGCTGTCCTGAGTTAGGCACCTGTAAGCCTAGCCTTTCAATACTTTTACACCACAGGGTTACTTCTAACAGTGGGGCTGCTCTTGCGTTTCTTGGACACTCCAGATTACAGCAGCTTCTACCATCTATGTTACACCACCATCACTGTACACACGGGGGAAGTGGCTCAGACGGGTTCAGGAGGTATGTTTGCTATAAAGAACTCTCCACCAAAAGTCTGCCTCTTCTTTCAAAAGTTTACAACATATAAACAGAGATGGTCATGGCCAGTCACACTCCCTAATAAATGGAGGAGTCAGAGACATCAGACAGAAAACTTGGCCGCTCCTCTTAAACTCCATCCGGACTGTGAACCCCATGGGAAAAACAGCTTCAGTGCTAAAAATGGAAAGTGCTTATGAGTCAATCACCAAGACAAGGATGGCTTATTGAAAACTATTACTAGGAAAAAAATCACTCAACAAAAATGGCTTGCCTGGCTCCCTAACAACCAAGTCACTCACCTGAATAGAGACAACATTAAAGAAAAGCACCCAGCCTGCCTACAGAAGACAAGAGTCAGAGTGAGGCGAGGGGGACACACATAGGGTGTTAGTCTAACCATCCCACAACAGTCCCTGGCACAGCCAGGGACTCACTTAGGAAGCAGCAACTTATTCCTATAAACAAACTCCCACACAGTGGCTTACAACTTCTCTGCAACTTTATTCACCAGGACTCTAGCCATAAAAGCAAATGAAAGAGTGAAGCTACAAAGGCAAGAATTGTATTGCTTTATTTTTATTTCTATTTCTCAAACAACAGCAACAGGGAACTTTAAGAAAGGTAACATAGTAAACAAGACCTGTATAAGTTATCCTAAGCAAAGAAGAAAGAAAGGAATGGCATAAAGTACTTTAAGAAAGAAAAAGGTATCAAGATGCTGGTAAAGGAAGAATGCTAGAAACACAAAGGTTCCTCTGAGGCTGGTGAGTGGCTCTTGATGACCTGAGTTCAATCCCAGGGACCCACATGGTAGAAAAAGAAAACTAACTTTCAAATTGTCTTCTGATCTTCATCTGCATGCTCACACATGCACATAAGCATATAGCAAGTAACTAAAAGGAAATTAAAAACAAAAAACTATGTCTTCAATTCCATACCTTATCAATGGCTTTTCCAACTCGAGAAACACTGCTATGGATGTCTTTGTGATCAGAGGCCAACTTCTGGACAGTGTCCTTTATTCTTTTGCAGCACTGGGTCAGAACAAGTGAAAGTGTCCCTGATAATTCAGCATCTTGACCTATTTTAAAAAAGAGAGAGAGAAAGAAAAAAAAACTGGTGATTCACTAAAGCAAACTTCACAATGACAGGAAAAAAAAACGAAGGAAAACCAGTATCTTCCTTGAACCACATGGCCACAGTTACAGATGTTATTTTTCAAGTGTACACTAAGAAATAACTGGATTTATTTATTTTTAGAAATTAAAAAATAAAATTTTACTATGAAATATACTATTTCCACAATATCCTTCCCACAGACTGTGAACTATACCATCACGCAGTTATCATATCCATGTCTAGTGACTCCACTATGAGGCAGGTGGCAGCAGTGAAACAGCAGTCAACAACCCTTCCCCCAAGACTTACTTTCTGATGCAAGACAGATACCACAATAAGGCAAATGAGACAGTACGGGAAAGAGCACTGCTGTAAGGAAAGTGGGGGGAAACAGGGGTGTGTGGGATCAGTCAACTACAAAAACAAAAATCATGATGAACGGACATGGTAGATGTGAGTAAATGACATAACTAGCTACCTTGGGAGGAAAGGACACATTCCAACAGGCAACAACAGAAGTCTGTCCTACTGCAGGTGCATGGTAGATAATGCCTATAACCTCAATTAAGGCAAGAGACTAGGACTTTGAGGCCAACCTGGGCAGCCTTGCACAGAATACACACACACCTAGAATATTGACAGCATAGTGAAGAGGCTAGTGTGTCTAATAGCAACTTCTGGCTGGGGAAATAGCAGGAAACAGGTCTAAGAGACAACGGGCTCCTGGGTTCTGTAGGTTCTTTTTTGTGCTGTAAAGACTAGTTTTTACTATGAGTGACAGAAGGAATGAGCCACTACAGTTTGAAGCAGAGCCAGTACCTACTGATATTTTAATATGACCACTCTGATGGGCAAGAGAAGGGCAAGAACAGACTCAGGACAGCAAGGTGGGCAACTGTGGCAACAACCAACTGCCAGCTGACAGCCTAGTACTTTCTGACTGGCCTGAGGAAGGAAGGGAAAGCCTCACAGTTGCCTCCAAGTTTCCTACTGAGCCAAAGATGGTGTAAGACGAAACAGAGAAAGGTGTACACATCAGAGAGCCAGGAAAGAGAGGTTAAACTGGTACTTACTAAACTGGAGATGCTGACCAGTGCACACATGGGAGACAGCTGCATATGCAGGCCTGGAGGTCAAGATCAGTGTCAGAACTAGGGAGACAAACTGGTGCAGTGATGGCACACCGATTATTCTTAAACTATGAAGCTAAATGAAAGCACAGTACAGATTCAGAGAAGTGGTGAAAGGCAGACATGAGATAGAACTGAAAAGCAGACTAACAGACTAATGAAGCCTAATGATAGGGAAGAAATCAAATATGGTGTTGGGAAAATCTATCAAGAGTAAAGAAAATCTGCCAAGGCACAGGGAATAAAGAACTATGCTAAAAACTTGAAGTAAGCTATAGACTGAACACTGGCCACTGAATTTACAGCACAGATGTTATAACCACAACAAGAGTTTCTCTTAACGTTTCAGGAAAAGACATCCTACAGGGTTGCAGGGATTGTGGAAAAGGAATACAGTAAGTAAGGCAGCCTGAGACCCAAACAGAAGCAGTGTTTACAAGGTGTCCAATCTGCACAGGGCAGCCCCAACAGAAATCCCCTCATCTCTAAACACAATCACACAAACTTTAAGCTAGACAATTCCAACTTCAAACACAATTTGTCTAATTTTGCTCCTTTGCAGCAGAAGTTTTTAACTGCACCAGTGTGGGGCATTGAGGGCTGTACTAATAATCAGTGGTCTTCCTCTACAAATGACCTTCCTTCTCTACAAACTTATCAGTCCACTGTATGCAGTCCTCTACAAATGACCTTCCTCCTCTACAAATGACCTTCCTTCTCTACAAATTTATCAGTCCATTGATTTACTCTCTCTTCTGAATCCCTGCTAACTCCTGTCCTCTCCACCATTCCATTCCTCTGGTACTAGTTTATACCATTTAACAATTTCTTTATGCTACAGATATACTATATGAGTAATATGAATATTTGCAAATCATACTTTTTTCATAGATTTATTTATTTATTTATTTACAAGTACACTGTAGCTGTCTTCAGACACTCAAGAGGGCATCAGATCTCATTACACATGGTTGTGAGCCACCATGTGGTTGCTGGGAATTGAACTCAGGACCTCTGGAAGAGCATTCGGTGCTCTTAACTGCTGAGCCATCTCTCCAGCCCACAAATCATACTCTTAATATATCAAAAACAAAGCTAAACTTACAAGGAAACACACACACACTCTTACACATATCTACAATGTATCAGGATAGATATAACTCAGTGGTAGGACAGTTGCCTAGCTTGTGTAAGGTTATAGGTACAACCCTCAATACAGCAAAAATAATAAAACAAAGCACACACTTCCAATTCAACAACAGCATGACAATTCAATTTAAAAACAGCCGGGGACAGAGTAGGGAGCTGGCTTAGTCAGTAAAGTGCTTACTACACACACACACACACACACACACACACACACACACACGAGGGTCTCCATCTCCGATATAAAATGCTGGGTGCAGCAGCACATACCTGTAACCCCACTGTGGGGAGACAGAGGTTGAAGAGTCACTGGTGGTCGCTGACCACAGTGTTACTAAATCAGTGAGCTCCAAGTTCAGTCAGACCTGAGACAGCACGCACTACATAAAGATGGTTCAATAACAATGGGCCACCTATATGATGATGCGTAAGAGGCTGTGCCATCTAGGTGTGTAAATACATGACAATCTTCACACAACAATGAAAACTCCTTAATGGCATTTCTCATAACATGTTCCTGCAGTTAAGCAATGCCTTCCTATCTGGAAGCTCAAAAAAAACTATTTATTGTGGAATCACCTGAAGAAAAGCCGTGTTCAGAGAGGATCTACTAATGCGTTTTCAAATGTACTCAGTAGAAAGCAGCCAGAGGTAAAAACAAGCTTGAAAATCGCTAAAATGACCAGACTGACAGAGACAAGACCAAACTTCTAACGGGGAACTTAATGTTTTCCTGAACTTTCTATGAAAACACAACCTGCTTCTAGAACCTTCCTGTGAAACAAATTTAATTAACTTACTTCCTAGATATAAATGAAATAAAAAGACAACCATCTTTAATCTTTACTGTAACTAAATCAGAGCTCAGGCTGGCCACTTTTCACCCAGGATAAAGTCTGTGTTCACTGTGTCTTTCAATGTGACAGAGTCCCTAGACCCCATACGAATGCACAACTGAGGATACTCCCAGCATGGGCAGTGACAAGTACATTATAAGGTCCCATCTAACTTGACTTGATTAAACGACCATGAGCATTAATTAGAATGTTAAAACCAAGTTCTCAACCATCACACACAACAGGTAAGTTAAAAGTCATTTCTGTAACTGTAGGGCTATAACTCAGTGACAGGGCACTTGCCTAGAATATAAGATCCCCAGTACTGGGAGGGGGACACTTTAAACCTAACAGAATAGCACGTTTAAAAATAAATGATATTTTTATTATGATGATTATTTGTTGTTGTTGTTGTTGTTATTATTATTATTATTATTTTGTTGTCACTATTGCTGTAGTAGTAGGTTTTTTTAGAAAAGATCTCACTCTGCAGACCAAACTAGCCACCCATGAATTCAGTGAGCCTCCTACCTCATTCCCCCATGTTGCTATTAGGAATGAGCTACCACGCCTGGCTAGCACCTTCTGTTTCATAAACAGAGTTTAAGTATACTATTTTCAGAAATGTAAATCAGTGACTCCTCCCAAAACCAGACACTCACCAGACTAGACTAGCCCCTAACTGAGGTGACATGGTTTTTGTGAGGCCTGGCTAGGAATCCAGGTCTACCTGCCAGCTTCTGTACCTGGTCATTTCAGGATTTATGTCCATTAGTTTCACAGAAACGGTATGTTTCAAAAATGTCTGTTTCATTAGCATCCTCTGCTTCCCAATCTGGGTGTGTTACGCTTTGTTGTAAAACCTGTCTATCATTCCCAAGAAACTAACTGAAGCTCGGAATCCAATCCCTAACAGTTAACTATGGTGACTGGTATATAACAGCACTCAGTAACTTGTGTTGGTGGTGGTGAAGGCAGTTTTCTTGTTTTGCGTTTTACGGGATCTTGTTTTATATCCCAAACTGCCCCTAAACTCACATTCCTCCTGATCCCATCTCCAAAATACTAGGATTATAAGGTGTATATTACAACACCAGGCTCAATAATCCTTTACAAAATGAATATAAAAATAATAGATGTTGCATAATATTCTTGATTTCAAGTCCAGCATAGGAGGCTGGTATTACCAACATACTCTAAAACTGCCAGCAGTGTCACAAACAGCAGCTTGTGAATTTCCTGGCTCCATGCAGAATTTAGTGTCTCCTACATAACAGCACTCTGGCCTACACATTACAAATGCCAACATAAGCCCAGAAATAATAGTACAGTACCCTCTTTCCCCACAGAACCTTCATATGCACGCATATACACAGTCCTTCTCTTTCCTCCCACTACCTCCTCTAGACTATTATACTAGCCTATGTGTGCACACACTCTTATTTTCAAATATGGCATAGTAAATCCTCTCGCTCCCCTTCTGTCCTAAGTTCCTTCTCTCTTCTATGACCACACAGCAGGAATACACAGGTTTGTATTCTGACACAAGTCACTTTTGAGTTAGCATCTTCATTTGTAAGTAAAAATATCCTAAGTTGTGTTAAAGACAGAGACATCCATCTCAATGTCTGTTTATCAGTGTACATCCCAGCATGGTGAGATAGTTTGTAACGGTGCTTGCTCCCAAGCCTGAGGACTCTTGATTCCCAAAACTCCCAAAAGGGGGGAAAGAACTGACTCCACAAAGCCGTCCTCTGACCTCAACACATGTACACACACACACACACACACACACACACGCACACACACACGCACACAAAGAAGTAATTCTTCAAAAAGTACACAGCAGAGTAAATATCTTCAAAGAAATATCTCACAAAGCTATAACTATAAAATTCTAGTTATAGCCTGGTTTTGATAAACCACCCATGCATTTTTAGTACTTTCTACCCTTTATTTGTTCTGTATTTTTTCCTTACTCAGCACAGAGCTAAGAAACCCATGTGGCCAACTGTGGCAATATTCACTTACATTTTGACCCACCTAAATTCAATCGAGTCAAAGATAGTGAAACTGACAACTAAATTCCAACCCAGTGTTTGAACTTCCAAATGTGCCTGGTGCTTATTTTCAAATGGGGTGGAGGGTGATGCCAAACAACTGCACAAGCATATACTGTAAACAAAATATACCATTGTTAAAACCACAGCTGGCGGTAAGCAGCATCCAAATGCACAAGATTGAAACATCTTCCTACCAGCTGACAAGCATAGTTCTATTTAGGTCTTTAAAAAGGAGCTTAAAGGTGCCAATGCACCATCATGTACAGGCTTCCTAGCAGTCATATGAGACAGGGCCCTCTACAGTGGAGAACATTATAAAACCAGTCAGGCAAGAAAAAAAAAAAAAAAAACACAAGAAAGTACCCAAGAAAATTATGATTCAGATTTTCAAAGTCTAAAATCTACCACCTAAGATAAAAATATTTTGGTAAAAATGAACTGTCAGATTTCCTAGAAATCACAGACCCTATTTATATATTTTTATGAATATGCTAGAGGCAAAAAATTAGTTTATAAATATTATATATACTGCATTTGAGCTCTCCTGAGTTATTCACTTTCACAAAATGGACAGAGATCTTAACAGAATAGAGAAAACAAACTAGGAAACAAGTTATAATGCAGAGAAATGAAAGTCCATTTAGAAAACATAATCCTAACTACACCTAAATAAAAACCCAGATCTTGTAAATCTGTATTCCAGAATTCAATGAGAATAAATTCCTAAAGATGAGAACAAAATAAACCAACAAGTGCACAGGGTTGGAATGTAAGGGTACTTACCTAACACACATACAGCGTTAGGTCCAATCCCAAGCATGGGATGGGGATGCACGCACTTGTGATCCCAGCACTGGAGAGTGTATGTGGGGGAATGAAGGATGCTTGGATGTCAATGGTCATCCTAGGCTACCTACAGCAAGCTCCAGCCCAGATTAATAGATTGATAGACAGAGAATGATTCATTCTTAGAGCTTGAATTCAAACAAGTCAAAAGAATATTAGGTATCAGTAATAAGACTATAGGAAGATATTTCTATATCTCACTCTTATTAGAGTCCTTTTTTTCCTTTGAAACCATTTATTTTTGTTGTTTGTCTGTTTCCGAGACAGGTCTCACTATGTAGCTCTGGCTATCTTGGAACTCACTAAGTAGATGAGGGTGGCCTTGAATGCATCCAAATGCTGGGATTAGAGTTGTATGTACCACTATTCCCAGCTTAGAATCTTAATAGTTAATGATAAAAATGAAACCAAAACAAAACCCTCAAAATGTCAAAAGCAGGGGAGAAATGAAGACATTTGGATTCAATTAACATTTGAGTGTCAAAGCCTTGGCCAGCAGTGTTCCCTCATGTTCCCAGTTCCTAGAGAAAAGACATTAGGACTTAAAACTGACTCTTAAAAAGTCACCACCTGTCAGAGTGAACATGGATCTCGTTGAAAAGTATTAAAACAGAAACTTGAAAAGCTAAGCCTAATGTTAAAAATAACAAAGAACTATTTCATAGCATTAACAACCTAAACGTGGCCAAGGAGAGCAACTTAAGGCCTATGTTATAGCTGTTCAATAGATAAGTGTTTAGACCTAACCCAGAGGAAGGGGCCACACTCATCACATTTACTCAAGATTGGCAAGTCTATAAAGAAAGCATGTTAGTGTTCAAGCCCTGCCTGACCATTTAGGACAGAGCAGTGAACTCACAGATGGGTATTCTGAGGCAGGGACATTATTAAAGACCACTACATCAAATTACAAACCTAGAGTATCAAGCAGGAAAACTGAAACAATCAAGTGCTTGAGTATTTAAAGGCTCAACTGCATGGTACAGACAACAGTGTTCTGAGAGCAGAGAACTAACCAATGACCGTCACTGGTGGGGGTGGAGGACGTCAGTCAAAGCACCCATGATGAGAACTACAGAGAAAATAAGGAGATATGCAGGTACACGTTTTTAAATGTCTTCTTGATAGTCTGTATTTTTAAAGATCCCATATTCAAAATACAGGCACTTAATCTCTAAGTATCTCAAAACTGAATGGGTTCAACCAATGTAACTTTTAAATCTGGATTTCAGATTTAAAAAAAAAAAAAAAATCAAACTCACATTTTTTTCCTCCATAGTTCTCGCTTTCACTCCTGCTGAAAAGCTTGGATATACCTTTGATTTTTCCAACCTTTACCCGACTCTGCCCAACTCCATCCTCACACAAGTCCCAGTCACTCTCAAAGAACCCTTAGGAAGCCACATTTCCACCGCTACTGCTCAAGAACAGGCCCAAACTTCAGCTTGAGTGCTGTGAGCAAAAGGCCTCCAATCACAACCCCGCCCCGTCCTTACTAAAATGTCACCTCGAGATTCAACGTCAGCCTTCCTGGTGTCCATGATTTTATGGAATGTTTCCAATTCTCATGCTTTTCTCCCACTCTCTCTCCCCATCTCCCTCTCTGTACCTTTGTTCTTGCCACCCTCTTCCAGTTCTTCATCCGTTTCCCACACTCCACCTGTTGTTAAACTCTACCACAGGTAGGCAGCACCCAACTCTAAGCCAGACTCCTTTCTCTACCATGATCACCTCGTGGTCTATACGGATGGTCTTCATTACAAGGCACTGCTCCTGTTAAACTTCATGCCAGTCTCCATCTCCCTAAGAACATACAAAGTTCACAGATACTCGTCCTTTGTAACTTTTCTAAAACAAGCTATATCTGTATATTTCTGGGATAGCCCGAGCAGTGTTACTATCCAGAATTAGAAGACACCTAAGAGATAATCTTAGAAATGTCTTTATATTTACTACATGGCATCGAAGCCAGGTCAAACAAACCCAAAGGTGCATGAAGTAAGATCCACTTAAGCTCATAGACAAGGTCATTTTAAACATATTTACTATTATATCAACACAGGCTACAAGGCTAAAGCTGGGCAGGAAAGGTCAGGCTGGTCACCAGTGCTCCTCAGGGAGCACATGGCTGATTGAACTTGGTTCTTCCATTTTCATCAACATATGCTATGGGCAATGTGCCCTTCCCAGGCTCTTCAAGCTCTTCCTCTGCCTGGTACAGGCAGGATGAGCAGAGCTCAAGGTGACCAGAAATACGAAACAAGAAAGTAACGTTGGGAAATGTTACTAGACATGTTCCTCTTTTGAGCTAGATCAGTCATCTTCACCTCTAAATGGGGAAAACTCTGAAAATGCAAGTAACCATGAAAAGCATTAATGGTGGAAGACAAGGCTTCCCGATGTCACCTGTGTCTCAGGACAGCCTTGGTTAACTGGAGCCTATCAAGTCATGTTTAGAAATTCCACTTTAGTTAAAATTGCCATGCCACTTGAAACTCAAAGAATACTGGATAACACACAAATCTAAATGAGCAATGTTCCATATAACAAAAAATTGTCCCCTCCAGGAGCCTAGACAGGAATGGGCTAACGAAAGTTAAATCCACTTTTAAGTCCAACTGGAAACACACTGACCTTTTATTTTCCTGCTTAAAATAGCCTACGTAGCTTGGCAACCCCATCTATTCGGCTTTTACTGTGCTTGAACAATGGTATAGCCATCCACCCAAACTTTTATTTATGATCCACTCACAAGCTATTTTCCACACTAGGTGTTTATTGTAGACCACACTGTACTCAATTCAAAGCTCAAAAGTCTTTCTTCTCTCAAGAGTATCTACGAGCATTTAGCACAATTTCAACAAATGGGGCCTGGTTATGTAATCTCACCAGAGTTAGCTAACCTTACTTGGTCTTTATGAGTCTACCAGGCCCTAACTGACTTCTACTTGTACACTTGACATAGGCAGGTTACACTTAGCACACAATACTTCTCTATATACACATATGCATATTTTTCAACATGTATTTGTAATACATACAACCCAGTTTCTAGACTGGAAGCTATCTATGCATATTCAATCTTCAACCATTGGTTTCTCTCTATTAACACAATAGTGTATTAGACCTAAATAGTATGCATTTAGACCTCGGTAATCTAAATATGAGTTTTAAATATTACCTCCATATTTTTTTATACTCACTTGCCTAATTAGCTTCACATGTGCAGGTTGGAGCACGCACGCATACACGCACGCGCACATACACACACACACACACACACACACACACTAAATGAATACATGAAAAAAATTGTTTAAGGCGCTTTTATGTGTTCATAACTCCACACACGATGGTGTCTTTAACCAATTCAGGAATTGTAATGATAATTAAGTGTAAATACACAGCCAATGACATTTTAAAAGGTGACACATGATCATATTGCCCTCATTTTTGAGGTGTTAGGCAAGAAATCTACCAGTGAGTCCCATTCTTTTTTTTTTTTTTTTTTTTTTTAAATTTTAAATGGAAACTAGCATCTCTGCCTGTCAGGTAACGAGGCAGCCCTGGAACAGTGGCGAAGCTTGTTCCCAGGAAGCTTTTTTTTTTTTTTTTTTTAGATTCAAACTATTTGCATTTATTACCTACTCAAAATAAATAAAATTTAAATTAAAAAAAAAAAAAGCAAGAGAACTTCTTTCAAGTGCTGGGGACACACAGACAGCTCGGTGGTCAATAGCTTGCCTAGTGTTCATAACTGGGTTTGATTACCAGTACAGCCAAAATCCTTATAGTACTAGTATGAAAATAACCAAAAACTTAATATGGCACATCCTTAACTCTATAATTTCCCCAACTATACTTTAAGCATATTGTGAAACTTGTTAACAAAACTGATTTTTTTTTTAAAAAAAATTGTTTCAGTCTCTTTTTTTGTTCTTCTACCACAAAACATTAACAAAATTTTTTATTGTCTTTCCACTAGAAAAATATGAAAGGGGGAAGGAGGAGCAGAATCTTCACAAGCCAGACCACTAAAACCAAAGCGTGCTTTGGTTTATTATACCTAATATCCAGTCTATGACTTCACAAGTACCAGTGTCTGGAACCCTCAAGCATGTGAAAATTGAGTGCACAGACACGAATGAGTAAGGCACCACCCACACTAGACCAAGAGCATCCTGGAAAAGATCCCCAGGCAACAGCAACCATGATGATCTACAGCCAATTTCTCTCTTCTGGGAAAACTTCCACTGAAAGGTGGGCACAACTGTCTGGAATGCACCCTCTCCTTTCGGTTAATAAAAATGAACTTCAAAATAATCCAGGCTAAGTCGCAGAGCTCAATACAATTCTTGAACATCTGACAAAGTAGGTTAAAGAGTGGTCTTACTGTCTCAGACCAACATACTGGTCCCCGTTTTCCATTTGCCACGAATAACCCTGTCTATCCCTTCCACCTTGGGCACCCCACTGAGGCCCATCCTTCTGCTTCTGTGCCCTATCCAAGGCAACAAAGAGACACCTCTGGTGTCAGGCTCCGCATAAAGGAATGACTCAGTTCAGTCAGATTTCTCTAAGCTCTCCCTCTGCTGCCCCTTCACACTCTTATTACCACCTTAGCTGCCCTAGAACCACCCACACTCAAAGCCTGCATTTCCTTCTTATATGTCAATTGTATTCCTCTAGCAGACACTGGAGCTTCAGTTAAAATAAATAAATAAATAAATAAATAAATAAATAAATAAATAAATAGACTTGCCCATCCCCTTTCCAAGCGGAAGAACTAGGGGTGGATAAAGTGACAGCATAACTAATCCAACAAATGTGAGTGACTATCCATATCATTCTTATTCTCTTCAAGTATGTGCATTAAGAAAGCTACATTTTCACAGCTAATAGAGAAATTTCACATGGAACAACTTCAGGTCATTTCGAGCTGGCTGGACAGTTCCAGGTCAGCCCTAGGGTGGTGTTTATAACCTGGAGGAAGGATAAGACAAGGTGGGTGAACTTACAACCATTTTCCAACAGATTCTCTAGCTATGTTCATTTCATATAGTTGTCTGTGATCCCTTTTACCTCTGACGTCCCACTACAGACTCGAGTAAACCTAAGAAATTACAGCTTTTTAAAACTGAACGAATTTCCCACTTCTGGTAAAAAACGATCCTTCTGCAACAGGAAGTCACCTACCAGTATGACACAATGACTGTCCTCTATTCTCTCTGGCAGGTGATGCTTACAGTCCCCAAGGTTCTACTTTACTCATTCTCTTCTCCCAGGAATATTACCTACCACTCATAAACCTGGAGCATAAGATCCTAGAACCCTGACAGAAGCCCAATGGAGCCCTCCCTCAGATCAGAGCAACTATCAGATAAGTTGCCCAGAAAGCACATTCCAAGCCTTAAGTAGAGAGGCAAACTCTGCTTTCAGTAGGCACGTCATTGAAAGGAGCAGATTAAGACTCAATATGCTATCCACTGCCCGTCACCTGCTTGAAACTCTAACTTAGAAATTAGTTGCTTCAAGAAACCCACAATCAAATACCAAAGCATGTTTATCTTCACTCAAAAGAAACAAAAATAAGACTGCCTTAAAAACCTGACCTACTATCTTTATGTATTTCTTTCATATTTAACTACTTTTCATTACTTAATCCTATTCAACTGATTAAAGGAAAATAACAGATGCCATAGAGGCATTTATTACACAGGAATGTTTAAAAAAAAAAAAAAAAAAGAGGCTGCCAATCAAGAGAACAAGCCCAACTATGTGTTATAACAGCATGATATACTGTGCCTACTATCCCTCACAACACAGGTTTTGTGAAAAGTTCTCTTACTAGCAAAGAGGCCTAAAATCCCTGACCTGGCAATTTTTACAATCATTTTAACCATCTGGAACTGACTGCAACTTCCCTAAAGCAAGCCTCACAACCACTTCTCCTCTTCCATACTCACTCTTCTAGAAAGGACTTTGATGTGGTCCCGAAAAAGGGAGCATTCCCTCTGCCTCTTCAGGTGTAGGCCCTATGTTCATTCTCTTTCCCTACTGGCTTTCTCCTTTTCGGTGAAAAGACAAAGATGTCCCCTGGGAAGGGGGGGTGGGGGTTCGGTGTCTCTAAGCACTGAGCTAGACCTTGGATTGACTGCCTTCCACTTCAGTATGCACTAATTTTTTTCTTAGCCCGAAATAATCTGGTTTGTCCACAAAATGTCAAGTACCAGCTAAGCAGCTCTCTTTTTATCCTTTTCTGCCCTTTTCATTTCTGCTCTACTTTGGTTGTGTTTAGAGCCTAAGATCTTTCATCTCACATCCTATGATCTCCACTGTTCTTCTAGAAATATCTGAAAACACAGAGGGGCACACCGGGAATCCCAACACTAGAAAGATGAAGACAAGATTATAAATTCAAAGTTGGCTTGGGCCACACAGAGAGATTCTACCTCAAAACACCACAAGCAAAAGAAAACAACCAATTTTAGCCTCAAATATATTCCAAGAAAAAAAAGTGTGTGTGTATATATATATATATATATATTCCTGACATATATGCAAACCCCTGAACATCATCTCATGAGTCAAAATTCAAGAGATTTTTCTCACACCCCACCTTATTCTGTTTGTATCAAGTATACCATCACCATCAATTCAGTCAAATAATCTTTTCGCATGAAGCCATCAACATGTTTTGCATATATTTATACAGCGTTCCAAAGTGACAGCTGTGTCAGAAGTTGTCAGACTCCTTTACCAGGGAGGAGCAGTCACCCACAACTGAAATGTTTGGGAAATAAAGGTGTAGAGGAAGAGAGGCAGGGCTAACACTGCCTTAATCTCACCTGCTTCATCCGCATTTCTCCCTGACTAGTAAATATCCCTTTAATTTTTGTTCAGCCCACAAACTGACAAGGGCCCGGCCTCTTGAGTAAATCCATATTACAAGTCCTTTACCTCTCATTCAGAAAGAGTCAGCATTGTGGCTCCAAAGTACCAGACCTTTAATGTTATTTTTAAAACACAAAACTCTTTCTCAGAGTTAGCCTTGGCATCTGTGGTACAAGACGTAGGGCCACTGATGAAATAACCTAGGCAAGACACTTTCTACGGAAAAGCTGTTTTCTGAAAGGGTTATTATCAAGTACAAACCGGACCAGGTAAGTCAAGCAACTCTATCTGCCCCGTCGGTCTGTACAGAGGCTACAGCAGGGGCGCTGAATGGTTTAAATCGGCCGGCTTCCTAGGAAGAGTTTAGAAGAGCTGCCTACCCACATCAGTCCAACTCTGAAGTTGCAGCAGCGGCTGATGTGGAAACCAACCCACAGCTAACAACATAAAAACTAAGAACCATCAGGGGAAAAAGTCTGCAAGGCCAAGAATTAGACAAAGTCCCACGCAGACCCTCGTTATCACTCGCACACCTGCGGCCCGCAGGACCCCGCAAGACCCCCAGCCCCGAGCCGACTGCTCCCCCAAGCCACCGCGTTTCCGGGCGGGTCCGCGCGAGGAGGAAAAGTCGCCGCGGCCTGGGGACCAGCAGACACAGCGCAGGGCCCCGACCCCCGCGCGCCCACGCGCCCGCCCTCACCGTGGCTCTGCAGGATCTCGTGCTTGAGGCCGCCGGTGTAGTCGATGAGCTCCTCCAGGCCCCGCTCGCACAGCTGCCCGTAGCCCGAGAACTTGTGCAGCACCTTCTCCAGCTCGCGCTCCACCGTCACGCACTGATCCATGCCGGAGACCGCGGCGCCCGGCTCCCCGGCGCCCGGGGGTCCGCAGTGGTTCGGCCCGGGCCCCACCGAGGCCGCGTCCTGCTCCTCCTCCCCCAAGGCGGCGGGCGGGCGGCGCGGGAGGCGAAGGCAAGGCGGGCGCGCTAGCCGCGGTGCCCGGGGAGCCCCGCGCAGCCCGTGCCCGCCCGCCCCATGGCGCCCCGGCCCCGCCGCTCGCGCTCGCTCGCCCGCCCTACCCGGCGCCGCGTCTCGCCCCGGGCCCCCCTGGCTCGCCGCGTTCGGCCGCCCCCCCCCCCCGGCGGCGCCGCCGATTGTTTTTGTTTTCACGGGAACCGGCCGATGACCTGGTTCTCCCGGGCGGCACCAAGAGCCGCGGCCCGGGAGGGGGTCGAGCCTCCCTCACGAGCGGAGGAGGCGGCGCGGGCCGTACCAAGCGCGGACTCGGCGAGGGGACGGGGGAAGCGGCGGGCGAGCGCGGGCGGAGGGCGCGCCGGCGTTCTGAAGGTGTGGGCCGTACCACGCGGGAGGCCGTGCGGGAGCGGGGCGAGGGCGGGGCGAGCGGCGCAATTGGCCCGCGCAGCCGAGCAGGGAACTTTAGCGATAGCGTCAACTACCCGGCCGGTAAACAAGAGGGTGGAAACCGTCCCCGGATGCTCCGCCCAGAAGCAGAAGAGCGACCAATCGACGCGGGGGTTAGGAACGAGACAGACATCCTCCAATCCTGGGCCGAGGCGTAAAACTTCAGCCAATCCAGACTGAGGAGCCAAACCAATGCGCTCGCTGTTGGGGGGGGTGGCTTGGAGAGGGGAGCTTAGCGCTTCTACTGGGGAAACATGACAGCAATCTACGGGGTTGTTTTCTCCAGGACTTCGCCCTGATTGCAATTTGTGTTATTTCCGCATGGCATTTTGGCCAGTGTTTCGGCTGAGAGGCCCGCCTCTGAGGCCAAAGGCTGTCTGTCTGGCCGCCTGGTGACGGAGGGCCCGGGCGGGGTCGCTCACCCGATGGGAGGTGGTGGTAGCTCTTAGAGGGATGGCCCGCGCCCAGCGTTGGCTAGTTCTGGTTCCCTGACGCCCCTCGGCCTGTAAGTGGCCTTCCCTGTCGCCTTGTCCACGTGCTGGGCATCTTGGCGGCGGTCACGAACACGCGTGGGCGAGCTAAGCAACCTGGCCCTTGCTCCTTGCCCTTACCTTGGCGCAGGGCTTTTGCCCTGGTTTACCACGGGTTTCTGGCCTTGGCCTGTGCCCTCTTGCTCACCAGCTTATACCCTACTAGGTTTTCAAGTCCCTGCCTCACAGCCTGGGCCTGGGAGAGTCCACCTTCCTGGGCCTGCTGCATAGCATTCCTACCTCCACCATGGTTGTATCACCTCTGCCTCCCCAAATTTTCTCCATCAATCCATCGTATCTCTTGCAGCACCATTTTTTTTTTCTCTCACACATCACTTGTCAAAGTCTAAAATAATAATTGTTTGGAGTTTTGCTTGTTTTGGTTGCACCACTTAAGTAAAACTGCGAAGGGTGACCCTTTGCTGGCCTGTTTGTTTCTAGAACAAACCCTGGTGGACGGTCTTTGTTTTCCTTTAATTGAGGTGGTAACCTTTTTAAAGTTCAATTTCCGTTTTTATAATGTGGCAGCTAGTGGGGGAAAACTATTTCCCTGGGTGATTAGACTTAATGAGATAATATATATGATGGCCTTTAGTGATAAAGGGTACTGGATATTTGGGAGTTCAGCTGATGGTATTTCAGGGCTCCTTTCTATCCCTCATCACACCATTTGCTTTTAGTCTTCTTGGCAGATGGCCCTGATTCCGACTTCTCAAAAATAAAAACCTTTTAGCTCTAGCAATTTTACCATTCTCCTCAAAAGGTTTTCGAGCTACCATCCATTTTGTGAAAGTGCTCAGGCATCCAAAAGAAGAAAGGGCCCTCTTCCTTTGTAAAACAAGCCCGAGGGTGCCTGGCATCATCTTACTGCTGTCCAGAGCGTCCTTGCCTGTCTGTACTTTCGTCCTTCCTGTTTGGGGATGGAATGGACCTGACTTAGCAACCTTCACTTGACCCCTCTGAAGCTGTTTCCTTCTTTAGCTGCCACACTGCACAGACAAACCTTGTTCCTCCCCTTGGTCCAAGGATCATCTCCTTGATAGTTTCAGTCACACCCACACATCTCTCTTCTCTCTTCTCTCTTCTCTCTTCTCTCTTCTCTCTTCTCTCTTCTCTCTTCTCTCTCTCTCTCTCTCTCTCTCTTCTCTCTCTCTCTCCTCCCCCTTTCTTTTCCTAGAACTTGTTTGAATAACTAAATGAGATAAGCCATGTAAGACCTTCTCAACACAATGCCTGGCACATGTAAGGGCTATTCTTAGCAACCAATCAGAAGTAATGACTCTTCACTAACTGCAGTTTCAAATCCAGTGAGCTGCATGACACCCAGTGTGACCTGTCACAACCCCATCCTACTACCCAGCACTGTTACTCTCAGTGTGCGCTGAGCACAGCTCATTCATGCCAAGCCCCATGCTGTTTACTTATCATAAGCTTTCAGATTTTTCTCTTCCAGAAACAGGACAACTTCTGTCTATTGATAACACCTGAGCCTGTACAGATACACAAAGTACCAATCCCAGGTAGCTACTTAAATTAAAATTGATGTGAAATCAGAAATTTAGTTCCTTAACTGTACTAACCACATTTCAGATTCTCAGTAAGCTACGGTGGCTAATGGCTGCTGTGCTAATCAGTATATTTCCCTCCATGTTGAAAGTTCTAATAGTGCTGATTGAGACCATGACCACAATAAAACTACTAGGACTTCATGCAGCATGCACATGCCCCATATTTCTAATTCAATTTCTAGTTGACTACACCTTGTGTATTGGCCTGGCTAATTTACTGTCAAGTTGGCAAGGTTAGTTATTTACAAAAAGGAACCTCAACTGAGAAAAAAATGTGTCCGTCAGATCACCTGTAAGCAAGACAAATAACCATTCTCTGGAAAGACCAGCTCACAGAGAGTGGTGTCACCTCTAGGCAGGTAATCCTAGGGTGTCAAAGTAAGGTGAGCAAGCTAGTAAGCAACACTCCTCCATGGCCTCTGCTTCAGATCCTGTCTCACGTTCCTGCCTTGACTCCTGTCCTGACTTCCTGATGGAGTGTTGTAATCAGAAATAAACCCTTTTCTCTCACGTTGCTTTTGTTTATGGTGCTTTGTCACAGCAATGAAAACCCTCACTGAGACATTCACTTAACTACATTGGTAGTTTCTAGATTAGCGTTGACTTCTTTTCCTTCTCTTTGACTTAAACAGAAAAGGTGCTCTCAAGTGTATGCTGAAGGATAGCCGGAAGCTTCAGAGATACTCCAGTGCTTGGGAAATCAGAGACTTCTCTGTCCCCCTTGGGATGGGTCTTCTCACACAGTTCATAACTATGTTAATCCCAAATACTGGATTATCAAAGAAGGATCATTAGAAGCAAGAAGTATTGTAGGGACTGGAGAGATGGTCTGGGCGGTAAGAATACTTGCTACTCTTCGGGAGGACTTGGTTTTAGTTCAAAGCCAGCAATCTGATTTCCTCTCCAGGCACTGAACTTAGATGGTTGAGTGTAAACACTTAAAAAATTAAATAAGATGAAACTTTTTAAAAAGGAGTATAGGTTTGAGTATGAAACGTTCCCTGTGGGCTCTTGTATGATCACCTGATCCCTATCTGGTCTCAGTAGCTGGGAATTCAGATTTTTCTCTTCCAGTAACAGGATAAATTGTATTTATTGGTAACACCTGAGCCTGCACAGATATACAAAGTACCAATAACATGTAGCTACTTAAAATTTCTGGAAACTGTAGGATAGGTAGCTTCATTGGAAGAAGTAGGTCCTGTAGGTGAACCCTTAAAAATTACAGCTGGTTCCCCGTCCCTTCCTTGATCTCAGATTCTTGCCTACTATGAAGTGAAGATTCAACTCCATGCCAGGCTTCTGCCACAGCTGTGTTCTTCCTGGGTACTGGAATCTGGATGGATGCCTCTGAAACCATCAACAGAGTAAATCTCTTCCCCTTTTAAGTTGTTTCTGGCAAGCAGTTTGTCACAGTGATGAACAGATATGGGAGGGTCACTCAGTCTCCAGATCAGCCACAAATAATATCTCTATGATTTTTACATTTTTTAAGACCATAACGAGAAATTTAGACGCATAAGGAAAGTCCTTCATAGTGTTGAATGGACTCCTGCGACTGTGCTCTGTTCAGTGTAGAGGACCTTTTCTTTGCAGTTAGTTATTCTGGGATTTGCTCTGGTCCTCCCCTCTACTCTAAATTTGACATTGTGGTATGTAAATAAGCCTTAACTAAAAAGTAGAAAAGAACTCGGAGAGCCTGTGCATGCCTGAGACCCCACACTTTATCCCGAACCAGGCTAAATGAAAGGAACGGCGTGTGGTGGTTAGTATTAACTGCCAATTTGACAAGAATTAGACTCACTAGGAGCCTCTAAGCATGCCTGTAAGGCAGTCTCTAGATTAGGTTATTTGATATGGGACGACAACCCCCCCCCCCGGCCCCCAAGGTAAGCTGGCACTATACCATGAGCTGTGCCCCAGACTGAATAAAGAGAAAACACTGGCTGAGCAATGCAGCTCTGCCTCTGGATTGTGGCTGCAGTGTGACACTTCACACTCCTGCTGCCTGCCGTGACTTTCCTCCTACCATATGGCTGTTCCTTTCATTTTTGAGCCAAAATACACCCTTTCTTAAATTACTTTGATCAACACATGGTTGCAGCAACAAGGCAATTAATAAATATGGAAGGGAGGGCTTTTTATCTTTTGATCAAAAAAACATATTAATTTTAAGAAAACTAGAAAACAAAAATCCTTGGAAATACCAAGACCTGGGTTGAGGGGTTTAGAAGAACAGCTTTCCCTAGTTATTCCTCTACTTGCATTTTTACCAAAGACAGATTGCATTGCATTTGCTACTTTATTTTATTGTTGAGACAGGATCTGAAGTATCCCAGGCTGGATTCAAACTCATTATGTAGCCGAAAATGAACTTGAACTCCTGGCCTTCCTATGTCTACATCCCCGGTGCTGGCCCTGCTGGTATTCCAGATATATACCACCACAACAGACTCCAGATGGTACCCAGGACTTTGTGCATTCTACCAACAGAGCTACATCCCCAACTCCGCTATTTTATAAACTGATCTTGTTGTTCAGTAACAACAACAAAAAGAAAGAAAACATTATTCTTTTTAAAACAACTCCTTTGTCCTGGGGAGAAGGTTCAGGGGATAAAGCATATCCGGTATAAGATTGAGGCCTGGAGTTTGGGTGCCCACAGCCCACATACAGCTGGATGCAGTAGTTGTGTCTGTGATCCTGGCCCTTCTGCAGCGAGATAGGGAGGCAGAGATAGGAGAATATCTAGAAGCTCGTGGGACAGTTAGCCTGGTGCACTCAGAGGCTAACCACAAGACCTACTGCCTCAAACCAGTTAGAAGATAAGCATTGACACCCAAGGTTGTCCCCTGAATCTACATGTGCCCTGACTCGTGCCTACCCTCACGCACATAGGTGAGCACACACAGCATTCACAACATTTCGGAATAGAAATAAAATGTCTTGGCATTTTGTCAACGGGACACAAGGCAGTGTCAGATGGGAAGAGGAACCTGCAAGTCTATATAGGGTATTTTCTTGGTTAATGATCAGTGCAGAGGTGCCCAGCTCACTGAGGGTGGTGCTACCTCTGAACAGGGGATTCTGCAGTGTCTAAGAAAATAGCCTGAGCTGCCGGGCGGTGGTGGCGCATGCCTTTAATCCCAGCACTTGGGAGGTAGAGGCAGGCGGATTTCTGAGTACAAGGCCAGCCTGGTCTACAGAGTGAGTTCCAGAACAGCCAGG
>NC_034591.1:89379930-89380824 GCF_900095145.1 Mus pahari
GCTCTTACCCACTGAGCCATCTCACCAGCCCCGGATTTATTTTCTTTCTGTAATCTGGATGTCTTAGTGTTCTGACCTCTTATTTGTGTGCTTGACCACGTAGAGCAGGGAGGGTGGTAACCCTGTAACCTTGAAGTAATTGCTTCAATGCCTCCCAGCCTCAATTTCCTTATCTATCAAATGGGTAACTTAAAAGAGATGAGTTGTATGTTTGTTCCCACCAACTCTGAATGACAGAGATGTCAGTGCTTCTGCAGTAACATGAGGTGCTGCACAACGGAATCGGTGTGAGAAGTTACATCCTCCCTGCTTCTGAAAGCTCTGAGTTCGAATCGTGATCTCCTTATTATGGGGCAAGGTGTTTGCTTCTAATAACAGCTACCATTTACAGAGTGCTTAAAATATGAAATGGGATCTGTTTTAATCATGGGACTATCTCTGAATAGAGAGATGGCTCAACAGTTAAGAGCACTTACTGTTCTTGGTGAGGGTTTGATTGTTGGCACCAATGTGGCTCACGCCTGCCTCTAACTCCAGTTTCAGGAAATCTGATGTTTTCTGGCCTCCTCAGGCACCTGCACATGTGGTACATGTAAACTGATGAAGACACCACACACATGCACACACACACACGCACTGCAATCCAAATAAACATAAAAGTTAGGAGCCTACTAAGGGGCCAGAGAGGATCTCCAGTGGGAAGGGGAATAGAATGTAGTATAGAATATAGTATAGAATATAGTATAGAATATAGTATAGAATATAGTATAGAATATAGTATAGAATGTAGTATAGAATGTAGTATAGAATATAGTATAGAATATAGTATAGAATATAGTATAGAATATAGTATAGAATATAGTATAGAATATAGTATAGAATATAGTATAGAAT
>NC_034591.1:89381324-89407986 GCF_900095145.1 Mus pahari
GAATATAGTATAGAATATAGTATAGAATATAGTATAGAATATAGTATAGAATATAGTATAGAATATAGTATAGAATATAGTATAGAATATAGTATGATGGACAGATGAAGGGGAAACCAGAATAGGAACATTAAATAGTGGGGGAGGGAGAAAGGGGTAAAAGAGAGATAGGTAGAGAAAACTAACACTAAAGGCCATTTGAAAAACCATTTAAAACCCTATTATTATAGAAGCTTCCTAAAATATATACATATATGAAAGGAATCCAAATCAAGCCACCAAATAATAGTGGAGACAATGCCCCAACTAGATATCTTAAACCACCAAGTAAAACCTGCAGTGCTAGGAAGGAGTCATGTCTGGTTGAGTTATTGGCCAAAGGGACCCTATGGAAACGCCCCAACATCACAGGCAATTGTCAAAGCTATCGGCTTCTTTCTACAGCCTGACTCTAAGACCCCATTGCTGAAGACAACACTTATGTCCTTCCACATAAAAAAGTTCAGCTGGTGGCCTGCTAGAAGTTTCATCCTACTGACAAGCAGTCACGGTACAGGAAGGCACTCTGCATGTTACTGGAGGAGAAACAGAATCATTAACGTCACCCAGCTGCAGACCCTGTAAAATCTACCGGTGTAATGGTGGCACTGTTATAGGAGCCGCCAACCACTTTCAGCTTGGATTTAAGGTCCAGTCCCTGAAATGAAACACATGCTTGACGCTGCTAAACAGACAAGAACCAGGGACTAGCTAGGCCATGGGTCTACTCTTATCCTGCTAAAGGAACATAACATTAAAGAAACTCCTAATGACAGTGCTATACCCATAGATCAACGTCTTCCTCAGCCCACATAAAAGAAACATCTTGCAGCACATGGCAATTAACACAGAAATCCACAACTGGATACTGTGCAGGCAGTGAGATAGAGCACTCAGTCTTAAATGGGATGTTTTAATCAAACCTCGTCCCTTGAGGCTCAGGAGTCAATGTGGAAGGGGAGGTGGGAAGAGTGTGAGAGCCAGAGAAGGTGGATGACTGTAACGAAAGTGTCTTTCAGACACAACATGACTGATGTTCTTATTACCTCGTGGAGACTGTAGAAGCACGCGTGAGACTTGCACAGACTCAAGCCGTATGGGTCTCTGCACTCAGATGAGGACCAAGAGTCCCACCCCTAACTGAAAAGCTGTCTGCAATTGATATCAACTGGCAAAGGAAAAGGAGCTTTCCCCAGTGGAGTTTCTTTGATATTTGACCACACTGCAGGGCAGGTCCTACGCCCTGGAGTAGTTGGCCAACACAAAAGGAACTCAGTGGTATTTTTGTGGATGTTTCGTTTCATTTTGCTTTGTCGAGTTTTCAAAATATCTAATTAGTCTTTTCCTTGTGACTTTTCCTTTGTCTTATAATTTTTCTTTTTGTGCTTTTGTGTGGGGGTATTGTTTCTTGTTGTTGTTGTTGTTGTTGTTGTTTTGTTCCTTTATTGTTTCGAAAGAGAGGAAAAACTACATAAAATTGAGAGGATAGAGATCATGGGAGAATCTTGGAGTAACTGGGAAAGAGAAAAATGAGGTTCCAGGTGACTGAGGCTGACCTTGAACTCTTGACTCTCCTGCCTCAACTCCCTTCACTCTGTGTTTTGCTTTATTGGTGTTTTGTTTTATTTTGTTTTCAGACATTGTTTCATGTATCCCAGGTTGGCCCTCAAATGCACTATGTAGCTGAGGATGTCCTTTAACTTGCAGTCTGTCTGCTTCTACCTCCTAAGTTTTGGGATGGTGAGCACGTACCTCCACACCCAGTTTATGTGGCACCGGGGATTAGAGCTTCATGCACACTAGGCCAGTGCTCTATCCAACAGGACACCTGCCCAGCCGACCTCCGTCACCTTAGGAGGGTACTTTCACAGAGTACCGAATTCTGTGTTCATGAACTGTCTCCTCTCCACACTTCACGGACTTAGCTCTGCTTTCTCCCAGCTTGCTCAGTTTCTGAGTTGGTTGCAGTCCTTTTCTCTGCTCTTTTGGGTGAGATGCTTTCCTCTATTGCTTTCTTTCAAGATCTTTTTCATTACTTTTGGGTGATGTAGCATAGTTCAATATGGCTGCTTTGCCTCGTTTCCTTCTAGAAGTCCCAAGGGATTTTTTTTTCTGGCATAGGCACCATGAGAACCTGGTAACACTCCCGGAAATAAAATTCACAAGGGTGACTGGGTTCCTCCTGGAATTTTTTTTTTTTTAAGATTTATTTATCATTATATCTAAGTACAATGTAGCTGTCTTCAGATGCACCAGCAGAGGGTGTCAGATCTCATTAAGGGTGGTTGTGAGCTACGGAGTGGTTGCTGGGATTTGAACTCAGGACCTTCAGAAGAACAGTCTTAACCGCTGAGTCATCTCTCCGGCCCCCCTCCTGGAATTGTTAACTCTCAGATGTGTCCACACAGTCTCAGCAATTCCTCAGTTATACCTCATGTGTGTCCTATCAAAAACCGTTTCCCTCAAAGATGGTATTTTGTTTTGCCTTTGTTAGTTAGTTTGTTGAGTTTGAGACAGGGTCTCATGTATCCCTCATTGGCCTGGAATTCCTGATTCTCCTGCTTCCACCCCAGGAAGTGTTAAGTCTATAGCAGGAGCCACCATGCCTAGGCTCCCTCAAAGGTTTGTGTTTGTTCATTTCTTCTCCAATACTGGATGATCCTCTGTACTGGCCATTGTCTCTCAAGGTGCATCTGGGTGGAGTGGGGCCTAGGATGTGAACTGCTGAAGTAGAGATTCATGGATATTGACATCCTACAGAGGACTCCAACTGCTAACCCAAACAAGTATTTTACTATGACTTTGGGGGCTCTTCATGGTGCTACAGGATGGTAATCCTGACCCTCGAGAGACAGAGGCCAAGAGTCACACAAAGGCAAGCCTGAGATGCACAGAAAGTTCCAGGCCAGCCAGAACAAGATAAACAAACAAATAAATTTTTAGGTATGCCTGTGTGTGTTCATGCACACACACACAAACACACATCACAGAATAAGAGTACCAGGATTTTTAAAACTGAGACAAAAGAGCTGCAGAGATGTCTCAGTGATTGGTTAAAAGCACTGGCTGTTCTTCCAGAAGACCCAGGTGAGATTTTCAGCACCCACAAGACTGTTCACAATCATTTGTAACTCCAGTTCTAGAGGATCCGCCAGCTCTTTTGGTGTCTCAGAGCACCAGTCATGAATATGGTACACAGGCATGCATGCATGAAAAACACCTGTACACATAAAAATAAAACAAAAAAATTTAAAGGTAAGGCAAAGTTGGCTTCCCAGGCATCCCAGGACTTAGAGGTGTGGCAGCCGACTCCCTCAGTTTCTCTAGTCCTCCCACATCCTAACAGGCCATCCCAGCCGATTTGACCAAGCAAAGGTTCAAGAATGGCCTGTGTTCCCTCATCAAAGAATGGAGAAATGTGTCCCAATAGCAGAAAGCCAGGTCAGCAGTATCTACCCTAGGTTAATCAGACACCGGTGACACAATGGATGTTCAGTGCTTCCTGACCCCTTCACTTGTGGTAGTGGGAGGCAGCACTCCAACACCCTTGTGGGTGACTTTGGTAGGGCAGCCTTTGAAGCTGATCTCTCATTCCAGGCCTAGAAGAGCCAGGAAGTACTCAGGAATTCTCACAGGTAAAGTCAGCTGTTGAATCTGACACACACTCAAAGGCTGGCAGGTAGCAGGAGTGGTGCTGTGCTCAGCTGGAGGTTTGTCAGTATAGCAAGGGCAAGGCTGAACTCTCTAGTTCTGTCAAAGTTATGTTAGCACAGCCCAGAGGGGCACTGCCTGTTAAAAATCAAGATGAGCAGGGTGTAGGGGGTTGAGGGGTGTAAAGGGGGATAGAAGAAGAGAGCAGAGCAGATAGGAGGAGACAGTCACAATAAGGTACCTAAAATGCTCAGGATATGTAAACAAACAAACAAACAAACAAAAAACCGCAAACAAACAAAAAAACAAAACCATCCAGGAACCAGGAAAACAATATATAAAAAGAAAAATCAACATATGTTAAGTTGTAAGATGAAATGAATGTCAAATTACCTAAGAGGGATACTAAAATATATATCATAAAAGGCTTCAGCAATAATTTGAAAATCCTTCTTAATCAAAACTTTAAAATTCATCAGACAAGTGATGGATGACTTAGTGGGTAATGGCACTTGCCACTAAGCCCAATAGCCTGAGTTTAGTACCTGGGACCCACATGATGGAAAGAGAAAAATAACTTCTGAGAGTCACCCTTTGTCCTCCATATGCTCATGTTCTCTCTCTCTCTCTCTCTCTCTTTCACACACACACACACACACACACACAAAATAAATAAATAAATAAATAAATAAATAGTAAATCACATAAAATGTTAAACCTCAGTAAAGTACCAGAAATTGCCAAATGAACTAACTGAAGATAATAGAATTAAAAAGCAGAGGAGAAACAAATAGAAGTGTGCCGTACAGACTCAGTAATGAACGGCACCTCCAGAGGCTGCATCAGTGACAGACCTGTGGAACACACGCCGTCTGAACAGAGGACAACAGAGTCCTAGAGATCCATGAGATGAGTGAAGTATTCAGAAAGCCACCTAAAATGTCTCCTCGTTTGTCAAAAGACATGAACCTACAAATTCAAGAAGCTGAATTGAATAAGGCAAATCTGTGCCATGACACATAATCATTGCTGAAAGCTAAAGCTGGAGAAAAATTATTGAAAGAAAGCAGAAGTAGGTGTTCCTTATAGAAAATGCCACTGTGAGCAACAGCAGGTTTGTTTGCTTTATCTCTGAAACTTTGGGGATTGAGGAAGTGGTATTCATTTTTCCCCTCACACTAACCCAACATAGCCTCAAACTTGTGGCAGTCCTCTTGCCTCAGTCACCCCACCATTGGGATCACAGACGTGCTGCTTTACCATGCCCAGATCCCAGAACATTTTTAAGTACTTAAAAAAGAAAAGAATCGCCAAACTAGAATCCTATGTCCAGATAAAGTTTTTTCCAGTGATGTAATGGAAATCAAAACATCTCAGCTAAAAGAAGTCAGCCCCAGAAAACCAATCCAGAAAGTGACTAAGCAACAGCCCAAGGCAGAAAGGAAATGAGAAAGGATGGAACTTTGGGACAGTAGGTAGGAAAGCACAGCTAAGAAAACCCGGATCATGCACCAGCACTAGTGGTGTAGCTTGGTTGGTAGATCGCTTGCCTAATGCACACCAAGCCCTTGCACTGAATGAGCCTGGAGTGTTGATGCACAGTAGAGATAGAAGGACCAGAAGTTCAAGGTTGTCTTTGGTTACATAAAGGTTTCAAGGCTAGTCTGGGATGCATGAGACCATATTTTAAAAAAGAAAGAAGAAGAGAAGAGAAAGAAAGAAAGAAAGAAAGAAAGAAAGAAAGAAAGAAAGAAAGAAAGAAAGAAAGAAAGAAAGGGTTTCTGAGGTTTTTTTTCTGAGTTTTGTTTGTTTTTGTGCCAGGAGCCATCAGAGGACAAGCTAATAACTAGCAGGTGATCTTCCTAAGATGGTCTGCTTTGAATTATAAACAGCAAGGCCCAGGAGAAATTCATTTTAAGAAAGATTCCTGCTATTAATATGTTTTTCTGTTATCATTAAATATATTTAGCAATCACTAGGTATTAGCCCTCCTTTTGAGCAGATCTCTGTAGATTTACAAAGATGTACTGTCTTGTAGTGATGCTATACAAATAGATGACTTCTTAATTCTTAATGACGATCCTGTAAGAATTCCTAAAATTATATCAGTGATTATTTAGCTCTTTTATATTGAGACTGCTAGTAGGTTCCTTTTCTGATAGTCAAAACTGCAATGAGAACTCTGTCAGTCTCCCATGTGACACCAGTTGATTGAGTACATTCCAAAAGGTTATAAAACTATTAACCAAAGATCATAAAAGGGAACTAACAATTTATTATAGGTGCTAGGACAGAAGATAAAATATTGACTGGGTTTATCTGTACAAAACTTTACTAATAACTTAGTTATGGTTTTCAACTTTCAATGAACCTTTGGAACTGTAACAGATGATGTATGTTTAACCAGATAGTTACTCCTAATGGATATGCATGTAAACATTCTCCATTGTAAACTTCTATTTCAATTTATGATTTGATTTTATGTGTGAACTTGTGATGAACTTTTTACCATGTGATCATGTATTCTGAAAAAATGCATAAGTGTTGGGGACAAAGAACAGTCAGGGGAAGGAGCAGGCAGGCTTTTCCTTACCATGGAACAGAACAGGTCCTTTCTTAATAACAAGGGAGGCTTAGCCTTATTAAAGGAACAAAGCTTTCTTCTTATAAACTTGGGATTAATTCATTTACATTAAAAATTAAAAGGGTAGAAGCTTTTTCTTTCTCTATGCAATAAAGACTGGAGCTCATTTTTCATCCAGAATGAGTGAGTTCTTTCTGCACTGGTGCTTGGTCTTTTGATCCATATGCATATGTAAGTATGGATGTGTGTGTGTGTGTGTGTGTGTGTGTGTGTGTGTATGTATGTATGTAATTGTGAGAATGTATGCATGTGTGTTTGTAAGTATATAATTGTGAGAATGCATGCATGCTAGATCCAACTGGTTGGATGAAAATGTATAGATGCATATGCATGAATCTGTATAGAAATTTATTTGAGTTTACACATATTTGCTTATGTAAAAGTTTTTCTTTCTGCCAGTGTTATTCTCTTCTCCTGGTTCAGTAGAAATTTATTGCTTCAAACTTCCTCCTAGCCTGACAGTAAGAGGCATCTGGACAAAAAGGAAAGGCTCTAGCAATTAATCCTTTACTTAATCTCCTGCTGTTTTGGATTGAGGTACTAAGTGCCAGAGACTGCAGTTTCTGGGCTTAGAGGAACACAAAAGGCAAGCCAGCCACAGTAACTTAGACTTAGATAAATAAATGTTTTATTATACAGCAATCCTCCGCTGACACTCTTCCCCCTTTGAAGACCCCACCAGGGCTGGCCCCCTCCTCTGGCAGTTTTGTTTAATTTTTGTTCTGCTCTGTTTTGTTTGTTTTTCTCTAGACAGGGTCTCTCTGTGTAGCCCTGGCTGTCTTGGAACTCACTCTGTAGACAAGGCATAACTCAGAGATCCACCTGCCGCTGCTCCCTGAGTGCTGGGATTAAAGGTGTGCATCACCATGCTCAGTTCTTTTTGAGTCTTTTAAGTTTGCAAAACATTAATAATTATTTTAACACTGATGCTATTCTAGGTTATGTAGAAGTGATGGAAAGAGTTATGTTGTAAACAGAATGAAGTGAGATTCAAAGGGAGGTACATTAGATAATTTTGACTGTCAACTTGATTGCACATGTGTTGGTGTCCTCAGAGGCCAAAAGGGTGGGTGTCAGATTCTCCTGGAGCTAGAATTACAGGCAATTATGAGCCATACAATGTGGATATTGGCAACCAAACTTCAGTCCTCTGCGTAAGCAGTGCTTTTAACCACTGAGCCACTTTTTTCCAGCCCCCCAAATACTTTCTCCTTTAACGTGCTTCATGTTAGGTGTTTGGTTGTACAAACAAGAAAACAGCTAGTACCGACAGTGAGGTTTCTATATTTGTCTTGAACTAGTAAAATGATATTAGTGGACCATGATAGAGTCACATAATGTGAACCTAGGAACCCTAAACAACAATAACAAGAACACAAAGAGAAACTTTAACAATTACTGCTGAAGGGGAAGGAGAGAGTTATTTTTAATGGGTACAAAGTTTCTATTTGGCTGATATAAAGATTCTAGAAATAGATCCTACTTACAGTTGCATAAGCAGACCACAAGGATGATATAAAAAAGAAACTAAATGACAAAAAATAGAACACAGAAAACAAAACATGAAATGGCATATTTAAGATGAATGCATCAGGAATTACATTAAATATAAATGTTCACTAAAATACAAGAATGAGAAGATTAAACAGGAAAAGTGAATTTAAAATTACAACCCAACTGCATGAGGGACTACAGTATGCTTATTGCAAATATGATAAGGGCATATTAAGTGCAAAAGCATGTAAAAGCCGATATCATGCAAACAATCAAAAGAAATCAACAAGGCCTGGTTGATACTACATGAAAAAAAACTTCAGAGCCAAGGAAATAATCAGAGACACAGGTGGGCTCTGTATTAGGAAAAGATCAATCAACTGAGAAGCATAGGCATTTAAAACAGGTAAGTTCTAGACAAAAGGCATGACAAAAAAAAAACTGATAGAACTAGGAAGAAAGATCAATTACATTTATAATTCTCAATCTGTAAGTAATTTATAGAACAGCTAGATAGAAAACTTGTAAGTATGTAGAGGTCAAAATCATGGGCAAGGAGATGGTGGGGAAAAGTGCCTGCCACCTAAGTACACAACCCAGGTTTGCATCTTCAGGTCCCAGGTAAAGAGCTAGGGAAGATATATGCTCCTGTTACTCCAGCCCTGGAGGAAGGTATGGAGCCAGGCACCATGGAGCCTGGCCAATCCAGTGAGCTTCCGGTTCATTGCAAGATCATGTTTCTAAAAAAGAGCAGGTGGTGAGGAACTGGAAAGATGACTCAGTGGTTAAGAGCACATGTTGTCCCATATAAGAACCTGGGTTCAATTCTCAGTTCTCACATCTTAACTCACAGCCAATCATTACTCCATTTCCAGAGGATCTGATTCCCTCTTCTGACTCCCATTGGTACCTGGCATGCACGTGGCACACAGACATACATGCAGGCCAAACACTTTTACATATAAAGTAAAAATAAATAAATCTAAAATAAATAAATAAGTAAATGTGGAAAGCAATTGAGGAAGGGCACTCAGTGCTGGCTTCTAACCTCTATACACGTAGGCAAAACATGTGTGCACCCCACATGTACATGCATTTATACTAACTACAGGAGCCTCTCTGCATGAATCACACATATGAATGCACTTAAACTAACGATAGGGACCTCTTTAAGTGATTTCTTTAAAATTCATGAAAACGGGGCTGGAAAGATAGCTCAGTAGGCCTGTCTCTGAGCTTGATGGCAACTGAAGTTCAGTTCCTCAACCCACAGGTAAAAGGAGCATTTACCTACAAGGAAAACTGGGTTCCTCAAGTTATCCTATAACCTCCACATGCACACATTCCTCAAAATATTTTTTAATTAAATGCATGAAAATATAAAAATATTTCAAACTATTTATTTTATTTTTATTTTACATTGTGTGTGTGTGTGTGTGTGTGTGCACATGAGTGCAGGTGCCCCCAAAAGCCAGAAGAGGGCATCAGATTCCCTGGAGTTGGAGTTACAAGCAGCTATGTGTCTCCTGACATGGGTAATGGAAACTGAACTCAGGACCTCACTAAGGGAAGTTTGCATTCTAAACCTCGGAGACATCTCTCCAGTCCTCAAACAGTTTTGTAAATGGACTTGAGAGTAAGCATAAGGAAGAGAAGAAGAATGACCACTCTTTATGTCCTAACTGTTGTGTCAAAAGCCTCTTACCTGAGTTTTCAGTGTTTGGTTTTATTTTTCTAGGGATTGAGTATGTGCTACAGTTAATTTCTTCATCATCTTCTCCCCTCCCCATTTTCCTATCAAATAATCAACAGGATATTTGGTGCAAGACTATTTAAGTACAAAGATTTGATTGTTGTTCTCGAGCTCTAGACAGATCTTTCCATTTGTCCCGAGGGCAAGGCACTAGTTACTTTTCTGTTGCTGTGATAAAACACCACAGCCAAAGGCTCCTGGTTGCTGAGGGATATCTGTCCGTCATCGTCCATTATGGAAGGGAGCAAGTAGCAGGAACGGCAGCAGGAGCAGGAAGCTGACAGACCGCCATCTTTAACAGCAAGCATGAAACAGAGAGAAATGAATGACAAATGCCTGCCCCCAGGGACATCCTCCAAGGCTGTGTCACCAAACAGTGTCATTTACCAGCCTGATGGTGTAAATTATTTGTCGCATTAAGTCATTCCAAAGTTATCACACAATCCGATGCCTTAACAAACACCCTCTCATTTAATGTAGGTTAGGAATCTGGGAGCACTCGGATGGGTATAATTAATCATTGCTCACTGGGCTGTGAATCACCTGGGGAAGAGTCTGTTGGTGAGGTCACTCACATGGTTAAGCTTACCCTCAGTTCCTCCAGAGGCCACCCTTTTTTTCCTGCACCACAGAAAAGGTCTCCATGGGGCACTTGAGATGGCAGCCAGCTTCCCTGGGGATTGGATGAGCAAACAGGAAGGGGTGAGCAGGACAGACGACAGCCTGTTTTTACCACCTCATCTCAGAAGTGACTCACCTGCTGGAATGTCAGTTGTTAGAAGTCAGTGCTAGATCCAGGCCACAGTGCAGGTAAGAGAATCGGACAGGAGCGAGTATGAGGCCAGGCGGGTCACTGAGCGCTTTCCTCAATGCAGTCCGCTTTCTGACCCCGGGGCTTCACACTGCAGTCACATGCAGAGCATACAGCCTTCCAAAGACTTCCTCGATTGTAGGCGAGTAACTGAACCCTATTCATAGTTGGAAATGTGCTCATCTTTTCTTACTGATTTGAACATGAAGAAAGGGCAATGGTCTTCACTATGGAAGGAAGCTATAGGAGTCGATACCAATAAAGCCAGCCTAATGAATAACATTCTAGAAAAAAAATATAATCAAGGTTTTTTCTTCTGGCTTTTATTTTGAATAGCCTGATACTTTTTGGAGGATTTAATAACCAGACTTTGCATATTCTCATTCAAATTCATTTCCATATTTGATTTGGATGTCAAGTGCCAGGAGATGAAAAAGTAACTTATGCAACTTAAATGTCAGTCAGATAACCCACGTCATTCTGCTTATAGCTGAGGTGGTGGCACCAAGTAATGTGGATCATTTGTATTTCATGTCACAACTCAACTCCTGACTGTAGTCATCCAGTGAGATACAATCAATAAAACCACATTGTTGCATGGAAAGAGAAGTCTTCTCATCTAACCATCTACAAAGCATCGGTCCAATTGCTGTGTGCAGTGAAAGAAAAGTGGCAGGAACTGCCACAGCTTGAGTTCTCTTGCTCTCTAAGCTGCCTCTTCGTGACTCACATTTTCTTAGACATAACAAACACCACATGGTCAATTCCTGTGCCACTGAGACTGGCCAAGGGTCTCCAACATCCATTTCTCTTATTAAAAGATTTATCTCATTTTTACTTGTGTATATATAAGTTTGTAGTGTGTGTGCGCACACATGAGCACATGCATGCTTCTGCATGCCCTTGAGTGCAGGTGTCCACAGAAGCCAGAAGAGGGCATTGGATACCCTGGAGCTGGAGCTACAGTTGGTTGTGAGCAGCCTGATATGGGTGCTTCAGAACTGAACCCTGGTCCTCTGCAAGAGCTCTTAACAGATTGTTTGTTTGTTTGTTTGTTTGTTTTTGGTTTTTTGAGACAGGATTTCTCTGTGTAGCCCTGGCTGTCCTGGAACTCACTTTGTAGACCAGGCTGGCCTCAAACTCAGAAATCCGCCTGCCTCTGCCTCCCGAGTGCTGGGATTAAAGGTGTGCGCCACCATGCCCAGCCTTCTTAACAGATTGTTAAACCACCCCTACAGATCCTTCACCAGCTGTTTCCTTGAGAAGTACAGTACCTTGGCACAAACCAGAGGAACTAACTGTAAATCAACAGGTCCCACAGCATCCATGGGACATTGACTTCCGGACACCCCAGGTCACCAACACGTGTGGTGCTCAGATCCTCTATATAAAACGCCTTAGTATTTGTATATGACTTCCCGTTCTCTCCCATACTTTATATTATATATCAAGATTGCTAATGCAATGTTGATATTATGTAGTTGGACTATATTGTTTAGGGGATAGTGACAGGGAGAAATGTCTGTACCTATTCAATACAGATGTTTTCCTCATACATTTTCTATATTGAATTACTCAATGGAATCCACATTTTTGGAGGACTGTATTTTGATCATAGCCCTGTATTTTGTATAGCCCTGGCTATCCTGGAACTCGCTCTGTAGACCAGGCTGGCCTCGAACTCAGAAATCCGCTTGCCTCTGCCTCCCAAGTGCTGGGATTAAAAGGCGTGTGCCACCACGCCTGGCTAAGAGTCATTCTTAATTTTGGGGAAATCTAAGAAAAGAAATTCTTCAATGGGGACCTAGTATGCATCTTTGAAATTAGTGCTTTTTTTGAAAAAATTGTGTGTGTGTGTGTGTGTGTGTGTGTGTGTGTGTGTAATGAGTTATATATGCATGTGAGTATGTAGGTATGTGCACTCTTGTATATTCATGTGTGAGCCAACATGATGTCTTCCTCTATCATTCTCTGTCTTATTGCCTTGAGCCAGAGTCTCTCAATGAACTGAAAACTTGCCATTTTAAGATAAACTGGTTGGCCAGTGAGCTCTTTGGAATCCTGCCTTTGCCCCTGAAATCTGGGCTTACAAGTACACATGCTTGGCTTCTCCTGTGGGTGCTGGGGACTTAAGCGCAGGTCCTCAGGCTTACATGGTGAGTGCTCTTATCCACTGAGTGGTTTTTGTTTGTTTTTTGTTTTTTCCACAAGAAACAATGAAGAGAACAAGTCACAAAAAGTCAAAAGGCATATTATAAATAATTAGTAGATATCTTCTAAAATATGCCTTTTAGGGGTCACCATGCACTGCCTACTCATTAAAGTCAATGGCCTTCCTGTCTCTCTCATCACTGACCCATTGTTCTGGAAAAGGCTTCTCAGCGTTCTGCTCTAACTTAAACCCACCCTGTTATATTCTTTGCTCACAACATTCTTGCCGCTGCTCTGTTTCCCAAGCCTTTGAAACCCTCTTGAATCCTGCTTGGTCCTCAAAGATGCCCCATTTCACACGAATTCTCTGGTCAATGGAATGCTCTTGTATATGGTTGCTAATTCTTCTCTTAAAAACAAACAAAAAAAAAAGATAGCCCGGCATGGTGGCGCACACCTTTAATCCCAGCACTTGGGAGGCAGAGGCAGGNGGATTTCTGAGTTCGAGGCCAGCCTGGTCTACAGAGTGAGTTCCAGGACAGCCAGGACTACACAGAGAAACCCTGTCTCGGAAAACCAAAAAAAAAAGATTTGTTTTTAGTGTGTGTGAGTGTGTGTGTTACTGGCATGTATATATACATGCATTGTGTGTGCAAGTCCCCACAGAGGTCAATGAGGGCATCCGATACCCTGGAACTGGAGTTAAAGGCAGCTGTGAGCTGCCATGTGGGTACTGGGAATGAGACCTGGGTTCTTGCCAAGAGAAGCCTAACCCCTGCGCTCCTGAACCTGCACCATCTCCCCAACCTGTCTGGATTCTTAACCTACTCACCAGTTTAGTTATAGCCTTTTCCTGTCTAATACCTTGGGATATTGGATTCTCAAGTTCAGCCTGATCCACCGATTGGAGGGTTCCTGTGAAATGGGGCATCACTGAGGAGCAAGCAGGATGCAAGAGGGTTTCAAAGGAGTGGGAAACAGAGCAGCAGCAAGAAGCTTGTGAGCAAAGAGCACCTTTGGAGGTGAGTAGGTTACAGAGTGGGAGGTAGCACTGGCAGTGTCACCACATGGTGGTAAGAGGTGACACATATCCTAGAGATTAACAGGTGTGGGAGCAGGAGGATGACCTTACTCCATTAAACAGAGGTTTTTGCCTGCTTTAGAGCAAATTAAAATTCCAGAATACAATCAAAAAGTATTTGGTTCTCATGCAGCTTAATACTCACTTACAATTGATGTTTCAGAGTATCTTGCTAGAAATGTTATGTGTCTTGAGTATTATATATGTGACATGTGTGTGTATGTTTTCTATGATGTATATGGATTTATTTCATCTTTCTTTTATTTCCAATATTTTGTTCTTTTTAAAATGTCTTGCATTTTTACTTAAGTAAGGTTATTTGGTGAGCAGTTATTCAAGTTACCTACCTTTCCTAGTACCATTTATTTATTTTAATTATATGTGTGTGTGCCTGTCTGTGTAGAGAATGTGCATGTGAGCCCAGTTGCCTAGGTAAGCCAGAAGAGGATATCTCCTAGAGTCGCAGTTACAGGTGGTTTTGAGACACAGACATGGATGCTGGTAACTAAATTTAGGACCTCTGTAAGAGTGGCAAGTGCTCTTAACTGCTGAGCCCTCTCCAGCCCACACTGGTGCCTGCTTTGTGAGGGACCTGAAGCCCGGAAGGAAACTGTCTACACATCCCTGACACAGCTTTTCTCTTTAGTCATTTCTTTATGTAAAATATACAACTTTCAGCTAGGTATACGATGATACACGCCTTTAATCCCAGCACTCAGTAAGTAGAGGCAGTCAGATTTCTGTGAATTCAAGGAAAGCCTGGTCTACAACGTGAGGCCAGGTCAGCCAGGGCTACACAGAGAAACCCTGTCTCAAAAAAACCAAAACCGAATAACCAAAAACAAACAAACAAACAAACATAAAACCAAAACAAACCAACAAAACAAACAAAAACACCAAAAAATAAAAAACAAAAAACAAAAAGCAAATCACTACAATCAAGAACCAGAACCCATAGATTTTTCCACCAAAGAGATTACATTCAACTACTTAGGAAACTTCAACTTAAGTTTACTCTCCATGGCTATTTATGTAGAAGCCAGTTTGGCTATTTTCATTTGATGAGTATCTTAGCGTTACTTTGATGTGAAGAAACACCATGACCAAGGGATAACATTTGTTTGAAAAACATTTATTTGAAAAAAATTATTTGAGGGCTTTCTTACAGTTTTAAAATGTTAGTCCATGATTTTCAAGGTAGGGAGCATGGTGAGAGGCAGGTAGGTATGGTGCTGTAGCTGAGAGCATACATTATGATTTGCAGGTCGCAGACAGAGAAAGAAAGGAACTGGGCCTGGCATAGGCTTGTGAAATTTCAAAGCCCACCCTTGAGTGAGACACAGGTTCCAACAAGGCCACGCCTCCTAATCCTTCCTAAACACTTCCACTAACTGGGAACCAAGCACTCAAACAAGAGTCCATGGGCGTCATTCTCATCCAAATTACCATACAGACTTATGGTACTAATGTATCATCTCCTTCACTAGTTTTCCTTGGCATATCACTGCTGTGTGTGTGTGTGTGTGTGTGTGTGTGTGTGTGTGTTCATGACTGACCTCAGTTTAACTCTCTAAGACAACACACTTTAGCAGTATTACCCTAGCTGTAGGTTAATCTATTAATATTTTTGTCAAAGATTATTTTGTTTTAATTAATGCATCTTGCTTTGATTTTTATTATTTCTTTGCTTGCTTTAAGTTTAATCTTTTTCTCGTACTTTGAGATAGACGCTGATGTCACTGGCTTTAGAGCTTTTGCTCTGCTCTAACCTGGGTGTTTGTGCTATTAAATTATCCTGAGGTGCTGCTGAGAGCATGCCCAGACATCTTAATGATTGTGTTTTCATTTTCCTTCAGTTCAAAAATACTTTGCAATCTCCACTTTGATTTCTTCTTGACCTATTATTTTGTTCCTGAGTGTTTGGGGTCTTTCCAGCAATTTTTCATCAGGCATTGGTACAGAATATACTTTATATAATTTAAGTTCATTTTACTTTATTGACACTTGTTTTATGAAACAATATATTTTGATAACTGTTACCATGGACACATGAAAAGAATGCATAGTCTGATACTATTGGATGGAAACACTTATAAATGCCAGTACATGGGGCTGATTGACTAGAGTGTCAGCTGTGGAATTCTCTGACTAAAACTGTAGCTTCCAGAGTGGGCACATATATTCCTGAAGGCATACAAAATATTTATTAGACATATATCAAAAATAATTTACTAAAATGGCATACACATATAAATGTTCTTAAGATAAATAAGAAACTGAGTTTAGTGATGTTTACAGACTGACAGTGTCATAAACATTTTTTGTTATTTTATATTTTTTTAATACATTGAAACATTTGAGTTGGCTTTCAAAATGGCTGATCCTGGAAGTGTTTTAACTTTGGATTATATTGACCAGATTTGCTTCCATGGGACAAAATACTTGAGGATAATTTGTTGAAAAGGAAGAAAGGTTTTTGGCTCATGGCTTCTAAGATTTCAGTCTACAGGTTTATCCCATGGCTTTGGACCTGTGGTGTCACAGTAGATCATGGCCAAGCATGTGGCAGAGACCATTGTCCTTGAGAAAGCTGTGTAGTGAAAGTGAAAGACAAGAAGTCGTCACAGTCTCAATAATCCCTTCAAGGACACATCTCCAAGCCTTGGAGGTGATTCCAGATCCAAACTGTAGCTGATTTCATATTTATACGTTCGTTCATGTTATACGTTCATGAAACTCAAATCTGAACGCAAGGCTCAAACATACCTTCTACACATGGGCTGAAGGTAATTTTATGTGTTCTTAATGGTCTTGCGTTTGAAGCAAAGTTTGTGTGTTACACCTTCAGGAATTGAGTTCCCTCATGGTGGGCAGAGAGGGTATGCTGAAGAAACTGTTCTGTGCAACTGTCTTTTAAACATAGTCCATCACATGGGGATGTGGGATCTTCCATTTGCAGTCTATCATGCCTGAAACATTCTGGCTTTGAAACATTGGGCAGGTATTTTCAGATTAGTGATGTTCAACAGTACATTACTATGGGATTCATGAACATGGTTGATTTTATTTTTAGAAGGGCATAGCTGGGTATGGTGGTATTTGCCTATAATCTCAGCACTTGGAAACCAGAGGCGGGAGGATCAGGAGTAAGGTCATCCTTAGCCGCACTGTAAGTGTGAGGTACTTGAGACCCTTTCTCCAAAATCAAATAAGAGCCTGCAGTGACAGATCTTGTGCAATACTTGGTCTCGAGGTGGGGTGACACCATGCACTCTTTAGTCCCACAAGGAGGTCCACAAGCATAGTCTTTCTCTGGAGAACCCCTGAAATAATTTCCATGTCTTGGGAAAACTCTATCTGGGAATCATTAAGTTGAAGATGTGACAACCTGATAATAATTGCCAATTTTCTTTTGAATAGGTGATGGTATTCCTCTGAAGATCTTTTATTTTGGTTATCTTCTTAGCTAAAATTTTTGTACAGTTTCTCCTCCCTACCATGCTTAGTTTTTTAACCTTATGCATACAGATCCAAACATCACAAGTCTCTACCAATGAGGTTCTGACAAGCTTGATACACAGTGCATGTGTGCAGCTGGAGCACTCTTCCTCATTTAAAATTCAAATGTCTCTGAGCCATCTGTTATTTAGTTAAAATTAGCTTACCTTTCTTGAAATGAATGTCCTTAGTGCCTTTTCATCAAATGTGAAAACTTCGGAGGAAAAAAAGCAAACAGATTTTTGTTAAACTACTTGCTCAAGACAAAATGAAATTTGACTTTTCTGAAAGTGGAAGAAATAGACTAATTTTTATAGCTTATCAGTTGATTTTCATTAATGATATTTATTTTCAACATGAAAATTTATCAGCAATGTTGTTAGAAGGAAAGCTATTAAAAGTATAAATAAAATAAGATGGTGGATTTAAAAAAGGATGAAAACTGTTGGTTTGTGGGTTACTTCTTAGATTATTTTATTTTTATGTGTATGAGAGTTTTGCCTACATACACACACACACACACACATGTATGTATGTATGTGTGTGTATACACCATTCTGTATGTGTACCATGGAAGTCAGAAAAGGACACCAGATCCCCTGGAACTACATGTAGGTGCTGGGAACTGAACTGAGGACCTCTGTAAGAGCAACAAGTGCTCTTAATTTCTGAGACATCTCTTTAATCTCTTTATCCCCAAGACTGTTACTTTGGAACTAAATTTGAAAAAAAGAACTCAAGGCCTAAAACCCAAAGCCTCTGACTTAAAAGTCCAGAGTGATGGTGCTCTCTTCAAGGGCCTTCCTATTAAAATTAGACCAAATGACTAGAGAGATGGCCCAGTCTTTGAGAACTTACTGCTCTGGCATAGGACCCAGGTTCAGTTCCCACTACCTACTTCAGGCAGTTTACAATCTCTTGTAGCTCCAGTTCCAAGGAATTCAACACTATAGTGTGCATTTGGGCAGTTACATGAACATGGTATATTTAAACTCACACAGGCATGCTTGTGTGTGTGTGTGTGTGTGTGTGTGTGTGTGTGTGTGATACACAACACCACACACACACACACACACACCTTTATAGAACAATAAAGTTAGACCAAGGCAGAGGTAATTAGCATAACCTCTCTGTAAGGACAACCTGTAAATCCATGACTTATTCCATTAAAAAAAAAAAACAAAAAAAACTGACTAGCTTGTCAGAAACAGATTAGCCAGAGGCCTAATGTTATCTCAAGTACAGACACTATATTGGTCCTGCAGCTTATCAATTTGAACATTAAGCATATTTTCCCCTCTTTCTCCTTTGAACACATGTGTAAGCTTACAGCTCAGCAGATCCACCCCGACCTTTTCAGGTCTGACACTAAGCTGGCTCTTCCTTCCCCCCCACTCTGCTGCCCCCCTTTTCTTTCCCAAGGCAGCAACACACAAGCTAATGGTTCTTTTTTTTTCAATTCATAAATTTGAATGAAAAACTTCATGCCTTGTGTTTTTTTTACTTTATTTTGCAAGACAACCACTTACCACCTTGCTTTTTTTTTTTTTTTTTAAAGATTGATTTATTTATTCTATGTAAGTACACTGTAGCTGTCTTCAGACACTCCAGAAGAGGGAGTCAGATCTTGTTACGGATGGTTGTGAGCCACCATGTGGTTGCTGGGATTTAAGCTCTGGACCTTCAGAAGAGCAGTCGGATGTTCTTACCCACTGAGCCATCTCACCCGCCCACCACCTTGCTTTAATATAAATGTTTCCCATGCTTTCAAAATATGTTTCCCCTTATAATTTTGAAAAATTCTAAAGGCCCAGAGACATTAGCCTCTGGCACTCAAAGCTCATAACAGCTAACGGGAGGAAGTTGCACTTTGCCTATTCATGACTTTATCTATATGAGTAGGACAGCAATAGAACTCTTGGCCAATTGATGACACAACCATTCTGTTCCCCATCACTCCTGTTATTCCATTAATTGCACAAGTTCCTCCTCTGGGTCAAGACCTCTCTGCAGCTCCCTGCTCTGTTGACCATAAATGCTAAGTTCTTCAGCATGGCTATAATAGCTTTCACCCTCGGATCTCTGCCCATCACTCCCCCCACCCCTTACCTTTTTCTCAGCAGTACTTGAAAGAATTAAAACATCCCTAAGGTACCAGCAGCATTTGTTCAGCAACTGAAATGAGTTTTTAAAATATTGCTTAGTAGCATCAAAACACAAAGCACCCAAATTCTAACCATGGATAAGTAAGTAATAGCATACTCATTTAGTGGAATAATATTCAGCGATTAAAAAAAAAAAAAGAGTATGCAACAGCAACATAGGTGGATTTCACAGATATAATGATGAGCCAAAGAAGGCAGGCTAACATTTCCAGTTTCATGGCATTCAAGATACAAAACTGCCAGGCAGTGGTGGCGCACGCCTTTAATCCCAGTACTCGGGAGGCAGAGGCAGGCGGATTTCTGAGTTCAAGGCCAGCCTGGTCTACAGAGTGAGTTCCAGGATAGCCGGGGCTATACAGAGAAACCCTGTCTTGAAAAACAACAACAACAACAAAGATACAAAACTATTTGGTAGTAAATAGTAATTGGCTTTGTATGGTACAGTGGCGCTGCCTAGGAAAGGATGAAAGAGAAGCTTTCGTGGAGCAAGAAACATGCTGCTTTCTGTCTCTGTCTCTCTGCTTTTGTCTCTGTCTTTATCTCTGAATCTCTGTGTCTGTCTTTCTCAGTTACTGTCTCTGTCTCTGTCTTTGTGTCTGTCTCTGTCTGTCTGTCTGTCTGTCTGTCTGTCTGTCTGTCTGTCTGTCTGTCTGTCTCTCCTCTGTAAGCCACTTTAAATACCATTCACAGGGCTCAAGCTCATCACTTCCCAAAGGCTTCATCCCCTAGTACTGTGGTTCTCGACCTACCTAATGCTGCGACCCTTTAATACAGTTCCTCATGTTGTGGTGACCCCCAACCATAAATTTATTTATTTATTTATTTATTTATTTATTTATTTATTTATTTTGGTTTTTTTTTCGAGACAGGGTTTCTCTGTATAGCCCTGGCTGTCCTGGAACTCACTTTGTAGACCAGGCTGGACTCAAACTCAGAAATCCACCTGCCTCTGCCTCCCAAGTGCTGGGATTAAAGGCGTGCGCCACCACCGACTGGCTAAAATTATTTTTATTACTACCTCATAACTGTAATTTTCCTACTGTTCTGAATCGTAATACAAATATCTGATATGCAGGAATCTGATCTATGACCCCAGTGAAAGGTGTTCAACTTCCAAAGGGGTTGCGACCCACAGGTTGACTGTCCTAATGCCACTAATGTAAGGGTCAAGATTTTCAGCATACAAATAGGAAGGCACAAAGGTTCTGATGTCAGAATGCCTGATTTAGCAATTGCTCAATGTAAACAGATTGTTGGCACTAGGTGGATATGGGGGTTGTACACATTGACTGAAGCACAGATTGATAATGACCTTTTGAAAAGCATCAGGCAATGTAAGAAAAGTTTCTAAGAAGAGGCTGTGGATATAGCTCGGGGAAGTCCCTGTGAGGCTTCAGGTTTAGTCCCTAGCACCGCAATAAATGCTACATAAATGTATATGTACATAATTTTCTTTTAATTTTTATTTTTATAATGATTTTTAATGTGATTTTGAGTTTTGCCTGCATGTATGTCTGTGAGAGAATGTCAGATCCCCTGGAACTAGAGTTACAGACAATTGTGAGCTGCCACATAGATGCTGGAAATTGAACCTGGGTCCTCTGGAAGAGTAACCAGTGCTCTTAACTGCTGAGTTGTCTCTCCAGCCCCCATACATAATTTTCTTAAAAAACAAAAACAGGCAAAAGTTTGTAAACCAGTTGTAGGAAGGTGTGTGGAACAATATTTTTCATGAAGCTAAAAAGTATATGCAAACCTAATATATCATTATTGGAAAAGGTTTAAGTAAATTATAGTAAAATAACATAGTCCTTTAAAATCATCTTTCAGCTTGTCAAATGCTGTAATATGATGTCAAAAGAGAGGTTGATTCCAAAATCAGAATGCAAATAGCAGGTACCAAAGTGGATCAGTTAATGTATATTACATACAATCCACTTAAAACCCAGTGACCTGAAACAACCTCCACTTCATCACAGTTCTGTGACTCATCATCTGTTCTGGTGCTCTGTGGTAGTTTTTATCTCATCTGAACTGAGGCTGCTCACTAAACTGCACTCGTCTATCTTGGGGCCAGTGATTGATTCTCCTTGGATGGCATAAGGAAGCTCTGCTTGCATGTCTAGTGTTGAGTATTGCATGGAAGATGGCCCCAGAGCAGTATGAGAAAGCTTAGCTTAAATATCTGTGTCTGATATTGTCTGGAGGACCAGCCTGTTTGGTTCTAAACATGTCTATCATGGAGAGAAGGCTAATCCAAGCTGCTGATACAATTGTTGTTCTCTTTCTCCTCTTGTGTAACAGTATCACTTTCTTCCCAAGCTGACCTCAGGTTCTCCCCCTAGCAGTGGAACCTGTGAGGTGAGTGCAGAGCATGCCCCACTACACCTCATTTATGCACTACTGGGATAGAACCCAGAGCTTCCCGAATGCCAGGGAAGCACTCTGCCAACCCAGCCACATTCCCAGCCAAGCTCTAAGCTTCTTTACATGGCACTTGTGGCATTGAAACAAAGTAAATTCAGAAACTGCTGCTACTCAAAGCCAGTCACAGGCCAACAGAGAGGCAAGAGAAGAGGCCATGGATGCCCCCTTCCAATGGAAGGCACATCTAAGCTACACTGTCAAGAGGGAGCTGGCCCTGGTCACACAGTGGTGTCCCTCAGGCTCAAAACGAACATGTAAAGCAAATCTGTACACTGAAACAAACTGGCAAAACAGCCACAGAACTATAGCAAGTTGTTTTGTATATATAAATGTTCCTATAAAATTATTAGTGAAATCTTCAAAACTTAAGAAAAAACAAACAAACAAACAAACAAAACACCGTAACATATCAAGAAACATTACTTGACCACATTAAAGGGAAATACAGAAAACCATTTTGTTCACAAGCAGTACTCATAAACATATCATTTGTGCCCAGCACAGGGGTACATACATATAGACTCAGATGCTTGGGAAACTGAGGTAGGAGGGTTGTTTAAGTCCAGGAGCTCTAGGCTGTAATGTGCTATCCTCATCAGGCATCCATATGGAGGTCAGCATTGATATGGTAACCTCCTGGGAGCAAAGAACCATCAGCTTGCCCAGGAGCTGACTGAAGTCAGAAATCATCCCAGATGAATGACTCTAGCATTAGATCCCGTACTTTACTACAGAGTAGATACAACAAGAACAAGATAGGCTTTTGAATTTTAATTAAAACGTAATAGGTGAGCTGAGTGCGGTGGGGCTCGCCTTTACTTCTAGCACTTGGGAGGCAAAGGCAGGCAGAGAGTTTGAGGTCAGCATGGTTTACAGACTGAGCTCCAAGACAACCAGGGCTACACAGAGAAATCTTATCTCAAAAAACCAAAAAGCAAATATATGTATGTGTGTGTGTGTGTGTGTGTGTGTGTGTATGTACATATATGTGTATTTGTGATATATATATATATATATATATATATATATATATATATATATATATATATTTTGAGGAAGAAAAGACTTATCTCATAGGGTATAGTCCATCATGGCAGAGAAGCTTGAATGAGCTTGCCACATGACATCGTTTTCAGCATCTTAGGCAAAGGCAGTGGATGCAGTAAAGTCTCCCAGGGCTCCTAAGCTGAGGCAGAACAGGGAACAGCTCTCAAGACACAGACTGACTTTTCTAGATCTATGACCCAAAGATTTCCTGATTTTCCCAGTTTGTTACAGAAGCACATGCTTCTATCTACTTATGTGCAAACACTTTGTATTTCATCTAGAACTTCAGGTCTCTCCATACCCATCACTGTGAGCTTCTCCCACACAACAGACATCCGTCCTTTCCTTCTTTCTGACTCTTTTTTGCACTTCAGTGTTGTGGAGAAAATTCTGCCTTCCCTGAAGGTTAGGCATCAGTCTGATGTTTACATTCCACAGTGGCTTTCTGCTACTGAGAAGCCAAGGGACAAGCTTCAGAGTACTAAACCTAAGGCTCCACATGCTCCAGTGCCACTCTAGTCCTGCTGACCATTGAATCCTTGAATTCCTGCCCTGACTGACCTCAATGATGAAGTTGTAAGCTGAGATAAACCCTTTCCTCTTCAGATTCCTTATGGTCACCATGTTTTATCACAGCAACAGAAAGCAAACGGGGACAATCCCATACTGCTCCAAACAGCTAAGCATGGATATTAATTTATTCTAAGCATCCAGAACTTTTTGAAGTTTGTGTGTCTTATTTTACTTTCTATTGCTTTGATGAACACCATAACCAAATGCAACTTAGGGAGGAAAGGGTTTATTTCAACTTATAGTTTTTAGTTCATTATGAAGAGAAATCAGGGCAGGCACTAAACTAAAACTGTAACTGAAGTGGAGGCTGGGGAGGAACAGTGCTAACTGGTTTGCTTCTCTTGGCTTGCTCAGCTTGCTTTCTTCTACAAACCCTGGCCACCTGCCCAGGGATGGCACCAATCATAGTGTGCTAGGCCCTTCCCCATCAACCATTAATTAAGGCAATTGCCTCCCCAGACCAATCTGAAGGAAGCATTTTCTCAGTTGAAATTCCCTCCTCTAAGATATGTTTAGGCTTGTGTCAAGTTGCCCACACCAACCAGCAGAGGAAATGTACGGCAGGCAGTCCATTCCCCTTCCTAATGCAGATAACCACACCGTGTATCCACTCTCTGCTCTTCTGTGATCTCCACCCTCTGAACGCCCTTGAACCCCTGACTTGGAATACTTTTCTATCCTCATCACTAATTCCTTCCATCAGAAGTCCCCAGTCTTCTACACCCATCGCAAATTATCTCTCACCGAAGCGTTTTTCCTAGTATAAAGAATGTCTTGTAATTAGCTTTTTAAAAAGTGAAGGGCTTTTTAAAAAGTGTTTTTCTTTCCTCTGACAACAGAATAGTCTGGATAGAAGGGAGAATTTTTTTTAAAAAAGGCTGTTACTTAGTAACAGCAACACAAGCAAGCAATATAACAAAGTAACATGTTTGGAGGCTTGGAGATAACTCAATTGGTTAGGAGCACTTGCTAAGCAAGTATGAGGACCCAAGTTCAAGTCCCCAGGGTCTACATAAAAAGCAAGGCATGGCTGAAGATGCCAATAACCCCAGCATTGAGGGACAGAGACAGATTCTTAGAGCCAAATGTTCAGCCAGTCAAACTAGCCAAAATGCTAAGTTCAATGAGAACTTCGGGGTGGTTTGAATATGCTTGGCCCAGGGAGTGGCATTATTAGGTGGTGTTGGAAGAAGTGAATCACTGTGGGGGTAGGCTTTGAGAGAGCTTTTGTCTAGCTGCCTGGGGATACCAGTTTTCTCCGGTCTGACTTAGGATCAAGATGTAGAACCCTCAGCTCCTCTTGCACCATGTGTTCCTGGATGCTGCCATGTTCCCACTTTGATGATAATGGACTGAACATCTGAACCTGTAAGCCATCACCAATTAAATGTTGTTCTTTATAGGAGTTGCCTTGGTCATGGTGTCTCTTCACAGCAATGGAAACCTGAGACTGTCTCAAGGTAATTAGGTGGGGAGTGTTAATGACACTTGCCATCCTTCTCTGGCCTCTTCATGCAGGAGAATGCACATGCACCCTCTCACTCACACGGATGCACCATCCACACATACATCACACACATACAGTCTCTCTCTCTCTCTCTCTCTCTCTCACACACACACACACACACACACACACACACACTCACTCACACACACACACATTATGTTTGTACAGATAATAGACTTTTTAAAAAAAGGTTAAGAGAGAGATTTATTTGGGCCTATGTTTCTGGCTTACATTACCATAGTGGCAGGTAAGACTTTGAGGCAAGAAGGACTGAAAGAGAGCACCTACATGGACAGATGGAAATGCATGAAGACCTTTCCCTGACCTACAGTCTTCGTTTTGATAATTCCTTTTCTTACCAGAAGCATAAAGTTCACTGAACTGAATTTTGTATTTTCTAACATTTCCTATCATTTTATACTAACCCAGACTAAGCCCAAGTCTTCCTAGATTTCTCATTGTCTTTCATCTCTGTCTTACAAGTGCCTCTCGAGTGATGGCCTGTCCACCTTTGTCACTAGCACACCCTGTATACATTCCTATCAGTCTCATTACTCAGTGCTTTGGCAAACAAACCATGACGTCACTCAGTGCAGCTGGGGCTGCTCTTCTGTCCGGTTCATGATCTATTACCTGGCTCAGGGTGTGCTTATAACAACAGCTATTGATGTATCACACAGATCACTTTTTTTTTTGAGACAGGGTTTTTCTGTATAGCCTTGGCTGTCCTGGAACTCACTTTGTAGACCCAATTGGCCTCGAACTCAGAAATCTGCCTGCCTCTGCCTCCCGAGTGCTGGAATTAAAGGCGTGTGCCACCATGCCCGGCTCCAGATCACATTTCCTCACTAATCAATCACCTATAGCCAATTCATTTGATGAACACTTGTGCTAAAGGCCTTCTGCAGTAGCCACTTTCCATCTATCAGGGAACTTGCCCTCGAAACTTGACAACCCACAGTCGAAATATTCAATGGCCAATGGTGAAGAAAAGACCAGTCCAGTGAAGAAATGGTCAGATAACAAGTCTGATTGTCTTGGCTGGTATTTTATATCCACCCCCAGTCTAGTCCATGTAGCCAAAGAGATGAAATAGTATCACTGACTAAATCTAGGTTATGGCTCCTCTTCTAAGCAAGAACCAGGTTATCAATAGAAGGGGCTGTGGAAACATAGGTATCCTAATAGACAAGAACACTAATCACATGAGTCAAACATAACATTGTATCCCACAAAATGTTTAATTATGTCAATTAGAATAAATATTTATGTGTATTGTATGTATGTGTTTAAGCATGCATACATGCCTATATACGTGGACACTAAAGGTTGATGTTGAGTGTCTTCTTTTACTAATCTCAAACATTTTAGTTTTAGGCAGGGTCTCAAAATATAGCCATGACTTGCCTGAAACCTACTGTGTAGACCCAGGTTGGACTCCGACTCACAAAGATCCAGCTGCCTCTGCATCCTGGGTGCTGAGACTAAAGGCATGTTCTACCATACCCAGCAAACTCACCTTTTGAGAGACAGTCTTCTCACTAAGATTGGAGCTCACCAGTTGATTAACCTGACTCATGAAAGAGCCCTTGGATCCTGTTTCTGCCTCTCAGGCCCTAGATTAAGGACTCACACTGTTCCTGCCCTTTTATATCGTGGGTATTGGAACCCACAACTCAGGGCCTCTTGTTGAGGGGAAAATACTTTACCCAATGAGCCTTCTCCTAAGCTCCTGAAAAGAAATAAGAAATCTTAAAAACCAGCTGGCCTCTCCCTCTCCCTCTCCCTCTCCCTCTCCCTCCCCCTCCCCCTCCCCCTCTC
>NC_034591.1:89408982-89416416 GCF_900095145.1 Mus pahari
ATAACATGGTGGTTCCCTTTCCTTTCCATCCTTTTTTTTCCTCTCTTATCTAGTGTTAGGGAGTTGAAAGGGTAGACAAGGGTAGAAGAGGAAGAACCACAAAGTAGCTAAAGACAGCTATAAGTGGTGCCCAGATATGGGACAAGGCAGAATGGGAAAGGTGATTTTAAATGCCATAGATGAAATGACATGGGACAAAAGAATGGGTTTTTGATTTTTTTTTCAAGACTCCAGCAAGACAGCTACAGATCTCTGTGAGTTCAAGGCTGGTCTGATCTACAAAACAAGCTCCAGGCCAGCCAGGGCTACAAAGTGCGACCATGTCTTAACACAAACAAGCAAACAAGCAAACAAAATTGGAGAGTTCTTAGTCAAAGGAAGTTCAGGGTTGGTTAATACAATGATAGTATGTAAACCCCCATACCCTGCACGAGACTCCTACTATGTCCCTTCACATCATTAAAAATAAATCAGATAAATTGTAAAGGGCTATATAGTCAGGAGCTGCAGTAATATGCATTATATTGGTAAATTTCCCTATGCTGAAAGCAAACTCTGGGAAGAGGCCCTTCCTCATCTCTAAAACCCTTTGCCCTGAGGCAGGCTGGCCCCTGACTCCACAGCAAGGAGAAAGGAAAACAAGCAAGCATAGGAACCAAAACCAACAAGTCATGGAGGACAGCTAGGAAGTGAACAGTCCCTAACCAAGGTCACTGTTTCACCCGGTCACATTAAAATGCCCACAGTGGGAACATGAGGCCAGAAGGTCAGCCTGGGAGCTTGTCCATGAAGAGGACAGAAGGGATTCTCTGCCCCAACCTCTCTCAATCAGGGCAGCCAGCAGAATGCCTCAGTTCCCACCGTCCACTTCTGCTGGCTGCTTGTGAGCTCTGATTAGATGGTGTTACCTCCTGTCCGTGTTCTCAGTCGGGCTTCTCCAGTCATCTCTGTAGACGTTGTGAGCCCTGATAACATTTTGTTGTCTGCCTGCTGCTTCTCTCTATTGCTGTTCACTATTTATTCTCTTACTTTTTGCTTACTATAGACTTAATATAAACTTGCGCATTGAAAAACTATATGGCTATCACAGATCATTCTCTGGACCTCACAGAATAGTCATTTACATTTTATTCTACACATCTGCCAGACCTTCTTTTCTACTGACTTTGACCCTTCAAGCCTCCTCCTCCTGGTACTGTCATCCTCCAGCTTTGGAATGACCCTTTACCTGCCCCCCCCTTTAATGTATTGAAAAAAAAAATCTTACAAGACTAACAAAAGTAGGTATATTATTGATTGCCTTCTATTTCCTCAAGAAGGCCCCTTTTTCTTCTATTTTTATACAGAGGTGAATGCCTTCTGTTCCCTAGTTCTGTGGAAATTTATCTGCTTCACTGTGATTACCTTGAGCTGTGTATCCTAACTCCAATTTAGATGTAGAAAGCAGCCTCATTAGCATTCCATTTGCCTACTCACAGATAAAAAAGGGTCACAGAATACACAAGATCTTCATGCTTACTCTCCACTTATGGAGTATACTTTGAAAAAAAAGCATGTGTGTTGATGGTGAGGGATGTATAACTTCTTTGATGGGTAATAGAATATATCAAAATATTTTAAATATTCCTGCCCTTTGGTTAAAATATATCTTTTAGAGAATTTCTCCTAAGAAAATTATCAGTTATGATAACTTGTGGGGTCATGTAAGGGAATCAAAGATAGTTGGCTGAGTGTTTCTGCAGAAACACTCCGGTCTGGATTCGCACTGAAGAGCAGGAACTCCTAAAAGGGAAAAGAGCTGCGAAAAGAAATATGGAGGCCTTGGCAAAGATTCTGATCAAGGCTCGAATTTTTATTGATCGGACTTGCTTAAGTACAAGGAAGGGTTAGGAAGGGTTCCCAGCATGCCCTTGAGTCCTTTGAAGTTGCCGCGGCGGTCTGAGAGATGGTGGGCAGTCCTAGCAATTGCACTGCATTCTGAGAGACCTGGGTAGCACTCTGGTATGCCTGTGGAGGGGGAGTGGTTAGTGGAGGTGGGAGACTCCAACAGTTGGCAATGCCCATTAGAATTCCAAATACTGAAAATGTCCATGTGAAAAATTAGAGGTTTGGTTGCATAGATTATGGTACAGCTATACACGGATGAACAGAGTTACAGAAATGAAAGAGCAGAATATATTTCTAAGTAAAGAAAGCAATGTATAAAATTGTGCTATTGTCCTATACTTTATGTGCATGTCTATGAGCATTTTCATGTGTGTAATTGGGTGCATGCCACAGAATGTCCACATAATGGTGCATGAGTGGAGGTTAGACAACAACTTTGGGTGTTGGTTCTTGCTTCTACATCCTTCAAGACAGATCTCTTTTGTTGTTTTCTTCCATGAATGACAGACTATCTGGCCCATGGGCTTCTAGGGATTCTCCCATGCCTGCCTCCCATCTTGTCTTAGGAGGACAGGAGTTACAGACACTTGCTGCTGTACTAACCTTTAACGAGTTCTGGAGATTCAGGTCCTTATGCTTATGTGTCAAGTGTGTTACCCATTGAGCCATCTCCTCAGCCCTTGTTTATCACATTAGTTTTTTTTTTTTTTACAATAAATCTGAAGTTGCTCTTATAAATGTGCCTCTGCATGTAATGTGCCTTTCTGACTACTGTCAAGCTTTGTTTTCATGACTATTTTTCAGATGCTAAGATTGGATGAGTATGTATGTTAAAGGCTTGGTCCCAGGTGATGCTATTTGGATATGGTGGGTCCTTTAATACACAGGTCCAGTGAGCTGTCATTAGGTCATTGAGGGTGTACCCTCAAAAGAGATTATGACTCCAACAAATGATGATAAGGTAGAGAGGGGCAGAGGAGGACACTAAGCTCTGGCTTCCTCTTTTCTTCCTAGCAATGACCCTTTTCCTGCCACATGTCACTGCTGCTAAACTACCTCATCATAGATTCAAAGCCAACCATCATTGGCGAAATCCTCTCAACCCTTGAGCCAAGTAATTTTTTCTCTTTGTAAGATTATTTTAGATGTTTGTTGCAGTGATAAAAGGCTGATAAAAGCTCTGCTCTTGTGTGTAACTGTTACTTGGAAACAGTGATACTTTGAACCTTGCCTCCCTGATCTGTCAGTTAAGAGCAGACCAGTGCAGACTTTAAAGCTAGTTACTCTCCCAATGAGGCGACATCTTGTATGTTAGCCAAGGTCTTATAAATAATAAACTTCTTTACCCTAGTCTGTGTGTGTGTGGGGGGGGAGCCTTATTCTCAGTTCTGTATGAATTCCAGTTACTGATATATCTATTCCTTTTAGTGGCTTTTCATCTAGCTTGGGAAATTCTTTCTCATGCACACATTGATCACTATCTGGCCAAGCACTCAAGAGAGACCCTCTGAACATCTCTGGAAAAGTGTCTCCATAGAACTTTCTGCCCTGTGGGCTGGAGAGATGGCTCAGCAGTTATAGAGAACTTACTGCTGTTCCAGAGGGAGGGCCTGTTCAGGTCTCAACACCCATGTCAGGTGGCTTACAACTGCTGTAAGTCCAGACACCTGGCCTGGCTGCGCTCCCTGTCCCTATATTATGGCATTCGGATTGTCTCCATGCACACATAGTTGGAACGAGAATAGTACAAACACAGTGCATATAGCCAGGATTGTGTAATTTCATGGTTAAGACTTTGCAGGTGGCTTTTAGGTATGGATTGAAACAAGATGGAGTTTCAGAAATGGGAATGCCACAGGTTGAGGCAGCTGCTAGTGGGTTAGCTCTAGGGAAGTAAGAAGGACATCATGGGTGTGCTGTGAGCTGAGACGCAAAAGGCAAGAAGAGAAATAGGAGAACAGGGAACTGCAGTCTGTAGCTTCAGGAAGTGGAGAGAGAAGAGGAATGGAAATGAAGGATGGCTCTGAGCTAGACACACTGGGAGCAGAGGGGAGGCGTTTATGGAAATAGTTGGAAGAAATGCTAAGGTATGACAACCCAAAAGGTCAACGAGAGTCATTGCAATGGCTCAAGGGATAAAGACACAGCTGCCAAGCTGATGACCTCAGCTTGATCCCCAGGACCCACGTGGTGGGAGGCAAGCACCATCTCCTGGATGCTGTCTTCTGACCTCCACATATGTGCTACGTGTGCACACACAAAATAAATATCACAGAAAAGAAAGATGAATGAAAAGGGGCGGTTGTGTGGGAGACATTTCCAGGGAAGGTTCCTTGGTGTACTTGATACGACCTTAGAGGCGAATGAAAACCAGTGTGAACATGATACTTTGAAGTCTCTTGGCTAGGGAAGCTTTTGCAATAGTCCCAGTGGTGTTTAGTTCCCCGTGGTAGATGGTAATCAATAAAATGGTTCAGGAAAAGAGAAGCTTGGGCTAGCTGGCTGACCCTTTTTTATCTACAGCACTCTTAGCCTAATGAGTGGCACTGTCCACATTCAGGGGAGACACCCCTCTCAGCTGTCATACCAACAGTCTCTAGAAATGCCCAGTGACACATGCTCACAAGTGAATTTTTACTGGAATAGGCTCCTCTCAATCCAAAGTTCACAGCTAAGTTAACCATCACACTATTTGATGTTCAAGCCAACCTTGGACATAAATACAAATATTCCCTGCTTGAGACCCAGATTTTTAAAAGTCTGCATTCCTGAAAGCAAAGCCCAAGAAAAATATCAAAGTAGAGTACTTGTTTTTTTCTGTCTGTCTGTCTGTCCGTCTGTCCATCCATCAATCACCTATCTGTCTGTCTGTCTATCTATCTATCTATCTATCCATCCATCCACAAGGTGTCACACTATGTAGCCTGGCTAGCCTGCCCCAGAGTGGCCTTGAACCCATATAGACTTCCTCCACTGCCTCTGCCTCCCCTGAGTTAAGATTAGAGATTTACATAATAATGCCTGGTTTGAATAAGATTTTTAATTGAAAAAAAAATCTCAAGGGGAAAGAGTGGAAAAAAAGACAGAGGGAGCAAATGGGAAAAAACGCCAACAAGAAGCTGTGCACTGAGTTGAACAGCACTATAGAAGGTTGACTGTTTCATCTCATGCAACCTTCTGAACATAATCTGTCCAAGGATGATAGAAGACATATTTATCCATCACCTACCCCAGCCCACACTCCATAGGTAAAGGTTCACTGCACAGTGTGTTAAAGTAACATTCTTCCATGCTGCAGGTAACAGTTGAATGGGGTCCTACAGACAGCACAAAGCAAAAAGGTCCCAGGCACAAAGCAAGGGCACATAGGACAGATGCTGTCAGGATATCCCACATAGAAGTATGGGATATATTTCTCCACGCCAGTCACCATAATGAGAGGCAATGCTGAGAGCTTTTGAGGGCCTCAGGATGACATCACAAGATGGCATATGAACAGAAAGCTTGTGGGAGCCCTGGTCAGGAATGTATATCCTTGTTAGGTTTTCAGTTTTTGCTTTTGCTTTTGTTTTGCATTTTTTAACAGAGTTGCTTCTAATAGCTTGAGACATGTCCTGGAGAAAGGGTATGTTAGGGTACTCTAGAGGATAGAGGAACAGAACTGACAGAATATGTGTGTGTCTGTGTGTGTGTGGGTGGGTGGGGGGTATTAGATTTCATACAGGATGCAGTCCAGGGAGTCCAGCAATCGTTGCCTCATACTGGAGAGGCTGAGAATCCTGAAGTTGCTAAGTCCTTGAGGCCAGAGCCCTCAGCAGTCCCAGTGTGATGTTGGAGGCCCGGAGATTACTGGAAAACCACTGACCTGCAGTCTACATTGGAAGGCCAAAGCAGCCTGAGTTCTGATGTCCGTGAAGACTAGTATTGGTGTCAGCTGAGGTAGATGAACTTGCCTGCATGGCAAGAAAGCAAGCAGGCAAAACTTGAAAGCTTTTTCTTTCTCTGACTTCCTCTGTATCTGGGTTGTGTGTGAGCAGGGGGAGCAGGGAGCGGTGGAGGATGGCATCATGTATTTGGGAGGGGTCTTCCCACTTCAGTGAAAACAACCAAGAAATTCTCTCACTAGTATGCTGAAAGACTTGTCTGTTAGTTAATTCCAGATCCAGTCAAGCTGACAACCAAGATAACCATCACAAAGCAGTAAACTCCTCAACTTCAGAGGTGGTTCAAGGGTAGAGAGGATGCCAGAGGAAAGAACAAGAGAGACTTACTGTAGACCTGGATCAAAGGGAATGATGGGTTTGGCCCCAGGAGCACGACCTGTAGACACAGCAGGGCCAGTCCCAGCACAGGGCAACAGGATTGTTGACACCAAGCCACAAACCTGCTGGGACCCCTCCTTCTGGTCTATCTTTCTCTGCCTGTACTGCCTGGTCTTGGAATCCCTCTGCTTGTGTGTAGCAGCAGAAAGCCTATCTCCAAGCATGACCTAGTGGCTCTGCCTCTTCCTGTTCTCAGGAAAGCAGGCTCAGACTGGTTACTGAGGTCATGGTAGTGGCACCAGGTCTCTGCTGTCACTTTTGCCTTTAGGTATCTATAACTCTTAAAGTTGCTAAAGGGTCTAAGGAGGAGGGGCAAGTTGGGCAGCAGTAGTGAGATAACTAACCATTTTGTCAAGTGTGCTACTGCATTTTGTAACCCCTCCAAAGCAGTCTCTTTTTCCTCCTCCTCCTCCTCCTCTTCCTCCTCCCCCTCCTCCTCCCCCCTCCTCCTCCTCTTCCTTCTCAGTCTTGTACATATGCAAGTACCCTACCATTCACCACAATAGCTTAGATTGGCCTTTCACTCACTCACAATCCTACTGCTTGCCGCCTACAGATGTCTGCCATTATACATTACATCTTAAGGCAGGGCCACAGATCTGCAAAACTCACAGTCACATGGGTGATCAGATGCTTGCCTCTACAAAACCACTTGGGGTAGGGGGTTGGTAGATGCATCAACATAGTTGGAAGGTTCTTCTTTAATACTTTTAATCTTGCCAGTTTGGCACATGTATACAGTATCTCTTATGTGCACTCCTACTAATTTCCCTTAATGCCAGCTGCCAAAGAAACTCAGGACAAACATCTATTAACATACAGTAGTGGCCACTGGCAGGCAGCCACACAGCACACGTGGCTCCCCTCAGCTCTTCTCACCTGCACCCTGCCTTAGCCCTCTCCAGCCCAAGGGCTTCACTTCCCTTCCCCCAGCTTCTGATTCCTCTAAAAACTGGTCTTTTTGGCCAGTTGGCTCATCCTCTTTGTTCTCTTGGCTCAGATTGGTTACTGGGGTCATGGTCTCAAACTCACAGAGATCCAACTGCCTCTGCCTTCCAAGTGCTGAGATTAAAGGCATACACCACCACCACCCGGCTATTTTTTTTTCTTCCTCCAGCGTTTATAATCTTTTCGTTCTTTCTTTTTCTCCGTGTTTGCTGGCCCTTGTGTGACTCTCTCTCTGTGTGTGTGTGTGTGTGTGTGTGTGTGTGTGTGTGTGTGTGTG
>NC_034591.1:89417011-89453424 GCF_900095145.1 Mus pahari
CAGGTGACAGATAATTCACAACACACAGTAAGTGAATTTTAATTACAGTTGATAAGTTCTGTAAAAGAAATAAATTGGGGCATTGTATTCGAAAGAAACCTGGGAACAAGGAAGCACAAGAAAAAAAAAAAAAAAAAAAAAAAAAAACAACACAAAAAACCTTAAACCAGAGAGGGGGAAGGGCATCTAGAGGAGGTGACAGAGCTGAGTATGAAAGATGAAAGTTGTTACTGTGTGTATCAGTTACCTACTGCCAAATAACAAATTATCCTGCAATGTGCATTGTTAAGACAGCAAGCATGGCCAGGCGGTGGTGGCTCACACCTTTAATCCCAGCATTTGGGAGGCAGAGGCAGGCAGATTTCTGAGTTCGAGGCTAGCCTGGTCTACAAAGTGAGTTCCAGGACAGCCAGGGCTACACAGAGAAACCCTGTCTCACCGCCCCCCCCCAAGACAGCAAGCATGATCCTCCTGTTCTAGTATCATTTCTGCTGCTATAATAAATACCCTGACAAAAAGAGAATCTGGGGAGGTTTATTTGACTTACAATTCCAGGTTAGTGTCGGCTATGTGGGGAAGTCAAGGCAAGAACTCAGGCAGCCAGTCACATCACAACCATAGTCAAAAGAGCAAGAGCAAAGAGAGGATAAACTCAGTTTTACTTTCTTCCCTGCCTAGGGAATGGTGCCACCCACAATGGACTAAGTCTTCTTATGTCAATCACCAACTAAGACATCCCTCAAGGTCATGTTCCCAGATCAACAAGGTGTAGACCGGTGGTTCTCAACCTGTGGGTCTTGACTCTTTTGGGGGTCGAACATCCTTTCACAGGGGTCACATACAGATATCCTGCATATCATATATTTACATTAGAAATCATTACAGTAGCAAAATTATAGCTATGAAGTAGCAATGTGATCATTTATAATTGGGGAGTACCACACATGAGGAACTGTATCAAAGGATTGTATAGCCTTAGAAAAGTTGAAAACCTCTTGTTTAGACATTCCTCTTGAAAATATCTTCCTAAGAGATTCTAGGCTATGTGGAGTTGATAAACAAAAACTAACCTGCACACCTACTGTTTCTGGGGCTGTGGTCAGGCATGATTGATGTGGGTGCCTCTACTTAGAGTCTCTCAGAGTCCTGAATTTCAGGTTTCAGCTAAATTTGTGGTCAGTTTAAGGAATCAGAGGGGATAAAGGAGGATGAGATTTCACATTCATCCCTGTGGCTGCTGGTCAGAGCTCAACTCTGCCACTTGGGCTGTTGGCTCTTCTCAGAGTAAGCTAGTAGGAGAGTGGGAATATTGATACATGCCTGTAGCCCCACCACTCAGGAGGCTGAAAGCCGGAGGACCACAGGTTCAAGGCTAGGTAGGCTATGCAGAGGGACCATGATTCAAAATGAAACAAAGTGAAAATGCTGGTGAGAATGTAGCCCGGCAGGAAGGAAACCTTACATATTGTTGGTGGGAGTGCAACTAGTACAAGTTCTATGGAAAACATTATAGAAGTTCATTTAAAAACAAGAAAAACAAAAAAACAAACAAACAGAAACCCTGAACCTAGATCCAGCTGTACCATCCCTGGGACCTATGGAAAGAAATCAAAGCACACCCACAATATAGATAGCTACACATCTGCATCGTTACTTACAATAGCCAAGTTATGGAATCAGCCCATTAATGGATGAATGGATAAAGAAACGTGTGTGTGTGTGTGTGTGTGTGTGTGTGTGTGTGTATCACTTGGTATCTCATACACACATACACACACATATGTCAGTATACATATCAGTCTTCTTTATTATAAAATATTATATTTATGGATATGCTATAGTTCATTCATTCACCTGTTAATAGGTAATGAAATTGTTTCTACTTTCCAGCTATTACTGTTAAAGTTTGGGAGAATATTTATATTTATATATAAGTCTTCATGCAGTCATAAATTAATGTGAGTAAACACCTTTGGTGTTTCTTACGCATTGTGGATTTAAAATGCCAAGTTATTTTCCAGGTTGGTTGGGTCATCTATGTTGTCAAAGAGGTTCACAGGTGTATTGGTTAGTTTTGTGTGTCAACTTGACACAAGTTAGAGTCCTGAGAGAGGAAGGAGCTTCAGTTGAGAAAATTCCTCCATGAGATCCTGCTGTAAGGCATTTAGTGATCAGTGGGGGAGGGCCCAGCCTATTGTGGGTGGTGCCAACCCTGGGCTACTGGTCCTGAGTTCTATTAACAGGCTGAACAAGCCATGGGGAGCAAGCCTGTAAGCAGCACCCCTTTATGGGTTCTGCATCAGCTCCTGCCTCCAGGTTCCAGCTCTGCCTAAGTTCCTGTGCTGACATCCTCCAATGATGGACTATGATCTGGAAGCATAAGCCAAATAAATCCTTCCCTCCCCAACTTGGTTTTTGGGCATGGTGTTTTGTTGCAGTAATAGGAACCCAAACTAAGAACAGGTATCCTGCTTCCTCCATATCCTCACCAACATTTGATGTGGCCAATCTTTCCAGTTTCATTTGCTCTAGTAGATAGGTTGTATCCTCTCATTGAGGGTTTAAGGTTGTCAGCAGTTTTGGTATGTTTACTTGTCAACCATATATTAAATAATTTAAATACATTAAATATTAGATTGTTATTATAATGTTATTATGTTATAATTATATATTATATAATATGTAACATATAATTATTGCATTTTAAAATTACATTTGTAATGCAGCACATAATTATATATGTAATATATTATTATATTAAATAATTTATGTAATTTATATATTATGTTATGTTATATATTCATATTACTATATTATATTTTATATAAAATTAATATATTTATACATTGTTTATATTTATAAAGTATATATTATTTATATATTATATATAATTATATAATTGTATTTTATATAATAATTATATAATTATAATATAAATATTATATCCTATATTATATAATATTATCATATATTATTTTACTTTAAATAGTTTAAATAGGTGAGCAATTTTGGTATGTTTACTTGCCAACCATATATTAAATAGTTTAAATCTTTTTTCTTTTCTTTTTTTTTCTTTAATAGTTTAAATCTTTAAAAAAATTTTATATTTTGAAATTATGTCTGTGTGTCTGTGTATAAGTATGTGCACAAGAGTTTGCAGGTATCCATAGGTCAGAGAAGTTTGATCCCCTGGAGCTAGAGTTACAGGTAGTTGTGAGCTCCCTGAAATAGGTGCTGTGAATCAAACTCAGATCCTCTGGAAGAACAGTTCATGCTTTTAACCACTGAGCCGTCTCTCCATCTCTTGTTTAAACCTTCTGATTATTTTTTTTATTGCTTCGTTTGAGCTTTGAGGGTATATATTTTGGATTATCAGACATAAGTTTTGCAGATATTTTCTCCTTTGATTTTTTTTTCTTTTTCTTTTTTTTATTTTTTATTTTTTATTTTCTCCTTTGATGTATCTTGTTTCTCGTGAGCTTAAGAATGTCTTTAGGGGCCAGTGAGGTAGCTCTGTGGGTTCAAGTGCTCTCTGGGCAAGCCAGATGACCTGAGTTTAATATCTGGAACCTGTGTAAAGGTGGAGAGGAAAAACAGCTCCATAAAGTTGCCAGCTGACCATCATATGTATATGGTGGCACAGACACAGTGAACACAACCATACAATTTCAATATTGATAAAATTAAAAGTAATTGATCAACCCTTTCACAGAGGTTGTTCAAGACTATCAGAAAAACAGGGATTTACATTATGACTCACAACAGTAGCAAAATTCTAGTTATGAAGTAGCAACAAAAATAATTTTATGCTTGGGGGTCACCACAACATGAGGGTATTAAATGGTTGAATCATTAAAGGTTGAGTACCACTGTCTTAGTCAGGGTTTCTATTCCTGCACAAACATCATGACCAAGAAGCAAGTTGGGGAGGAAAGGGTTTATTCAGCTTACACTTTTCACATTGCTGTTCATCACTGAATGGAGTCAGGACTGGAACTCAAGCAGGTCAGGGAGCAGGAGCTAATGCAGAGGCCATGGAGGGATGTTCTTTACTGGCTTGCTTCCCCTGGCTTTCTCAACTTGAACCCAAGACTACCAGCCCAGGGATGGTCCCACCCACAAGGGGCCTTTTCCCCTTGATCACTAATTGAGAAAATACCTTATGGCTGGGTCTCATGTAGGCATTTCTTCAACTAAAGCTCCTTTCTCTGTGATAACTCCAGCTGTGTCAAGTTGACACAAAACTAGCCAGTACAACCACTGAGCTATAAAACATGCTAGCCAGATTGGTCCTTGAGGAGGGGAAAGGGGAGCTGGCTCTCAGCCTCAGCATTGCCATTCCTATGGTCTGTTCTGGCTCTGATGGAGGGCACCAGCTACACAATAACCCTGACCTTCAGTGTGTTTGTGGAGGTCAGTGGACAGAGCAGGAGTTGGCACTTTGGAGGTCTCGGGGGGAGCAGTTTCAGTTCATAATAATCCTGGAGAAGGAAGGCTGCAGTTGCCAGGTTTTCTATAAACTGGTCAATTCTTGGTACACACTAGTATTTACACATCCTGCCAGCATTTGCACTGGGACCAAAGAGAGGCTTTGCTATCCTTCTGAACCTCATCCAAAGGAAGGCTTTGCCACTTGTATGGGTCTGAGAAATTTTCTCAAGACTTCTTCTAGTCCTTACACATTTACTCAGAGCTGACTCAGTTGCCGACTCTTGTTCCTACAGAGCCTGTCTTCAATGTACTAGGAAAGTAACTTGGTACTAGTACCATGACATTAGACAGTCACCAAGGTCATTGCTACATGACAAGAACAAGACAGACACTTCTCATGGTCACAGCAGAATACGCACCTGGAGGAGGCACACTGAGCCAGCTAGGTTGTTTTCTCGCAGCAACAATAAACAGTAATAGGTAAGCTACTTGCCTAAGGGCCCAATCTAAAGTCTTCTTTTTCAGTGACTATAAATGTTGCATTGAAATCAACAGTACATATAATTATACACTGTCTAAATAGCTGAGACTTGCTGTGTCCTACCTCTTCCTCTCAGTCCCAGACGCTGGTGGCCATATTTGAGCACCCTAGGTAGGATTCTTCTTTCATGAAAGCAAACAGAGAAAGTGAGGTGGCTCAGTTCTGCTTCTCACCCCACAGGGCCCCGCCCACTCTCAGAAAACTAACTGCCAATGAGTAGTTTGGCATTTCACATTTATGAATCTGTGAACAGAGAACCAAGATGCTCTAAAAAATTAAAACAAATATCGAATTGGAGAAACAAAACCCAAAATAAGCAAATAGAAAATGATCACAAGTGGCCCAAACTTGAGATCCCAAAGCTTAGGAGTCAGGACTCTTTGTGTTTGTTTTGTGTTCGGCTCTCCTGGAACTTGCTCTGTAGACTAGGCTGGACTCGAACTCACACAGATCTGCCTGTCTCTGCTCCCCCCAGTGCTGGGATCAAAGGTATGAACTACCAGGTTGGCCTGTGTATTAATTATTTACTCCAGAGGAAATGAATAATTACACTAGAAAGAAAAGATAAATTTTGTGGTTCAACCATGAAAAAGATTTATATGAATATATAATGTAATATTGGAATTGAAGGGAGGAAAATGGTATGAAAAAGAAGATATGAAAGGTCATTCTATGGCAACAAATTAATATGACATTTATAAAATGAAAAAAATCAAGACAACCAATAGAAAAATATTCTTTGAAAACATAGATATAGATTAAAAAAAAAAGAGAGAGAGAAATGCAAAAATAGGAATGAGGAAGATGGCTCAGAAAATAAAGTGTTTGCTGTTCCAGACTGAGGACTTAAATTCAGTCCCCAGCACCAGTAATCCCAGAGCCAGGAGGATCCCTGGGGCTTGTTACCAGCTGAGTAACCAGCTCAGTCTGTGAGCTCCTGGTACTGGGAGAGATTGTCTCAACAAAGAAGGTAGCATCGACCTCTGACCTACACACACACACACACACACACACACACACACACACACACACACACACGGAAGCCGGGAAAGAAGGCAGGTATTGGGAAGTTCTGCTGTTTATCTGTCAGGTCGGTGCCACTTTATCAACATTGCATTCACTCTCAGAGTTGTCCCAGTCGGAATGAAATGCTGACATGTCCCTGCCTGTGTTAACTGTGAGTTACCTCTGTGAGGATAAAGGAAAAGAATGGGTGGACTCTAAACAGTCACCCAGTGCTCCACCATCAGCATTAGTCACAGGCATGTACTCTTACATGGATTCTGGGCCTCCAAACTCAGGTTCTCACGGCTGTGCAGCAAGCACTTTACCCGCTGATCCACCACCACAGCCCCTTTCTAATACAAATCTAAAATTAGAAGCATCCCATAAATGTCTGAGTCAGTTACTCTTTTTTTTCTTCTTCTTCACTATTTTGGACAGGAGTCCATGTCTCTAACCATTTGACTATCTTTTTCTCTTAGTAGATGTAGGATACTAAATCATTTGTGTTATTTTATTTTATTAGTTCTCATGTTCTGTTAGTTGTTTTGGTTTTTAACTTCTGTGACAAAAGCAACTCAAGACAGAAGGGCAGAAGCATGTTTTGATTTGATTTTTCTTTCTTTTTCCTTTTGGCTCACAGTTGAAGGAGGTACAGACAGTCCATCATGGTGGGGAAAACATAGGGGCAGACGCTTGAGGTGGAGGCTTACCTATCTGCAGCCAAGAAGCAGAGTGATAAATGCTGGTGCTCAACTGGCTGCTGCGGCTGCAGCTGCTCCTCCTCCTCCTTTTTTTTTTTTTTCTTTTCCTGCTTATTCCATTCAAGACCCCAGCCCACGGAATGGAGTCACATTCAAGACAGGTTTTCCTTTTTTCAGTTAAACCTCTTTGGAATCTCCCTCACAGCTATACCCACTACTTTGGTTCCTAGGTGATTCCAAACTTAGCAATGAAGACTAATCATCAGCTGTGAGGTTTTCTTTCTATTTAACTCTGCCCTTAAGGCAAAATGTTATACACATCTTTGTATCTGTGTCCAAAAGTTTTCCTCAAGATAAGTTCCCCGGAGAAGGCTTCCTGGACCAAAGGTCACATATTCGTGGGGATCCTCTGACTCACATCATAGATTACCCTCCTGAAAAGTCATCCACATCCAGCCATAGAGGACATGTGTCCACAGGTGTCCATATACCACCCTTACCCAATCTGTCTACTTTCATCGGTGTGTCTGTCTTTCTTAAGGGTTAAACCACTGAGGGAACAAGGCAAAGGGTTGGGAATTGAGGCAATGGAAAAAAATGAAGTCAAAATTGTTTCTAAATCTCTCTCCCTCTCTCTCTCTCTCTCTCCCTCCCTCCCTCCCTCCCTCCCTTCCTCCCTCCCTCCCTCCCTCCCTCCCTGCTTCCCTCTCTCTCCTAGTTCCTCCCATGATTTGATTTTTTACTTTTAAACTCTAGCCTGTCTGGCTCCATCCTCAGCTCATCCACCCAGCTTTCCCTACCTGTTCTTCTTTTCTGTTACTGCCTCTGTGTATTGACAGAGTCTATTATTACTAAAATGCATTCCTTCAAGGCAAGACATATCATTTATGTGTTTAGACTTGAATAGCAATGCCACCATATAACAGTGCTATACTATGAAATCAAGGATGCTGAAATTACGGAGCCAAGTCTGTCATCACGAACTGTTCAATACAGCTTCCACATGGTCTGCTGCCCTGGAAAACCACCTCACTGGAGCTAGTAAGACAGAAGACTGAAGCTGTACATTCCTGCCCACCCTACTCCTAGGCGACTTCCTTCCTAGCCCCTCCTCGAGCTGGGCACCGAAATGCCTGTGTTAGCTGCATTTTAAAGGGATACTATCCTTTGTTTACATGTTATGACCCATTCTTTGTTTTCCATGACTCATTTGCTGCTCGATTGAGGGTCATACTCTCTTCCTAAAAATTTCACCCCTGGTTTAGAGTCATTCATGCTTTTCCTTGTTGGTTAACATTTCACCTGGAATTCCTACTTGTTTTCCTGATCAAGGGCTTCTTGGAAGCCTTGTTCAATTCATGAATCCAACTGTGCCCAACTGTGCCCTCCCTGAACACACACACACACACACACACACACACACACAGAGAGAGAGAGAGAGAGAGAGAGAGAGAGAGAGAGAGAGAGAGAGAGGAATATGACCCCGCTAGAGTTAAATAAACACGGAACCAGGTACCATACGCTTGCCGGTCAAACTCATTTTATATGAGTTCTTCTGGCTGGCTAAAACACACAGACCTTTGCACCTGGACCTAACCACACCTAACAACTTTTGTCCTGAGAACTCAGGCCTTCATTGTCTACTTTTTAACCCCCTAGGACACTAGCCACCACTGGATCACATACTAACATTCTTTTTGGCCATACCTCTTCCAACACACATGTGAAAACCACATACTAAAGTAAAGGTAGAAAAACATCTGTTTTCGGAGTTTCACCTCAAGCCAGCTGTGCCAAGCCCCCCCCCCCCAAAAAAAAAACCCAACTAAACAAAACAAAACCCCAAAAGCATCCGCAGTTCACAGGGACTGGACTTAAAACACAGGCTCTGATTTTTACAGATCTTGATGATTTGAGTGGGTGTGGTGGTGCACGGTTTTAATCCCAGCACTTCCATGCCTGGCAGGCAATCTCTGAATTCTGAGGCCCGCTTGGTGTGCAGAGCGGTTCCAGGCGGGCCAGGACTATTTTAATAAGGCAGTGTCTCAAAACAAAACAAAAACCACGAACAAAAACGAACATCTTTAGCAGCCTTTATTTTCACGCTCCGCACAAAGGTGCACAGTGTCGCAGGGTCCAATGTCCAATCCCCGGACGTCAGCGCATCAGAGGGCTGGGACCGCGAGAGCACAGTAACTCAGGAGGTTTACCCAGCCCAGCCTCCCGCAGCCCCTCTCTCCCCTAGCACCCGGCGGCTTCTAACCCCGCCCCTGCCGAGACCCCGCCCCGATGCCGACGTCAGTTGTTGTGTCTTGACTGGGGCCGCGGCTGCAGCGGGTCCAGTGCTCCGGGGGCGACGGCCGCGGCCTGCGGAGGCGGCAGGGACGGTGGCCGCGGTTGGCGCGGCGCGTCCGCACAGGGCTGGGCGCCGCGCGGCGGCTACGCAGCTGACAGGAAGCCGCCTGGGAGAGCCGCGTTGGGGCCTAGCGTTATTTGCTTTTTCCTATTTTTTCCTCCCGTCGCGACTGTCGTCTCGCGCTCCTCCTCAGCGGGAGCCGCCGCGACGCCCCCTCGCGGGCCGCGGGGCCTGGTAGGCGCCGCCCGCGGGAACCTGGAGCCGCCGCCTGGCCTGGGCGGCCGCCGCCGGGCCTAAAGCCTGGGCGTTCGGCGCGGCGCTGCGGCGGTCGCTCCAACCCGCGCTGGGCGCGCCGGGCCCCGGGCCTGGCTCAGCCCAGCACCGCGTCCTCTGGACCGCGACCACTCAGTCCGGCCCCAACCGCCCGTAGCCTCTCGGAGCTGCCTCCGGGGTCACCCCCGGTGGGCTCTTGCCCGCTTCCAGCGGTCCGCGGCTCGATGGGTGGGGTGCTTTTGAACGTCCCCCCTTCTCCCTTTCTCAGCTCTTGACCGCGAGGCCAGAGCCGGGGCTCTCAGTCGCACGCACGCCGCGATCCACCTGCCTCCCCGCGGGGATGGCCCGCCGGTGACCGCCACCGCCGCGCGCCCTCGCTGCCCTCGCTGCCCTCGCCCAGGCTGCGCTCCGTCGCCCCGCACTCGACCCCCTCCCCTTGTCCACGGCGTCCCGGCTCCCGGCGACGCCAAGAGGGCGAAGATGTGGCTGAAGCTGTTTTTCTTGCTCCTGTATTTCCTGGTCCTGTTCGTCCTGGCCAGGTTTTTTGAGGCCATTGTGTGGTACGAGACTGGCATCTTTGCTACTCAGCTGGTGGATCCGGTGGCATTGAGCTTCAAGAAGCTGAAGACCATTCTGGAGTGTCGAGGGCTGGGCTACTCCGGGCTGCCTGAGAAGAAAGATGTTCGGGAGCTGGTGGAGAAGTCAGGCAAGTGCCGGGCTCCTGGAGGTCGCCTCCACTGTCCTGGCTCTTCCCCACTCCCCAGAATTAGGCGGTCCCCAGAATGGTTAAGTGACTGCTCCAGGGAGCTAGCTGCCCAGGTCGTCTTTGTCCACGTTTTCTAAGTAAATATGTAAATCTCGGTTTGGAAAAGACAACTGTTAGGTGTATTGGTGTGTTCCAAAGGCTCTTTGGAAATGACAGTTTGAAAGTGTAGCTTAAAAAAAAATCATTAAATTGAATCATTTGCCCCAGAATTCAGGAACGTCAGTTGAAATTGTTTATAGAGAAAGGAAAAATTACAAAACACAATCTGTAAATAGCAGCATCTGCATCCACAGTAAAAACAAGCTACCAGGAGGGAAAAGCATCATTAAAATAATAACAAAAGGCACGTGGACCTAAAGATTTACGTGTAAAGTATGTGTTTAATTATAGTGTATACAGTGCAATATTTACTTTTTATACGTTAGTGAACATTTTGTGTGGCTGTCGGCCTTGTTTAGAGTTTTCTTGCAGAATTATAAATTTTAGTTATGAATCTTGAATGTATTACCTTTCTTGTCATGTGTCACAGCCATCTCTGCGTCACTTAATGGGTTGAGGAAGAGACTTGAAATAGTGCTAAAAGAATATTTAATGTAGCCATTGATTTGGGGTAGGATTGGGTGGGGAAATACAGTTAACTTTAAAGTGTCTCCTTGTTTAGATAGTTTTCCTGAAAGAGGAATGTAAATTGAGAAAGGCATTCTGAGTTGATGTAGGAAGCATTTGAAACTGATGTTTTGTCCTTTCAAGTATATCATCAATGGGGCCTTTTAGAAGACCTTTTTTTTTTTCCTTGTGTAGTACTATCTAGACAAATAGTGTGATAGGCAAGATGACAACTTTTATCAGTCTAACACTTGTGTATTTATAGCATAAGGGTTACAGAACTCATCTCACTAGTGAGATAGAAGGAAGGAGTCCTTTGCATAAGGGATACATTTTTCAATTGGTTATTATTACTGCTCCTGTTTTCGCCAGGTTTGTGCTGCCATGGGTCGTTGGGGGAGGGAAGTGGGTTAGCAATCTCATACAGTTATTTGATCACACAGGTTTTTCCCCTTTGAGCTTTATGTTAGATATTTTGCTGCAGTTTGAGCCTAAAATTGTTGTCATATGGAATGTACAAGGAATCCATACATAGCTATAGACTATACAACCAAAATATGGTCACACATTTTATCAGCATAAGAACAACAAACACCAGTCTTGGTAGGCCAATTTAACTGGGAAACCTAAATGTTTGTTGGGTGGTTTTGCTGTTTGGAATGGAACTAGAATATCACCATGTAATATTTAAGGCAAAGGTTAGATAATGTGACATGAATTGTTTGTTTTTTTTTTATATTTAATTATACAAGATCCACATTTACACTGTAAACTTGTCTATGAATGTTGGACTTGTTGTTCTGATAGGTAACATTCTATCTCTCCCAGTCACGTAAAAACCTTGTTGCCATTTATAAGCAGGCTGATGGCAAATTCTGTGAACCCTTTTCTGAATCTTTTGAGTCACAACACATAAACCAAGCTTTGAAAAATCATGTGAAGTCTGTGCAGGCTTTATGTAAAATTAAATGATTACTAATTTGAGAGGATTTCTTTTTGGACTGATGTATTTAGTAATTTACTAACAAGCTATATGATGACCCCATTAGAATATATGTACTACTATAAGAGATGAATTGTTGGGGTTTTTTTTTTTTCTATTTTTTGCTGATGTATTCAGAAGCTATTCAGTTTTGTAGAATGGAAATATAATAGTGTGCTTATTCATGATGTAAAATGGAATTAATCATTGAAGTTGGGAACATGGGGTTTTTGAAATCTTACTAGGGTTTTTATTTTTTCCTTCAGGTGACTTGATGGAAGGTGAACTCTATTCTGCTCTTAAGGAAGAAGAGGCATCTGAGTCTGTCTCTAGTACCAACTTCAGTGGTGAAATGCATTTCTATGAGCTTGTGGAAGACACGAAAGATGGCATCTGGCTGGTTCAGGTAGAAAGGATGATAGTACTTGAGAACCTTATTTATACCAAAATAGTATTTACCACTGAGTAACTCTTCTGTTGTATCATGCTTCCTACGAACTCAGTTCTCGTAGGGTTTTTAAACCGATGATAATGAAAAATAGATCAGGAGATGTGGCTCAGTTGGTGGAGTACTACCATGCATGAAATTCTGGCTTCAATCTCTAGCACCACCTAAATCAGGTTGTACACACAGGAAATCACCACACTCAGGAAGCAGAAACAGGGACTCAGAGGTTCAAGGTCTTCCTTAGCTGCATAAGGAGTTCAAAGCCAGCCTAGGTAGGATACATGAGATCCTGTCTTTGGAAAAAAAAAAAAGTAAAAAGTAAAGAGTGGAAAAAGGAAAGATTGGGGGTTGGGGAAGGTTGTTTTGAGGATCAACAGACAGAAATGTCTAGAAACAAACGTTCCTTAATTTAGCTCTAGTTTTTTTAACTCTAGTTTTGAGTTTATTAAGTTTATTAGTCCACATAGTTTTAGTATGTAAGGGAAGAACACTAAAGTAAAGTAAAGAAGTCTTTGCATTAGCAAAGCAGGCAACCTTGAATGGCAGGTATGCTGACTGCCATAGAGACAACTCGGCAAAGTAGTCAGCTTAGTAGCTGTACTGAGGGACCTATGGAACATGTATTGTTTTGTACTGAGGGACCTATGGAACATGTATTGTTTTGTACTGAGGGACCTATGGAACATGTATTNTTTGTACTGAGGGACCTATGGAACATGTATTGTTTTGTACTGAGGGACCTATGGAACATGTATTTTTTTGCTTATGGTCATTAGATAGTTTTTATGATATCAAAACTGTGAGATTTAATTAGTATATTAGGAATTTCAATATTTAAGGTAAAGGGCCTTAAATATTATCTTTAATGATTTTCATGGTGTGGATTATGGTAAGTGGATACACATAACATTAATGTAACCTGGGCTGGAGAGATGGCTCAGTGGTTAAGAGCACTGACTGCTCTTCCAAGGGTTCTGAGTTCAAATCCCAGCAACCACATGGTGGCTCACAACCATCCCTAATGAGATCTGATGCCCTCTTGTGGTGTGTCAGAAGACAACTACAGTGTACTTACATATAATAAATAAATCTTATATATAATAAATAAACCTTTGAAAAAAAATCAATGTAACCATGTATATTAGAATAATGGGATACTGAACATGTAATATTATCCTAAATATTACTTAGGAAAAAGCAAAGTTTAATTTTTAAAATCTGTATTCACTTGCAGTAACATAACAAGTAAACTTGAAGTCTGAATGTGGCCAAAATTAAGAGTGTAGTGTGTGGATGGCTGAAATTCAAGTCATATCAAACAGTTTCTGAAGCACTAAGATGAGAAATAGGTTATTGAAGGTCCTGGGACTGCTCTGCAGTATTGCACTGGGATCAGATCCCAGGTTCTCTGGTGGTTTTTCTTCCTTCAGACTAACTGTCATGCACTGTGCTGAAAGAGTGAGCTTCGGTGACTGTGGAGATTTCATTGAATACCCCTGGCCTTCCTTCCCTTTTTAGTTCCATTTCTACTGCATTTGATGTTTTGCCTTCAATAATCAGCAAAGATAGAACCTGAGAGGGTATAGCCTGTACAAATTCTAGTTTATTTCTGTCTTTCTTCATTGGTTTGAGAAATAAACTGTAAGGTTGAAAATATAGCTCAGTAGTAGAATGTTTGCCTAGCATGGGTGAAGCCCTGGATGTGATGTCAGTCATCTCTTTAAAGCTTTATGAAATTGTTATTCTATTTCTTGCCCCCAGTATTTATTTCTAATCTGGCCAAGGAAGATTTGCTGGTTTTGATAATTTTAGATTTATTGACAATATAGAATTGAATAGTCAGCCCGACTGCTATTTATGGCCTAAATGCTTATCGCTCACCTGAATTGATTTTCTGCAAGTGGATGGTGGAGAAGGCAATAGGCAGGGCTAAAATGCAGAAGAACCTTGTCAAAGCCTGGGAATTGCTTTGAAATACAGGATCCTACCTGTAAATTCTAGGTAGATCTGACTGACTAGTTAGCAATATAGCCTTTAGTTTTAATTTATCTTTTTTAAAAAGATGTGTTTATTTTTATTATGTATATGGGTGTTTTGCCCTATGTATGTCTGTGTACTTTGTGCTCACCTGGGATCCACAGAGGCCAGAAGAGGGTGTCAGATCTCCTGGAACTAGACTTACCGATGATTGTTAACCATGTAGGTGCTGAGTATCAAAAGTAGGTCCTCTGGAAGACCAGCCAGTACTCTTAACCCCTGAGCCATCTTTCCAGCCCCAGTCACTTATTTTCTTGATGTCTCACTAAAAGTATGTATGGTCTGAATCCCTTAATATGTGATAAAATTAACCTTTTTTTTTTTAGTATAAATAACTATGGCAGGCCCTGTTCTAGGACCTGAAGATAAAAAAGGAAAGATACCCAGGGCTATGTCCAGGCAGCTCACATTTCAGTTGTGAGAATCAGACACCAAATAAATTAAAATTTAATATAACGCCAATAAGTTGGAAGTTCTGAAGAAAAAAAAAGAAGCAGAATAGAGAGAGAGAATAATGAGGAACTTTTTTTTACAAGGTGGCCATTGAATAAAGTTAGTAATAAGTAGTGATGTAAATGTTAACATATAGCTATTATACCTTAGTCTCTTCATTATCATCTCTCAAAGATTTTTAAAAAGTGGAAAAGTACTTCCTAAGAACAATGGAATGTGTTTATATGGGAAACAATGCAATAAGGCACACTTAGTTTTTCCAGTAATGTGCAATGTTTGCACTGATTTCCAGTGCCTGGCTTGTGTTCTTTGTGGCCAGTTACATCGATCAAATAGCTAGTCTGGTCTGCAAGAACGGTGCCTGATAAGATAGTTGAGAAAAGTAAGCCTGAGACCCTGCTGTTGGCACTATGAGCTAACCTAACCAGCTAAACCTATTTGGCCAGGCACCTCTTTTAAGCTTCATAATTATGTTTGGGTTTTGGTTTCTTTAGTTAGTTTTTAAAACTATACTTAAAATTTTAAAAATATTTGCTAGAAACAGAAGGGAAGTGTTCTCTTGGTTGGTTGTCATTGCTCAGCCAGACCGTGTTAGTCTGTCTCTCAAGAGTACAGGTCTGTAGTCTAACCGCTTGGCCTCTTCTCCTGCTTTGTTTTCTGCTGTGTGTTTGAGGCAGGATCTCACTGTGTAGTCCAGGCTCATTACCTTCTGCTCATCTTTCGTACCGCTGAGATAGCCGGTGTCAGCCATCATGCCACTCTTAAGTGTTTTGAAAGAAGCTGACTAGTTTGTTTGCTCTTTTCTGTTTTGTAAAATGTCTGTGAGGAGTATTTTCACATACTACAGTGCATAGATTTTGGCCATTTCTGTCTTCAGCTCGTCAAGCTTGATTCCATGTGATTCCTGTACACTTAAGCATGTGTGGTGAATAGAACTGTAGGAGTTATTTTTCCTATTGCTGTGACAAAGGAAGGGTTGATTTTGGCTTCCTGTTTGGAGGGGAAATCATGTCAGCAGTAGTGTAGGAGGCTAGTTACATCTCATCCATGGCAGGAAGCAGAGAGAGATGAATGCTGGTGTTCCACTCACCTTCTCCTCTTAAAAAACCCATCATCATCATCATTGTCATTGTCATGATCCTCCTTCTCCTCCTTCTGTGTGTGCATGGAGAATGTTTGGGAGGGGGGTGCCTGCTGTGGCACATGTGTGACAGCCAAAGGGCAGCCTTGTAGAGGTGATTTTTCTCTTACCTTTATCAAACTCAGGTCAGGAGATTTGTCAGACAAGTGCTTTTACCACCAAGCTATCTCATCCTCGGTCTTCCTGCACATCTAAAAATTACATCTACTTTTTTGTGGTAAGCACTTGTGGAGATCAGAGGACAGCTTGTAGGAGTTGGTTCTCTGTACCATTGCAAGAACTAATTTTTCTTTTTAAAGGTAGTAAATCCATATGACATCTTTATGAATAATATATATTATGTATTTCACACAGAACCAAGTTCTTTCTTTGTGATACAATTGTAACTCAGAGTTACAATTTTGTGCTTCCTCCCTAACTTAAGCTCCTGACTCTCATTAGCCATTTATTTCCCAATTTTGTGGATCTTTGACTCTGCCACCACCCAGTCTCCTTGGCACCAAAAATAGAGCATTATTTTGTTTTAAAAGATTGCTGGTTAGAAACAAACAGCAAAGTGGATAGGCTTTTCAAATGGAAAAGTTGCATATTGTATAGCTTTTTCTTTTGGATTTGTCCTCTAACTTTTTTGTTTATTTGTTTTACCTTTTGTCATAATTCAAAAAGGAATATAACTGTTCGTTCCCTACTAGCTGTCCCATTTATTGAGATTAAAGTCACTGGAGTTGCACAGCATTGAAGAAACACTTTATGACTTAAAGTACTAGAAAGCTGATTACTCTTTACTGAAGTATTAAGTTAATGCACTTCCTGTTTGACTGGAAGCATTAGCAGCTGATTTTAAACTTGTTTATTTGCTCTTAAGAGGTTTGTTTATGGCAATTCTAATTATTTATCCCTTTAAAGGGCTACTACAGAGCAAAATATATGGCAAGCCACAGTGTTTTATGTTGGTGAAAATCTTTTGAGTTTACCCATAAAGTAAGCCAGTGAGAATAGTATACTTGATTTTAGAAGTTAAAAACAATAACACAGCGAATACTTAAAGTTAGTTAATTAAAATGCTATTCAGTTTCAGCTTTTGTCCATTTCTGACTCTCATTTTTGATGATTTTTGTACATGCGAATACATATATTTTACACTTGTGAAGCTAGATTCCTGTTAAAATACTGAGCAATGTAGAAAATGTCAACTTTCTTATTCAAAGAAATTGTATTATTTAATTATGACTCCTCTGTGGAGATCAACAAGGATGCACTAAATGTTCTGACAGAAATAAACACCTCCTCTTAAAAAACAGGCAAAAGTATATTTGCAAACACACTGAAATAGCTATCTTTTATATATAAGTAACTGAGACAATTAGTGTGTAGTTGCATAGCAAGATGCCATTTATACTGTCTGTTCAGAAAACATTCAGGATAACAGGTTGTTGGGAAGGAACTTTTGATTATAATAGAAATTGCTTTAGAGACTTTTTATAAAAAGAAGTAGAAGCTGGGTGGTGGTAGCAGTGGTGGTAGCCGTCTTTAGTTCCACCACTCTGGAGGCAAAGGCGGGCAGCTATCTGTGAGCTTGGTGCCAGCTTGATCTACAGGGCCAATTCCAAGATAGCCAAGGCTACATAGAGAAATCCTGTCCTGAAAAACCAGAAGTGGGGATTGTATAGAACAAGCTGTAAAAAGCTTGAAAAAGTTTAGTTCAGCTCAAATGTTTAATTAGCAGCACCCAGATCATCGAGGCACAACAATGAATGGAAAGATTGCCCTATATTTAGCCTGTGATGCCAGGTCTCTTTCAGGCTTAAAATTCACCTGTACTTTGGTTCAAGTTTTTTCTTGTATCTGAAAATATTCTCCACAGAGAATTTCTGAGAAGTAGCTCTTCTCATGTAATAAGACCAGCACTGTAGGTGCCACTTCAGATCATGCATACTTTATAGGACATAAGCTGCAGATCACAGCGACTCCTGCTAATATGACACAGTTTTATAGGCTGAGACGATTTTGTTTTGCCATTAACCAATGGCAATGATTTAATTGTGAAAACACTAGCATTTTAAAGTGACCATTTAATTCAACCTTCAGAGTTAATGTATGTAAAACCTTCAGTTGACTAAGTGCATAGGATTTTAACAAAGCAATTTCTAATTGTGTAGCAATGACAGAATCATAAAATGATTTCATTAAATACTTAGATGACTTCTCATTTTTGTACAGCTCTCTCAGTGGGGGATCCTTAAACTCTTCCAGAACAGATGCTAGAGCAGATTGCTGAGTAAATAAGGCCCCAGGGTTGAAATTGTCATGTAGCTCCTCCACCACACTCACAGTTCTCTTCATTCACTCCTGCCATCCCTGCTGGAACCAGGGTGTGCCTGGGAACAGCCCTCTCTCATTCCCTCTCTCATTCCTAACACAGAAATGCTTGTCAGAGGTCTGCAAAGTACACAGTCAGCAATTAGGTCTTCACTCAAAGATGCCCTGAGATTTAGGACTGTGTGCACGTTGACAGAGACAACTTCTTAGATCTTTGATGCAATGTCATTACCAACATAGACCTAAAGTATCTGGGATATTTTACAGCTTTATTCAAGAAATGGAAAAATGTTGGGAAAGAGTTATTTTTAAAGAGAAAGGAAAGAAGAGACAGAGAAAGAGGAAACTGAAAAGAACAGAGGGTATAGTATTTAATTACACAGAGACTGGTCTGAGAAGTCTGAAGGTTACGTTCAGGTTCCTTGGCTCCATGATCAAGAGAATTACTACTGACTCTTTAGAAGTAACAGAAAGGAAAAGAACACTTACTTTGCTGCTGGGTATGTAACCGAGTGGTGGGGCATTTGCCTAGTATGCCCTTAGTGTCCTGTGTTCCACTTCCTGAACCACCATTACCTCCACTAAAGAGACAGAGGCAGAGAAGGAAAGAAGGAAAAGGACCAGGAAGTAGGAAGCAGACCATGCTTGACTACCCTGATTCTGCAGATAAACTTTACAATATACTTTTAGATAAGGAAAAAAGGGTAAATAACATCTTGGGTAATGTGATCAGCATTACCTCCTTAAAAGCTTATATCTAAAACCATGTCCTCAGTCATCTGAGAATGCAAATGTGAACTCATGTCTCCCTCAATAATATCATGAATTTTCATAAAATGCAGTGTCAAAACCATTTACTTAATTCTCTAATTTGTGTGCATGTATTAAGTATCCAATGTAACAATGTGTTACATAAACATGTATGTCTTCATAAGTGTTAGAACAGCAGTATCTGTGATGTATATAGGAGTTACTAGAGTACTGTGGTAGCACAGAAAGGAAACTTCATTTTCTAGGACCATGTGCCCTCTCTCAGCATGTGATGCCACTGACACTTGTTAGACTTCCCAGGAGAAAGGCCATAGATGAGGTAGCTGAACTCCCCTTGCCTCTCCCAGGGAGTTGACTGCTGGCACTCAGTTCATACACAAGCCTGGAGCTTTACTTCCTGAAGGCTTTTTGAATATGAAAATGGCTCTGCCTGCCAGAAAGATTAGAGGCCCCACAGTATTGTGTTTGTAATTTTAAATTGAATAATGTCAATAGGATGGCATTTATGAAAGTAGCGTAGGTCTATATATGCTGGAATTTTGTGTGTATGTGTGTGTGTGTGTTTTGAGACAGGGTTTCTCTGTGTAGCCCTGGCTGTCCTGGAACTCACTCCGTAGACCAGGCTGGCCTCGAACTCAGAAATCCCCCTGCCTCTGCCTCCCAAGTGCTGGGATTAAAGGCATGCGCCACCACTGCTCAGCTATGCTGGACTTAAATTAGATGGCTTCATGAAAACTTTAGACATTTTTTGGTTTTTCCATTGAATTGTACTTTATTATGTTTACATTTTTAAAAATTATCCTATTATCTTCAGTGAAACTCTGCTTCCATTAAGTCAGGAAGACTGGGGATACAGAGAAGAGATATTTAACCACTTCTGTCATAAACAGATGTTAGTAACATTTTGAAAGTCAATTTAATTTTTTTCCTTTCTTTAAAATATAACCTGTTTCAGACCTAACTGTGTATAAGGGCTGTTTACACACTTGAAGCAGAAGTTTAAGGTTGTCAAGGTCATTATGGCTGTTCGTTTTCCTAGAGTCTTTCAAAGTTTCAAAAGTCCTATGAGTAGTACTGATTCAATCAAAGCGTAGTTTAATAGAAAACATGCGTTTGATTCTTGGCTACAAAGCTGAACACTGAAAAACATGACATTTGAACTTGTTAAATCCACATGTGATAATTTTTATAAGCTTAATTTGGATTTTCAGAAATTTATTTTCAAAGAAAAATGGACTTCAGGACCCTTTTCTGTCTGTGTAATGTAATTACAGAGAATAGGTACGTAGTAGAGAATATGGCTAGATTTTTCAAAGGCTTTTGACTCCTATCCTGAGTTACTGATATAACAAGGGGTTTAGCATACTGCACTTGTGTTTCTTTTCTAGCTGGACAGATGTAACTTCTGTAGGAATAACAGTGAGGGCTAGTAAGGTGGCTCAGCAGGTAAAGGTGCCTGCTGCAAAGCCTGCAGACTGATGTTCAAGCCCCAGAACCCAGATAGCAGAAGGAGAGATCTGACTGTCATGAGTCCCCTTGATCTCCACAAAGATGCTGTAGCACTCAGGCACATATACATGAATTTAATTAATAATAAATTAACATTTAAAAAGAAGTGCAGAAATAATGAGATGGTTCAGTTAGACCAGAACTGGAAGCAGAATGTCCTTAACAAAAAAAGTATTTATACTATATAGATGAGAATGGTTAGGCTTAGCTAATTAAGGTTTGACTTTTTCCTTCAACTCTCTCTTTTGGGAAATAGGTCATAGCAAATGACAGAAGTCCTTTGGTGGGTAAAATCCACTGGGAGAAAATGGTGAAAAAAGTGTCAAGATTTGGAATACGGACAGGCACTTTCAACTGTTCCAGTGATCCCAGGTAAGTGGATTAAGAAAGAGTTTGAACCCTGACCAGAATCCTTTTTGCTTAATAAAGACAACACTATAAGAAGCTCGCCTGAACTGAACTGTTTAGAGTATGGCTAGTTACCCTGAAGTTTGTAGCTTGTATAAACTGGTGTTTGTTGACTCTCTGAGAGATTGATTAAAATTTCTATAGTCCTTTGTTTCAGTATTCTTTTCCAAATGGCTGTGGATGACCACTGTTCTCATTTGTAGCTCAAACTGGCTTATACCCCTCCCTCAGTCAAGGGCTTGGATTACAGACAGACACAACCACTTCCATACTTCTGACCTTCAGTTTGCATTTCTGTAGTCACTTTCTACCTACTCCACAACCATCCCTAAGTATGCCTTCTCCCTAATATCAAGTCAGGTTTATCATTGTATTTAGTCAGACATACCCTGTCTACCTTTTCTACCCTTCACTATTTTGTTTTTCTTCACACGGTTTTGTTTTTGTTTTTGTTTTTTTTAGATGGGGTCGTTCAGCTTGTCATTGACTTTGGTATTCAGTCTATTATTACATTAATTCTTATCTTATTTCATTTTTAATTAAATTTAGATTGTGTGTGTGTGTGTGTGTGTGTAGAGGAGTATATTTGAGTGCAGGTGCCATTGAAGTCCAGAAGATGGTATAGGATCCCTTGGATCTGGAGTCATAGGCAGCTGTGAGCCTCCCAGTATGAACACTGATTAAAAAAAAAAAAATCAACACTTTTATATAGCCAAATGAACTGATGAAAAAGCTGGGTAAAATGGTATATGCCTGTATTCCCAGTGGAGGCAGAATGGGAGGATCTAAAATTCTAAGCCAATCTATATAATGAAACACTGGCACAAAACAAAGCCTGAAAAATGTTTTCTTGATAGTATCATTGAATTTATTCTGACCTTTAAAATGTTCTTTTTGAATTGGCAGTAAAAGATTTTATGTTGATACATGGTAATATAAATTTTTAAAAAACAATATATGCATGTAGTCTTGTCTTTATTGAAGATACTTTTAGAATAATATTTAGAGAAATATATATTAGTAACCCAGTGTTTAATAAGCATTAGAAAATTTTTCTCCAAACATGGAAAACATTATTTAATTTGACAGTTATAACAGGAAATGTTCTTTTGGGTAGTCTCAATTCTTTAGAATAACAAGACTTAAAAATACCAGTTCTGAACTGAACAGAAAACATAAAAGGAGGAAATGAGAACATTAAAGCTTACCTGTTCTACAAAGCAAGATTTCGTGTCATAAAGATGTCATTTGATTTATGATACAACTCAGAAGCCACTGTAGTTATAAGAGAGAAGATAAAAAGAATAACCAAAAGTAGAGATGTGGGACTGGGGAGATGTTTCAGCAATGAAGAATATTTTCTGATCTTGCAGAGAACCTGGGTTTGGTTCCCAGCACTCAAATGGCTTACAACTATCTGTCTCTAGTTCCAGGGGATCTGACATACTCTGTTTTGAGGCCACTTACATACATGTGACACACATAAAGTCACACAAGCATACACTCTACACATAAATATAAATTTTAATGAGTAGAAATGTCATCACTAGTATATTGAAATTGAACCATTAAAACTCCTTAGATAAGATCTGAATGATCTATAGGCATTTTACGCAGTTTGTTTTTGGCAAGGGAAAAAATAGGATTCAAATAATTGAATTATTTTTCATTGGATAACTTTATTGTTAAGGGACAGAAATATTTAATTTTTAAGGCATGTCTCTTTTCAAACCGTTTCATGTTAATAGAATATGCTCTGTTGAGGGACTGAATCAACACAGTAGAAGCAGAGAGTCAGGAGCTATGATTCAAAGTCACTAATATAGCTTCCCAGAGTCCTCAACAACCTACTCTTTAAAAGACAACATACCACCTTCATTTATCTCAAATTACGCCACCGCATTCCTGAGATAAATTAGTCATGCTTCCATTATAAAACATATGCCACATAACTAGACTTCCTCTCTGGATCCTATGAATGTGTAACATTCTAACCCCAATAAAATATGAAATGTGCTTAGTAAATAAAATGTAACACCCCTTATATCATTATTCTGAAGCAACATAAGAAATCAAGTGGTATCCATTTTCAAGTCTATAACAAAACATATCTACATGGTAGACTTTTTTACTTTTTATCAAGAATAATTTTATATGCCATAAAATTCTACATTGCAGGTTTTAAAAAAATTTTTTAATTTTTAAAAAATGTCTTTAGTTATCTATCCATAAGTAACATGATGGCTGTTTTAGTTTTTGGTATTTCTTATCACCTGGTTTTTCAGAGGGGACAAATGTCATATCAAGAACTTGCTGGAGACCAAAAGGAGTAGAGTCACTGACCTTGTCCATAAATGTAAACAGGTGGTGACTGTAATTATGCTCTTCTCTTTCACCCCATTGGTAAACTGAACTGGCCTGAAAAATCTTTGTATACTTTCTGTCTTTGTTTTCTAAGTGTTAAATCCTTGTTTTCATGGAATTCATTAAAGAGAAAAGAAAGTTAACTGTAACTTGAAGTCACTGTCTTTTGGATTGGCTTATGTAAAGATCACTTTTTAGTAATTAGTGCCTATTGCACTGTGGTGTTAGGCCTTGTGGGAGTACTTGAGAAGTGGTAGGGTAGGTGCCTATCAAGGACTCTGAACTACCTCAGGGACTCAGCATGTAGGAGTATTCATCTCTTTCTCTGCTTCTCCCTAATTTCTTTCTTTTTTTTTTCTTTTCTCTTTCTTTCTTTCTTTCTTTCTTTCTTTCTTTCTTTCTTTCTTTCTTTCTTTCTTTCTTTCTTTCTTCCTTTCTTCCTTTTTGGTTTTTAGTTTTTCGAGACAGGGTTTCTCTGTATAGCCCTGGCTGTCCTGGAACTCACTTTGTAGACCAGGCTGGCCTTGAACTCAGAAATCCTCCTGCCTCTGCCTCCCGAGTGCTGGGATTAAAGGCATGTGCCACCACACCCGGCTTCTCCCTAATTTCTAACCATCTTTTAAGGCCAAGTTCTTTTCCAAACCTTTGTTGAGCTATTCACCTGCTCAAATTCCTGGTGATACTTGTTCTTTGATCTTTCTTTAATCTTCCTTTGATACTGGTTTCACATCCATAACAGGATTTTATAATTCTATATGAGCAGAAATTACTTGCCATTATCTTTGGATCTTAGTATGTAATGCAGTGGCACATAAGAGATGCTAAAGTATTTTCTGACTCTTTGGCTTAGGTACACCTTATATAGAATTTTTTCTTTTCTTAAACACAAAAATTTAAAGAAGACTACAGTGAACTTGCTTGTTCTGGCACAGTTGCCAAATATTGGTCTCTTTTTGGTTACTTGGAGATTATCTAGTCTGAGAGAAGGAGAAGAGGGTTTTAAAGGGGTACCTTTCAGGCCCTAAAGAAAACTAGTAGAACATAAGTTGTTCAACAGTCTCGCTGTTCATTCAGTTCACTCTCTTACAGGTACTGCAGAAGGAGAGGCTGGGTGCGTTCCACACTCATCATGTCTGTGCCACAAACAAGTACATCTAAAGGGAAAGTCATGCTTAAAGAGTACAGTGGACGCAAGATTGAAGTAGAGCACATTTTTAAGTGGATAACTGCCCATGCAGCTTCTCGGATCAAAACTATATATAATGTGGAGCATTTGAAGGAAGAATGGAATAAAAGTGATCAATACTGGGTAAAAATATACCTATTTGCAAACCTTGACCAACCGCCAGCTTTCTTCTCTGCATTAAGTATAAAATTTACTGGAAGAGTTGAGTTTATTTTTGTTAATGTGGAAAATTGGAACAACAAGAGTTATATGACAGATATTGGTATTTATAACATGCCATCATACATACTTAGAACTCCTGAAGGAATTTATAGATACGGAAACCACACAGGTGAATATATATCCCTTCAGGCCATGGATTCATTTCTGCGCTCATTACAACCTGAAGTAAATGATCTGTTTGTTTTGAGTTTGGTTCTAGTTAATCTTATGGCTTGGATGGACTTATTTATTACACAAGGAGCAACCATCAAGCGATTTGTGGTTCTCATAAGCACTTTAGGGACATACAATTCCCTATTAATTATTTCTTGGCTACCTGTGTTGGGCTTTCTACAGCTCCCTTACTTAGATAGCTTTTATGAATATAGTTTAAGATTGCTGCGCTATTCTAATACAACCACACTGGCTTCATGGGTAAGGGCAGACTGGATGTTTTACTCCTCACACCCAGCCCTGTTTCTCAGTACATACCTTGGACATGGTTTGCTAATTGATTACTTTGAGAAGAAGAGACGTCGCGGCAACAATGATGAAGTTAATGCGAATAATTTAGAATGGTTATCAAGTCTGTGGGACTGGTACACCAGCTACCTCTTCCACCCGATTGCTTCTTTTCAGAACTTTCCTGTAGACTCTGATTGGGATGAAGACCCTGACTTAATCTTGGAACGGTTAGCTTTCCCTGACCTTTGGCTTCACCCTCTGATACCAACTGATTATATTAAAAACTTACCAATGTGGCGATTTAAATGTCTTGGGGTGCAGTCTGAAGAAGAAATGTCGGAGAGTTCTCAAGACACTGAAAATGACTCAGATAGTGACAACATGGACACTTTTAGTAGTAGTAAGGATGTATTTGAAGATAAACAAAGCGTTGTTCACAGTTCTCCAGGAAGAACAAGCCACTGTGATACTGAGGCTTGTTCATGTGCCAATAAATGTCAGAGCAGCCCATGTGAAAGGAAGAGGAGGTCATATGGATCACATAATTCTAATGAAGATATGGAACCGGACTGGTTAACTTGGCCTGCTGGTACGCTGCACTGTACTGAATGTGTTGTTTGCCTTGAGAATTTTGAAAATGGATGTTTGCTAATGGGGTTGCCTTGTGGTCATGTGTTTCACCAGAATTGCATTGTTATGTGGTTGGCTGGGGGCCGACACTGTTGCCCTGTTTGTCGTTGGCCTTCATATAAGAAAAAGCAGCCATATGCACAACAACAGCCGTTGTCAAATGACGTTCCATCTTAACCATGTGCAGTTTGTCGTTAATAAGCTTTGAGTATCTTACAGCTTGCCTTTTTAATGTTAGTCACAATGTTTTTGTGGTTTGAAGTTTAGTTTAATGTTAGTGCAGTGACAGGAAATATACATTATGCTGATGATGATGACAGAATTTATTTGGTTGCCTTGTGTGTCAATTGAATGCATACTAAACTGTAAAAAAAATTATTTACAGCATTGAAAATTCAGAAGTTAATGGTTTTTTGTAAGCACAAAAGAAGTATGGTAGAAATTAATCTTAACAAGACTTTATGAGGCAGGATCAAGTCCTAGTGGGCCTGAGCTGGTTTCTTACCCTTACCCTAAGTGTTTTCTCCCTTTTTACAGTCTCTGTCCAGCACTTCTTGGTTAAATAATGTATGCTCTGAGACATGAAATTAAAACAGATCTATAAAATAAATTATTTTAAAAGCAGAAGGTTGTAGGATTTCTGATCTTAAGCTGTGGTAAGGTGCCTGTTTTTTGTAGGTGTTTTACTTGATTACTAATATCTCTGGTAATTGCAACATGATTTCGAGATGGAATAGAAATGCAATCCTTTTGCTGTCACTGGCTATGCGTAATGGTGGTCTACCTCACAGTCTGACATCTTGGATAGGAAAGAATTTTATAGGGGGCTTTAAAAAAAAATCAGTATTTAGCATATTCATCTAAGTAAAAACAACTATAACTTATTAGTCATACAAGGATTACCTTGTATGTTTAACTGATTTTGTATTTTGTAAGTTTTCAGTGGTAGAGGAGAGCTGAGAATATAGATAGTAGAAAAATATCTATTTCTCTTTTGTGTATCATATTTGTATTTCATTACATTTACTTTAGCACCTTTTATTACAATTTTAATAGTTCTTCTTTTTCCCTCACAGTCTGTTGACAGTAAAATTGAATCATGTTTTGCCCGTAAACAGTCTCCACATTTTCTGTGAATGAGAGCTTTCTCTTACATAGTCCCCACCTCATTATTGCACCCTTGACATTTAATACCTAATATTTGTTCCTTGTTCCCTAAAAGTCTTTATATCTCCATCTTTGTTTCATTCTTATTGTGAATATATAGAAGACTAATTTGTTGGGTTTAGTTTCCCTTTCTTCCATCCTACCATTTAGAGAAACTGCTGTGTGTGTGTGTTTGTGTGTGTGTGTGTGTGTGTGTGTGTTGTACTAAGGCTTGAACTCAGGACCTCAGCATAATAGGCAAGTACCCTGAGCCACATCCCAGCCCTCTCTTTATTTTTTAATTTTGAGAGAGTCTCACTAGATTGCCTGGGTTGGTCGTGAACTAAGTATAGCTTAGGTAAGCCTTGAGCTCTCAGTCTTCCTGCATCAGCCTCTTGAGTAGCTAAGATTACATGCCTGAATTACAAGCCTGATACCTGTTGTGGTACTAATATTTTTAACAGTACAAATTGGCTTATACAGTGGTCCTTGTTTTCTTTCAAGGTTAAATTTGAGTGTTGCTCATGTACATAGTATCAGGATGCATGTAGTGTCTGTTCTGGTGTTGGTGATACTAAATGTGTTTAAAGTAATATCTGTCAAGTTTTTCCTTTGTGAGATATCTTTTCCCTCTATAATTTAAGAAACAACCTGTGATTCTTTGTGATCTTTCCCCTCATCTCAGTGGTTTTAACAGCCAGTGATGATTCTTTGATTCAATCATCAAGTTATAATATGGACATTTTCTTTCTTTCTTTCTTTCTTTCTTTCTTTCTTTCTTTCTTTCTTTCTTTCTTTCTTTCTTTCTTTCTTTCTTTCTTTCTTTCTTTCTTNCTTTCTTTCTTTCTTTCTTTCTTTCTTTCTTTCTTTCTTTCTTTCTTTCTTTCTTTCTTTCTTTCTTTCTTTCTTTCTTTCTTTCTTATATGTAAGTACACACTGTAGCTGTCTTGAGACACTCCAGAAGAGGGCATCAGATCTTGTTACGGATGGTTATGAGCCATCATGTGGTTGCTGGGATTTGAACTCCGGACTTTCGGAAGAGCAGTCAGGTGCTCTTACCCACTGAGCCATCTCACCAGCCCGGACATTTTCTAATTTCTGCTTAATTGTACATTTATTAGCTGGCTGTGTGTGTGAGAGAGGAGCAGGGAGAGCTTTCTATTTTTTTCCCATGTTTTGAATATCACTGGACTTAGATTTTATTATTATTATTATTATTATTACTCTGTGTATTAAAACTTTAGGTGCTAGAGAGAATGCTCGTTGGTTAAGAACACTGGCTGCTCTTATAGGAGACCTGGGTTTGATTCCCAGCGTCCATATGATAGCTAACTAGCCACCATCTTATTTGTAACTGCAGTTTCAGAAGGTCTAATACGTTTCTTGCCTCTGTAGGCAGTGAACACACATGGTACACAGGTATACACATGGTACACCCATATAACAAATAAATAAATAAATAATCCCAAAGCACTCATAAAAATTATTAAATATTAAAAATGCTTATTTTTGGTGCTCAATGTCATACTTAGCTAGTGGAAACCTCTCTACACTAGCCTTATGTCTTGTTACTAATGTCTTAATCCTGAAGCACTTGTTTGCTTTTTGACCCTGGTTTCTTGTCATCTTTTTTTTTCTTAGTACCCAAGTTTCATGATGGTCACCTCTAAAATCCTTAGTTAACTGCACTCCAAAATGGAAATGGGAATAACAAAACATAAATTATTTCCAGGATACTAACAATTTTTTCTTGCATGATAAATTATACCTTACTAATAGAAAATAGGTGCTTTTTCACTTTTAGTGGGATTATGTCATAATAAATCCATCATAAATTGAAAGTTTCACAAGTGAAAGGTGCATTTACAAGTCTAAAGTCCCAACTTTACTGTAGAAAAATGTCAGTTGTTTCCCTTCAACGTCCTCTGACTGGCAGTTCCAGCTTGATACCTCTATCCAGAATGCTGTACTTTCCTGGGCTGGACAGTGAAATTCTAGTCAGAATTTCAGCTACCTACCTCTAAAGACAGACTTCTTTCTCATCATCCTAAAAATTGAGAAACCATCAAACATCAGCAGAATGCTTGTCTAGATAGAATTCATAAAGCCCTGAATTGGTCCTCAGCACCATATAAACCGACATGGTGGTTCATACCTATAGTCCCACTCAGAAGTGGAGGATCAAGGGTCCAGTTCATCCTCAACTACATAGAGAGTTCAAAACTAGCCTGAAAGATATGAGACCTTGTCTTAAATAGAAAAACACCTAGTAGAAAGGACTAGCAGCTATGGATCGTATTTCATAATTTGAGAACTTAAAATAGCTGCAGCTAGTGCTGCATATACTTTTGAACAAAAGCTGAATCCTTTCCTTGTAAATGGAGTCCAAGGATTTCTCACCTCTCCTTTTGTTCATGCTTTCAGCAGATGGTTCTCAAATCTACCTGCTCTTCATGGGCTCTTCCCACAGCACCAGTTTTATACACAGCTATCTACTAGGCTCACTTGGAGTACTTCGGATTGCACTTAGGTCTTTTGGGGCATATACTAGGCAAGCACTCTCCCATCCTCTTAGCCTTTGATTTTTGTAGGGAAGGATCTCATGTAGCTTGGGATGGCCTTGAACTCATAATCATCCAGAATTCAATTCTGCCATGCCCTGGCTCTGGGTTCTTTTCATTAACTACAGTGCTCTGTTGTCGCTCTTCATACCCAGTCATCCTTTTAAGGTCCTAATGGAGATGGGTGGTGTTACAAAATGTACATGAAAGTGTAGAAATGTTTAGACAAAATTTCTCTAGCTTTCCAGAGCACATCACACTTTGGATATCATTATCCTAAACAGACCTTTTAAATCTTTTCCATTCATAAACCCTTTAATTCAAGAAAGTGACTTTGGGGCATATAGGTATATAAAATAGCTATACAAGTCAGACATTTACTGGCAATAAAATTATAAATGTATTTAAAAACCTCTGTTATCCCTATAGCTTTGCTGTTTACTAAAGAATAAGATAGTTTTTCATACTGGTAAGGTAAGTGTGCTTATTTTTACATAAAGAATTAAATCCTGGGGTTGAAGAGATGGCTAAACAGTTAAGACCACTGACTATTCTTCCAGGGGTTTTAAGTTCAATTCTCAGCAACCACATGGTGGCTCACAGTCATCTGTAATGGGATTCAATGCCTAGGTCTGTTGTGTCTAAAGACAGCTACAGTGTACTCATATATATAAATAAATCTTAAAAAAAAAAAAAAAAGAATTAAATCTTAGCTAAGCATAGTGGTACACACCTCTAATCCAAGGGAGGCAGAGGCAGGTGGATCTTCCTGAGTTTGAGGCCAATCTGGTCTACAATAAAGTCCCAGGACAGCCAGGGGTGTTACATAAAGAAACTCTGTCTTGAAAAATCAAAACAACCCAAAAGATAATCTTGTCTGAATATTTTATGTTAGCCTAGAAGCCCAGCACATCTTTGACATTATTTAGAACTGATCAACATTTTTATTTTTATGTTTGTCAGTACAGAAGATGCAACTTTGTATAAATCTGTAATATAAAATTTAAAAAGCAGAAATATGTTTAGAGCCATTTCAGAAATTATTGAAAATTCGGCCTAATCCCATGTTAAAATTGATTTAACAGTTTTTAAGGAAACTGAGTCAGCAACTGGCAGTTTTTAAACAATCTGATACAATCCAGTCTAAACAGTTACTAGCTATACTAGTATACTGATACTGTAGTTACATGCTAAGAAATGACAATAAGGAAAAATTTTAAGTCTTTTGCTTTCTGTGATTAAACCATTATGTTTCTGTAAGAGCAGAAAACTATATACACTAAGAACACTGCAGTTCACCACATGGTAGCATTGAGTCTGAGCCAAGATGTTTCAGGCAGTTTGTGTTGGCACTGTGGCATCCCTACACATGCAGTGCAGCATGTGTGTTGTACGTTCAGAGACAAGGCTGTGGTGAAGCCAGACTCTGAAACACAGGTGAATGTTACCAGAAACACCTTAGATTCATCACCTGATTCTGTATTACCTTTTGTTCTTTTGCAAATCCAGGAAGCTTTTACACTTACATCATCTATCCAGACCCCCAAATTTAGTTACTAGACCCCATATGGGCTCACAACCCACAGTTTAAGAAGTTGAGGCCTAGACAACAGAGAACTCAGCATTGGCCATCAATGGCCCCCTCATTCCTGGCTTACTATTTAGGTTCATTTTCATTTCACGTTCTTACCACCTGTGTTATTTTTCCTCCGGTAGGTGCTTTACTATCATCCCCTCTACCTGATTGTATTGTTCCTTTTACTACTCTTATTGGCTTGACTGAATTTTCTCCCTAAATTCTGGGCCTTCCCATCCTCTGCTTCCTTACTAGACTTAGAAGGGGGCAAAGATACAGGTAGTGACAGTTAGGTTAAGGACACCTTATTCAAGTGATTCAACTTAATGTCATCAACAACTAAGTGGAGAGATGTGTGCTCTATGTCTCAGGTACTTTGGGCATTCCTGGCAGATGCATTGAACCAAACATTGCATGTGCCTTTTTAGATCTTTTATGGTAGAGCCTGTGTGTTATTAATCTAACTACCCATAGTACATGGTCCAAAATGGAAAAAATACTTTTTTCAGTTTATGTGTGCAATAAAAATTCCACAGTGAAAATACTTCAAAATGGTTAGAGGGACTGCCAGGACTTAAGGTCTCAATGAACTTGACTCATCCCTTTATTGTTAAATCTGCTCTTAGCAGATTTTTCCCTGAGGTAGAGAACTGAAAGAAATACTGAAGGTTGATAGATTTCATTTCAATTTGTTTTCAAAGGAAAGTCCTGTTTCTTTGAACAGTTTCTTGTATTTAAGGAATCCCAGGCATGTGGTCTTTGCATGTGCAGGATTCCCTGGATAATGGTCATATTATCCCTGGATAATACGACACATAATTTGTTCTGCTTAGGAAACTTTTGAAACCTAAATTACTTTGTGTGTAAAAATCTCTTGATTGTGTAAAGTTGATAAGCTCCCTGAGGGGTGGGATATTATGTAGAACTGCCTTCTCTCGGTATGTAAGATCCTATATAGATACTCAGTAAATAATTGCTGGCTGGAATTTTAAGAACATATTTTAGTTTTACCTCTTACTCATCTCATGTAGGTAGGGAAGGTAAAAGATGCTATTTTCTTTTTAGGTCACTTGGGAGCCTGACAAGTTATCCTTGTAATCTTTCTCTTTGCTCACCTGTGTTTTCATTTTACTCCTTAAAACTCAGTCGAAGGAGGAGGCTGAGGAGATGGTGTAGAGGTTGAATGCACTGGCTGCTTTTACAGAGGACCTGGGTTCAATTCCTGGTCTCACATGGTGTCTCACAAACATCTGCAACTCAGTTTCAGGGGATCTGATTCTGGTTTCTGGCCTCTTTGGGGTCCAGGCATGCATGCGGTACACAGACGTACACGCAGGCAAAACATCCGTACATGTTCAAAACAAAACAAAGCAACTATGCCAAAAGGACATAAAGCAAGTAAAATGTCTGGCTGATTTAAAATTAAGACAAGTGCTGAAAATTAATTGTTAAAAATGATATTTTAAAAATTAATTTCCTTTTTTTTAATTGTAAAAACTACTTGTGTATATTTCCTGGGAGGGCTAGGACACTTGCCCTGGCACTCTGGAAGCCCGAGATGATGTGCAGGAGTCCGTTCTCTTCTCCCACCATGTGGATCCCAGGGATCCAGTGCAGGTTCTTCAGCATCCTTTATGTGCTAAGCCTCCTCACCACTCATCCTGTGTGCTGTGATCATCCTGTTCTGTTCTTGGTTGACAATAATTGTATGTTGGTACTGGCAGTCTATTCAGGTGTTTTACTCTCTTCTGACCTAAGTTTATATTTCATATGTGCCAGACCATTTCAGGCTGGGGATGTAACTCAGTAATAGGATGCAGCAGACCCTGGATTCTGGCTGGGGTGAGGGACATTTCCCTTCATAATACCCTCTGCAGTGTTGGAATAAGCAACGTGCTGACTTAATAGACGATCACAAATTCAGGATAGTTGAGATTAAGATGAGACTAGGACACAGCTTTCAAACCTACATGTCCTCAGGGCTGTGAAGTACAGAGTGGTGCAGCTAGGGTATGTATGTATGTTTTCACTTTATGGTCAAAAGAATGTCTCAGCGGATCCACTCTGACCCATAGCTTTTAGGCAGAATTGTACCTTTCTAGCTTGTTCATGGATCTCCCTGCCATATTCACTCTCAATATTCACTCTCAAAAATAAGCTCATTGCAGAAAATGCTATGGAAATTTGGGCTGGAGATCTAGCTCAAAGGTAGAACACTTGCACACACACACACACACATACACACACACTAAAGCCCTTCAGGCACCAGGTGACATAAAATTGATTTTCATAACAGTGTCTATAGAGTAAGTACCAGCATCATTGCTATTACAAAGGTCTACAAGCTCTTTTATTTGGAGGCATATTTTTCTTTTTCTTCCTTTTCTTTTTTATAATTGATCAGTCAGATTTATATATCAATAAATTCTCAGTTCACAAGATATCCACACAATATGTTCAGAGCCAATTGATAATGATACAAGAGGGGATGCTTCTTTTTCAGAATGTTTTCTCTTTGTTGACAGTTCAGGAACTAGTGAAATTTCTACATAGGTAGCTTGATTGGAGTTTTGTGGGGGTTTTTGTTTTTGTTTTTGTTTTCAGAAAGACCAATGGGTAGGGTGCTCTACAGCAAAGAATGGTTAGACTACTGGTATTGTTCCCATTTGATTTTACTTAATTCCTGAGCCAAGTGGTCAAATAGTAGGTTTCTGAAACAAAATTCATCAAACCAATTCCTGCCTTTGTCGTCAGATACTTGGGTAGGAGAACCCTCTTAAAATACCAAACAGCGACATCCTAGGCCTTAAATTTTGTGTACAAATAATTTCTAGTTCTGAATGTGGTACACTTGTGACCCATCTCAATGGATGCTGCTTTATTTAGAATCCACCTAGTACTGTTTGACAAGGGGTAGAAAAGAATGTGATTCTTCACTGTTTTTCTATTTAAAATCATCGGAATCATGTGTGATGGTCACTCAGTCCAATCTTTCTGCCTTAACTTAGGTTACTAGTGGCCTTGTTGTACCTGGCACAATCATCATCTAACAAAAGACATGGCACCCTTACAAGATCTATAAACATTCCACCCACCAGGATCCACAGAGAAGCACAGGGTTAGCTGGCATCACAGCAGTCTCCCATGTTGAAGGTGGGCACTTCATTTGGATACTTCTCACGCCACCATCTTTGGGAAGGAGGATGAAACAGAGGTCATCTTTTGAAAAATCCAGTCCTGTTCCAATCTACTCTCTTGGAAATACATTTCCATCACATATCAAAATTGTAGCTATTTCACCAGGATCTTTATTTCAAGAAAGCCTGTAAGCTCATTTATGTGCTTTCAACACTAAATTCATCCTCTCACCCTGAACATCTCCAAAAGTGGGAGCAAGAGCCTCACTCAGGGCAGCTTCTCACTCCAGGCAAGCAGGTTCCTGCTGATACTGCATGAGGGCAGATTTACAGTGTCAGCTGTTTTCCTGGCTGTGTAAAGGATGGAGCGTATATGCCAAAGCAAAAGGCAATTCTTAGCACAAGATGCACCACATGGAGTTTACAGAAATTGGAGAAAAGACATTACGGTTTTCTAGGGGGTGGAACCACCCACTGGAACCCATTGACTTGAATTTCTTTACCCTAAGTGGGGTTGGAGCAAATAAACTCAGGTATTTAGTGTCTGTTCAAGTAGCTTGATGTGTTTAGCAGAGGAGGTCACGTTAAGTATAAATTACGTGTTTATCTGAGTCCACAATCTGAGTGCAGCCCTAGTGTGTCCTGAAGTAATATTCTTAGAGGAAGAATGATGGGTGGGATGTGGGAAAGGACTTTTAGATGCCCTGTACCATACTGTCATCAACTAGGAAGAGGGATAGGACAAGAAAAGGGTGGAACAAATAGACACTATTCTTCCATCTTTAACCAATTCCAGACAACAAAGAGAACTAGTGGGCCAGGAGCATGACTTGGTGGCTAAAAGTACTTGCAGGGTAAGCAAGACAACCTAGGTTTGGATTCAGAAAACCCACATAAAAGCCAAATGCAGTTAGCGCACACTTGTTATCCTAGCACTCCTGTAGTCCTGAAGCCCATTAGCCAGCTAGACTAGAGTGCATGCTGCAGCAGCAGAAACAACAGAGACCCTGCCTTAAAAGGCAGAAAGTGAAAATACCCTCTGACTGTGTTCTGGTTCCCAGCATGCACTTTATGGTATGTATCTTAGTTACTTCTCTTGCTGTGAAGAGACACCATGACTAGGGCAACATATTTAAAAACAGCATTTTATTGAAGGCTTGTTTACAGCTTGAGAAAGTTTAATCTATGGCCATCGTGGTGGAGAGCATGACAACAGGCAGGCAGGCATGGCACCAGGACAGTAGCTGAGAACTTACATGTTATCCACAAGCAGCAGGCAGGACATCGAGACTGGGTCTCGTATGGGCTTTTGAAACCTCAAAGCCCATCCCCCGGTGAGTGACACACCTCCTGCAATAGGGCTGTACCACTAACCCTTCCTAAACAAATGACCAACTAGGAACCACACACAAATTTTGAGACCTATGGGGATTATTCTCAGTCAAACCACCACAGTATGTTTGCCTGGACAGACAGACAGACAGACAGACAAACACACCCAAACCAAACCTACACTACTACCACTCCAAACAACAAAACCCGAAGGAAAATATGTTTGTTTATTTCTCCCTCTTAGGTTATTCCTTTTTTTGTTTTGTTGTTTTGTTTGTTTGTTTGTTTGTTTTGAGACAGGGTTTCTCTGTATAGCCCTGGCTGTCCTGGAACTCACTTTGTAGACCAGGCTGGCCTCGGTTATTCCTTTGAAAGACAATGTGTTTCCATAAAAACAAGAATAGGGTGCTGAAGAGATGGTGATGTCCCAGCAGTTAAAAGTATTATATATTATACTGCTCTTTCAAAAGACCCAAGTTCCATTCCCAGTATTCATGTCAGGTAGCTCACAACCGCCCGTAACTCCAGCTCCAGGAGATCCAGCATCCTCTTTTGGCTTCTGTAGGAACCTGCACATACTCAAGATAGACACACATACATCCACATAATTAAGAGTCTTAAAAACACAAATATCAAACATGCAAAATTTTAATTTATCACGAAGTCAAACTAGTCATGTAACTAGATGAGAAAGAAGACAGTTTTCACATCCCAAAAGCCTCTGTCTGGTTCCTTCCTGGTAGTACTAAGGTGGATGGTGGCAGTGTGTGCAAGATAGGAAATGTAAGGGGGTATGAGAAAGGATAAAAGCCATTCACTACCTACATGTGACATGTTTCCTGTTGACTAAATAGTTTCAGAATAGATAACTGGAGAGTGCCCCACATAGCAATTATACACAGACACTATACTCTTTCCCTAAAGCACGACTATAAACAAGATTATTCAAAAGAAAGAAAGAAAGAGAGAGACAGAGAGAAAGGAAGAAAGAGAGAGAGAGAGAGAGAGAGAGAGAGAGAGAGAGAGAGAGAGAGAGAGAAAGAGAAAGAAAGAGAAAGAAAGCTAGTA
>NC_034591.1:89453520-89455007 GCF_900095145.1 Mus pahari
TGCCCCACATAGCAATTATACACAGACACTATACTATTTCCCAACAGCAAGACAATTTTTAATATTTATCAAAAGAAAGAAAGAAAGAGAGAGAGAGAGAGAGAGAGAGAGAGAGAGAGAAAAGAAAGAGAGAAAAGAAAGAGAGAAAGAGAAAGAAAGAGAAAGAGAAAGAAAGAGAAAGAAAGCTAGTACTTGAGTTTTGTGCAGGGTGATAAATATGGATCTGTTTACATTCCTTTACATCCAGTTAGACCATTTATTGAGGATGCATTTATTGAAGACACTTTCTTTTTCTATTGTATGGTTTGGCTTCTTTATCAAAAATCAAGAGTCCGTAGGTATGTGAGTTTATTTGTGGATCTTTGATCCAATTCCATTGATTAACATGTCTGTTTCTGTACCGATAGCATGCAGTTTTTATTACTGTTAGTACAGCTTGAGGTCAGGGATGGCGATTCCCCCTGAAGTTCTTTTATTGTTCAGGATTATTTGACTATCCTGTGGTTTTTGAACTGCAGGGACTGGGGATGGAGCAGACACTGAGGGAATGGCCAATTAATAACAGGCCCAACCCATCCCCCAGGCAAGCACCAATCCCTGACACTCTGTTATGCTTGCAGACTGGAGTCTAGCAAGGTTATCCTCTGAGAGGCTCCACCCAACAGCTGATTCAGACAGATACAGACACTGACAGCCAAACAGTGGATGGAACCTGGGGACCCTTATGGAAGAATATGAGGAAGGATTGTGGTCCCGAGGGGGATAGGAACTCTATAGGAAGACCAGTAGAGTCAACTAACCTGGACCCTTGGGACTCTCAGAGACTGAACCACTAACCAAAGAGTATACATGGCTGAACCTAGACCTCCCAGCACATATGCAGCAAATGTGCAGCTTGGTTTTCATGTGGGTCCCCAGCAGCTGGAGTGGGTGCTATCCCCAAAGCTGTTGCCTGTACATGGGATATGTTCTTCTAGCTGGGCTGCCTTGTCTGGCCTCAGTGGGAGAGGATGAGCCTAGCTCCTGGGTGGAGGGATACCCAGAGAAGCCTCCACTTGCTCAGAGGAGAGGGGAGAATGGGGGTGACCAGGAAGGGGGGCAGTGAGTGGGATGTAAAGAGGATAAGTAAAAAAAAAAAAAAAAGATTATAATATAAAGTAATAGTAACTAGTGACCCATGCTCAACATAAAAAGCATATGTATTGGGACTGGAGAGATGGCACAGGGGTTAAGAGCACTGGCTGCTTCTCTAGAGGACCTGAGTTTGATTTTCGGCACCCACACGGTGGCTAATAACTGTAACGCCAGCCCTAGGAGACCTGACATCCTTTTCTGGCCTCTGTGGGCACCAGGCATATATGGTATACACAGAACTATATGCAGAAAAAATGCCCATACATGTAAAAACTAATAAAATTAAATGTACACACACACCACCCTCTTACTGAGCATGGTGGTGTACTTTTTTTTTTTTTTTTTTTTTTTTT
>NC_034591.1:89455086-89459085 GCF_900095145.1 Mus pahari
CTGCCTCCCGAGTGCTGGGATTAAAGGTGTGTGCCACCACCACCCGGCTCGGTGGTGTACATCTTTAATTCCAGCACTGAGGAGGCAGAGGCTGGAGAATGTCTGTGAGTTTAAGGACTGCATGGTCTACACAGTGTGTTCCAGGCCAGCCAAGACTGCATAATGAAATTCTCAAAACAATTTTTAAAAGGGGATAGGATATATTTTGATAAATATCATTAGGTAAGGTCACAGTGTGTTTGTACAAATTACTACGGCTTCAAGATTACTAGGCAGTATAATGTTATGGAAACAGCATTGCATATGTATGTGATTGGCTGATGTGTCACTGCTTGGCATATGACTGTATTTTGTAGGAATGTACCATAATTAGTTCCACCATGCATGGACATACAGCATTCCACCATGATGAACATATAGCTTGTTTCTAGTGCCTGGCAATAACACACAGTGCTGCTATGAATATTCTTGTATATGACTCTGGTTTATATGTTTATGTTTGCTTAGAGTGGGATTTCTGAGCTTTCCTATGCCCAGTTTTGGTAAACACTGATTATTTTCTAAAGTTATTACAAGACCCAGCAGATACTTGAAGCCTCAGAAAATACCAAACCCTGTGATCACTGATTTTTCCCCATACATACTTAAATTTTAATTTATAAATTAGGCACAACAAGTGATTAACAATAAGTAGTGCTGGGCGTGGTGGTGCATGCCTTTAATCCCAGCACTCAGGAGGCAGAGGCAGGCAGATTTCTGAGTTCGAGGCCAGCCTGGTCTACAAAGTGAGCTCCAGGACAGCCAGGACTACACAGAGAAACCCTGTCTCGAAAAACCAAAACAAACAAACAAACAAAAAACCAACCAAACAAAAAACAATAAGTAGTAAATAGAATGAATATAAATTATGTTAATTTTCTCTTTCAACATCTTGTTTTTTCATTTGCAGGAAACATTTTATTACTTTTCTTTGGCATTTCCAAATTACTAACATCACTATTTAAAAAAACAAAAAAAAAAACAAACCAAAAAAACCCTTTTATTTGTTCTTTGGCAATTCCATAAGTGTAAGCAATACATCTTGATCATATGCTCCCCAAAGTTCCTCTTCCTACTCCCCCCAGGCACCTCCAACACATTCCCCTCCACATTTTGCATCCTCCCTTTTTGTTAATAGCCCATTGGGTCTAATTAGTGCTGCTGACCAGAATGCTGACTGCCCTTGGTGACTTGATTTTGTGCAGGTAATCAGCGACATGAGTTCATGGATAAAATAGTCATGTTGTGTCCAGAACGCAGCATTTCACAGCGCTCTTCTCCATCCTCTGGCTCTTGCTTGAGGGGTTGCAAGATCTGCCCCATTTAGGTCATCACTGGTATGCCTCCACAGAGTCACTCAGTAGACACACTCTCAGTCCTCACACCAGTTGTGAGTCTTTGCACCGATCTGTAGCATCACTACTCTCACCCTAGGGGCCATTACTCCATAAGTAAGTGTTACTTGAAATTAAACTCTGATATGGCAAGCTGATAACCAAGACAGCAATGTGGATACACTGGACAAATGGACAATTCCTACTCCAGCCAGGATGGTATGAGACCTCATTGCTGTACTCTGATCAGTGTGAAACTTAAAACAATGAACTGTTCATTTCTAGAATATTCCATTTTATATTTTCAGATTGCCATTGGCAGCAGATGACTGAAGCTGTAGAGGGTGAAACCACAGATAGAGGAAGATGAGTGTATAGGTTAAGCAACAGTGTATGCAGTGTTCTCCACCCAGCGTCCCCCTGTCAGGGGTTCTGCACTGCCCCTCTGGATGAGAGGTGGGGCTCCTGTAGTTTGGAAACAGGTTCTGACATTTCCATTTTGTTTTCACTTTTTAGTCACTTATTTCTTTTGTGGGGGAAGGGTGCTTGTTTTCTTTAAGCAATATCTCTATGTAGCTAATCTGACTTCAAATTCAGGATCCTCCTGCCTCAGCCTCCCAAGTGCTGAGATTGTAGGGATGTGCCACAATGCCTGGCTTTTCTGTTCTCTCCCTTCCCTCTCCCCCCCTTCCCTCTCCCCCTCAGTCTCCCTCTCTCTAGTCTGGTCCCTAAGCCATTCTGTAGCAGAGGGTAACCTGGAACTTCTTTAAAAAAAAAAAATTTACTTATTTATTAAGTAAGTACACTGTAGCTGTCTTCAGACACTCCAGAAGAGGGCATCAGATCTTGTTATGGATGGTTATGAGCCACCATGTGGCTGCTGGGATTTGAACTCTGGAAGAGCAGTCAGGTGCTCTTACCCACTGAGCCATCTCACCAGCCCCCAACCTGGAACTTCTAATCTTCAGATTAGCTGTACACCACTCGCCTTAGTTGCTGATTTCTAACCCTATTGAAACGTGGTTGTATATATAATGTGATGTGTCTCACATGTGATAACGTCCTATTTGCTGTGTACTGTATTTGGAGAACAGGTTTCTGGTGGGGAAATGAGAGCTAATGAGGTCAAAGCCTCTTTTTTTTTTTTAGATCATTCTATTTTTTAAATAGTAAGATTTATGTTAGTATTGGTCTGTAGTTTATAAGATTCTTTTAGTGTCTTGTTAGGTGTTCTCTCTCTTCAACATATCTTTATTTTCCTCATCATTTATTTGGAGAGGGTTTTCCTCAATTGTTCAATTCCAGTGTGTCAGAACCAGCCCAGGGTGTTAAGAAACTGAAGAAAAGCATCCAGGTCTTGGATTTCACTGACAGCCATTTACTGGCCTATCAGAGGCATAGTCCTGGTAGCAACCAGAGCAGAGACATCCCTGACATTTGGTTAGAAGAGAGGTTAGCATGGCCTTGAGAAATATAACTTCCCCCTAGCTGGAATATACCTGGTTCTTCTCAAATTACTACCAAAATTCATGTGCACTCTAGCCCCAGGGAGCCTTGCTAAACCTGCACAGTTTACTCTGCCAGCTTTATGTGCTTATAACACACTCGGAAATGACAGGGAAGAAACTGGCCAGGGTTACTCAGAACAGCAGTCGTGGTGGCTGTCACTGCAGTAGCACAGATGGCCATTTGGCAATGAGACAGTCATCCTGGTTTTTCCACAGTGCTTTGAAGGCATCATTTTCTTCTTCTCTGTATCCAAGTTGCTGTCCTTTTGAAGGTTGTCCTATGTATGTAACCATCTTTTCTCTCTTGTTATTTTTAAGATTATCACTGTGTACCCTCACAAAAAAAATAGTAAAAATATCCTGTTAAGAACAACTGCAAAAAAAATAACTATTTAGGAATATATATCCAACCAAAGAAGAGAAAGATCTCTACAATGAAAATATCAAGACATTGAAGAAGGAACTCATATAAGATACTAGATGATAAAAAGACCTTTTTGTGATCCTAGATCGACAGAATTAATACTGGGAAACTAGGTACCAAATTAATTCATAGATTTAAGGCAATAGCTATCAAAATTCCAATAGTGTATTTCACAGATTTAGGAAAACAATACAAGAAAGCATATGTAAAATCAGAAGATGACAAATATCAAAAAGAATCCATAGTAATAAGATCACTGCTGGAAGTATTACAATGCCAATCCTCAAATCATAGAACAGAAGATAGCCCAGTATTGTCATAAAACCAGGAAGACCAATGGGATAGGATAGAGACCCCAGCAATAACATAACAAGCCTATGGCCACTTAATATTTGAAAAAGGAGGCAGAAACATACATTAGAAAAAAACAGCCGATATTTCTGTCTCTGGGGGAAGAAATTCTCACAATCCCCATATTCAATCACGGGGACTGCCTTACTAAGGACCTTACTCAAACCTAATACTCCACAGTAACACTCCACAGTAACACTCCACAGTAACACTCCACAGTAACACTCCACAGTAACACTCCACAGTAACACTCCACAGTAACACTCACACTCCACAGTAACACTCCACAGTAACACTCCACAGTAACACTCCACAGTAACACTCCACAGTAACACTCCACAGT
>NC_034591.1:89459215-89461281 GCF_900095145.1 Mus pahari
TCCACAGTAACACTCCACAGTAACACTCCACAGTAACACTCCACAGTAACACTCCACAGTAACACTCCACAGTAACACTCCACAGTAACACTCCAAAGTAACACTCCACAATAGGAACTAAACGCCAACATGAGTTTTATAGAAACAATAACAGCAAGCCTTAAGAAAGGCTTATTATCACTGAAAAAAATTAAAGAAGATACTAGATGATGGAATTCCTATCCTCTCAGATTGGCAGAATTAATATTTAGAAAATGGATATTTACCAAAAGACATCTACAAAGTTAATGAAATTCATCAAAAATTCCAATTAAAATTTTCACAAAACTATAAAATACAATCAAGAATTCATATGGAAATACAAAAGTCTATATATAGTCAAGTAAATCCTAAGCAGAAAGAATACTATTGTAGGCAATATAGTATTTGACCTCAAATTATTCAAAAGAGCTATAGTGACAAGAACACCATGACAGTTGTGCTGGATAGTTTCATGTCAACTTGACACAAGCTAAAGTCATCTGAGAGGAGGGAACTATAAGAAAATGCCTCCATCCAAACCCCTACCTCTGGCAGTTGGGACAGCTGGCCCTGGGATCAGGAGAGCTGGCACTGCCCCTTGCCAGATGAAGCATTTGGGAGAAAGGTCCCTGCTTCTCGGATGCCTGCAGCACTGTCCTGCACCTCTCCTGGATAGCGCAGCCGAGTTGGCCGAGATGCCTCGGGTCAGCTGGCCCGGAGGCCGAGAGCTCCACCACTCCGATGCAGTGAGGTGGCACAGGCACAGAGGTGATGCCCTTGCCCTTTGCCACCCGCAGCAGTCAGGAGAGTTGACCCCAGGGGTCGTGAGAATGGGAGAGGAGATCCTGCCAGTCACCTGGCTCTAGCGGCAGGGCCATAGCTGAGCCAGCACTGAGGGTGTGAGCACAGTAGAGCTGGCCCTGTAACTCATCTGATGTGAGATGGCCTGGGCACGTGGGGGAAGCCCTCTGCTCCCTTACCCTTTACCCCTGGAGGCATTTGGGAGAGCAGGAGAGCTGGCCCTGCCCCTCACAGGCTGCAGCACTTTGGAGAGCAGACCCTGCACCTCACCTGGGCAGCACAGTGGAGCTGGCCCTGGTGGAGGGGATATGGGTGAGCCAGTCCCCAGGGTGAGAGCAAGGAAGAGCTGGCCCCACCACTCGTCTTCTGTGAGGTGGTATGAGTGCAGCATGATGTCCTCTCCCACCTCGTTCCTCACCACCTGTGGTCGTCAGGAGAACCGACTCCACAGTCGTGAGAGCAGAGGAGCTCGCCCTGCTTTACACTAGAGAACAGTCCCTGCACTTCACCTGAGCAACACAGTGGAGTTGACTTCTGCAGGCCTGAGCAAGCTGCCCTGCAGGTATGAGGACAGGAGAGCTGGCTCAGCCTCTGGCTGGCTGAAGCACTTAGGGGAGTGGGCCTCATGCCTTGACTGGGCAGCACAGTGGAGCTGGCTCTGGAGGCATGGGTGCGGGTAAGGCAGAGTGAAGAGCTGACCCTGCCTCCTGATGATGTGGCATTGGGTGGCCTTGCTGGAGCAGTGCTGGAGAGCCTGCTACCCCTAGTGGTGCAGATAAAGGAGAGCTGGAGGTCTGACCAGCCCAGCTGCCACTCAGGCCCAGATCCAGGGTATGTGAAAGGGCTAATCCTGCCAATCCAAAACTGCAGTGTCTCCCTGACACAGTAACAGCAAGATAACTGGGAGAAGTTCCAGTGAAGATCCATTGTTGATGGTGTCACAGAAGCCAGAGATCTCAAACCAGACCCATGACTATTTGCAATGGACATTTGCAAATGAAGATGTGTGAACAGAGGGGTGTACTGTGGGACACACTGTGACACACTACAGCTTTCATGATGAGATGTTTTCTATGCTTTGGTTGTTTTTTGTTTTTGTTGTTGTTTGTGTTTTATTTGGGGGTGGATGCAATGAGAATGGGAGGATGAGTGACACTGGGGTACATGATGTGAAACTCACAAAGAATTAAAAGTTGAAAGAGAGAGAGAGAGAGAGAGAGAGAGAGAGAGAGAGAGAGAGAGAG
>NC_034591.1:89463152-89466652 GCF_900095145.1 Mus pahari
AAAAAAAAAAAAAAAAAAGTTTTTTTAAAGGTCTTATAAGATTAGTGGTGGGTGGTTGAAGATGCTCAGGAGATGCCTGTTCTGTGTTCTCTTGAGACACAAGCTATGGATAAGAACCCCTTTAGACCTGAAGACTCCTCAGAAATATTTGGAGCCTGATGAGTTGCTCAGTGGATAAAGATTCTTGCTGCCAAGATTGGTGGCTGTGTCATCCCCAGAATCTGCATGCTGGAAGAATAGAACTGACAGCTATCCTCTGAGTTCTACATGTGTGGCATGGCATGGCATGGCACACACACACACACACACACACACAAATAAATAAATGTAAAAAATGTAAGAAACAAAGATAATGTATTTCAAAATTATTGTATATCATCTAAGAATATTCTATTTCCTAAGATTGGCTTATTCTCAACATACACTAGAATGAAATCTATCTGCAAGTTATATTTTGGTTTTTTATTACACAAAAATTCCTACTAGCAGTTGGACTATAGTTTTCTTGTCCAAAGCATTTCATTTAGCAGTCTGCCTCATGAACAGGAAGATTGTGGCCAAGAGGCTCCTAGGATGAAGATCTAATAGTGTGCAAAGCCTAACTGAGAAGTGAAGGAAAATGATTCTATTTACTTTGCATTGTCTCCATGTTCATGTTAATTCAGAGAAGGATTAAAAGCATAGGCCTTGAAAGATCACTTGAATTGGAAGTAATCAGCTATTTGTGATATTTTCAGGGATCAAGAGGAAAGTGCATATAAAGGCTTTGAAATTGTGTGTGACTAAATGTCTGTGTGGACATATGGCAAGGGAGTGCGATCCCGTTAAACAAGTGCTGTGCTTGGCTGGAGGAAAGAGCTCCAATGTCTGCTCACTTAGTTCTTCCCACCCCCTCAGATGTGTGTCTTAGTAGGAAGGACGCCTGGCATAGCTCCTGAAGTTCTTGTAAGAGGGACAGAGACAAGCCATGGCCACAGTCATAGCTAAGAATGGAGACCGTATCAGGGCAGGAGCAGAGAGTGCGTGTTACTGTGAACCCCATACCCCAAGGAGGAAGCTTCACGGCCTCCTTCCAGTTGCTGAGGAGCAGCCGCGCTGATGTGCTCATGGCTCCATTAGTCTTGCGGTCTCTCCATCCATCTCATCGAGAGCCAAGGTCTAAATTCAGCCCTTTTCTACACTCTCTGTTCTTGATTTGATGACCAACAGAAATGTGGCTTTAGGATTTAGAATGTCAGAAATGTGCAAGGCTATTCCTTTTGCTGGGATGCACCTCTCTCTGCTAGCGTAGGCAGTAGGTCTCAGCTTATGTATCAACCGCCCAGGAGCAGACACTGATTTCCTTTGTTCTCTATATTTAGCATATGTGTGCTCTGTCACACACACGCACATGCGCACGCATGCACGTTATCATGTAGGTGTGGAGGACAGAGGACAACTGGCAGGGGTCTTTCCTGGCATGTGGATCATGGGGATTGAACTCAGGTTATCAGACCTGGTCTCTCTCTCTCTCTCTCTCTCTCTCTCTCTCTCTCTCTCTCTCTCTCTCTCTCTCTCTCTCTCTCTCTCTCTCTCTCTCTCTCTCTCTCTCTCTCTCTCTCTCTCTCTCTGCCTTTCTCTGTCTCTACTCCCTCAACTTCCCTCAACTCCCCATGCCATGAATAAACTATTTTATACTGTCATTATTGTATGGCTGGTCCCTCAGGGGGAAGGGATGCCTCAGCATGGGCACACAGAGGCACCCCCTTCCACCACACCTGACACACATCCACCAAACATATTCATTCTCTCTCTCTCTTTTTATAAAACACAGCACCTGGTACATAAGATTTCATATGTTTTGTTGACTATTTGGCAATCCAGTATTATCCTGCTTGAAACATCATTGGTTTGTGGATTTTTTTTGTTTTGTTTGTTTGTTTGTTTGTTTTTTAAGAAAATAGCTTATTCTTGAAAAGCAGAAGTAAGGGGCAGTGATTTGTTTGATTGTTTTTTAAATGGTTGTGGTGGCGTTCACCTTTACTCCAAATGCTAGAGAGGAGAAGGCAGGCAGAACTCTGAGTTGGAGGCCAGTCTGATCTGTTTTGTTTGCAAGTTTCAGGTCAGCCAGGGCTACCTCGTGAGATGCTGTCTCAAAAGAAGAAGAGTTTATGGGCTGGTGAGATCCTCAGCAGGTAAAGGCACTTGCCTCCAAGCCTTGCGACCTGATTCAACCGCCAGGTCTCACATGAAGGAAGGAGAGAACCAACCCTTGCTAGTTGTCCTCTGACTTCTACACATGTACTGTGGCATGCACATGCCTAAACATACACACAAAATAAATAAATATGGAATAGAAAAAAATGAAACATTTCTTCAGATTTCATTTTACTTAAGGATTGACTTGTTTTTATTTCATGTAGACGGGTGTTTTGTTTGCATGCATGTCTGTGCACCACATGCATGTCTGATGCCTGTGGAGGCCAGAAAAGGGCATAGGACTGGAACTGGAGTTACAAATGGCTATGAGTCATCATCTGGGTGTTGGAAATTGAACCCAGGTTCTTTGGAAGAGCAGCCAGTACTCTTAACTACTGAACCATCTCTCCAGCCCTGTGGAGCTAAGTTTTAAAATCCACACCTTTCTCATTAAAAATACAAAGTGGGAAAGAAGGTAATGAGGAAGCCAATTCAACAGAAAATGGGGATGGATATGAAAAGGCAATTTATTAAAGAAATTTAAGTGGCCAACACATAAGCAAAAAGCCTAGTAGACAGGGACAATTAAAATTGTAACTAGTATTTGTAGACTTCTAGGGTGATATAGCAGATTAGAACCTACACCCAAGTGATTCTGTGAGTGAGAATCCAGGTGAGAAAGGACAAATGATTCCAAACAGAAAATAAGAACATTGGCTATCAAGAAAAGGATGACAGGAAAGCACATAGAAACAGAAAGACTGCTGCAAACATAGGGAGAAGCATCTGGATCCAGTGGATTCAGTGGATCTAGTGGATTCAGCCTCAGCTTCCACAGGCACAGGGCAACTGAAGCTATAGCCAAAAGGTGGGCTGTTGACAACAGACTGGCAGGGAGCGCTCAGCATGCAGTTGGTTCATGGCGTTTATACTGATTGGCAAGTGCTGTTGGTTTCTTCAGTCCAGTGGGGGACTTGTGATAGTGAGTTCTTCTGTGTGGTAGGCCAGACATCCACTTTGTCACTCTTGGTTTCCTTCTTGAGAGGGATTCTATTGTTGAAGACCTGAAAACAAGGGACAATTGTAAGGTGGAAGTCTGGAGACACTGTTAGAGTGACTGAGGGGGAGACAGCCACACAAGGCAGTGAGTGCAGGGAGAGGCAGGCAGAGCTCTGTAAGTTCCAGGTCAGCCTTGTCTACATAGTGAGCACCAGGACAGTCAGAATTGCAAAGAGAGGCCCTGACTCAACACACACACACATACACACACACACATACACGAGAAAGAGAGAGAGAGAGAGAGAGAGAGAGAGAGAGAGAGA
>NC_034591.1:89467337-89473653 GCF_900095145.1 Mus pahari
AAAAACAAAAACAAAAAAAAATTCCTTCTCAGATGACTCTGCCTGTGTCAAACAGACATAAAATGTAGACAGTATAACATGGCAAAGGTTTCTCCATCTTGTCTCAGCTGAAGCCATCTTTGGTTTTTGCCCCCTGCCTTAAAAAATCCCACAGGAAACACCCAACCATGCCTAAGGAATTCAGGGTTGAAATGTGCCAGGTAATGCATGTTCTTGGCTCTTGTTAAACTGCTTGCTTGCTTCCCCTGCAACTGCCAACCAAGATGTAGTTTTTCTGTTTTCTTTGTCTTTAAAAGGGCAAGTGGATGGAACATAATATCATCCTCAGTGAGGTAACCCAGATCAGAAAAGCAAGTATGGTATTTACTCTTAAGTGGACATTAGCTATAAAATGCAGGGTAATCATGCTATAATTCACAGACCCAAAGAGACTGGGTAATAAGGAGGGCCCAAGGGAGGATGTGTGAGTCTCACTCAGAAGGGGAAGCAAAATAGTCATCAGAGGTGGGTGGAGAGAGGGAACCCGATGGGAAAGGGGGTGAAGAGGGGGATGGGGATGGGGATCAGGTATGGGGAAGGGGTTCGGGAGAGGGTTGGGTGTGAGAATGGAAATCGGTGAGCAGTCATCTCTGGGACTAGCTGGAGACCTGGGATGGGGGAGGACTTGGGAGAGTCTATGGAAGTGACCCTAGCTGACTGAGATTCCTACCAGCAGGGGATATGGAGACTGAAGTGGCCACCTCCTGTAGCCAAGTGGGACTTCTAGTGGGAGTGGGGGACATCAACCCACCCACAAAACCTTCAACCCAAAATGTGCAGGGATAAAGATGGAGCCGAGATTGAGGGAACTGCCAACCAATGAGTGCCTTAAGACCCATCCGGTGAGCGAGCCAGCCCCTGACACTGTTAATGATGCTCTGCTCTGCTTGCAGACAGGAGCCCAGCATGACTGTCTCCTGAGAGGCCTCATCCTTCAGTAGATGAAAAGAGATGCAGAGACCCACAGCCAAATATCAGGCAGAGCTCGGAGAGTCTTGTGGAAGAATGGAGGATAGAATTGATCAAGCTGGACAGGTCAAGGATATCACAGGAAGACCTGCAGAGACTGAACCACCAACCAGAGAGCATGCACAGGCTGGTCCTAGGCCCTCTGCAGGATGTGAAGCTTGGTCTTCAGGTGGATCCCCTAACAATTAGAGCAGGAGCTGTCTCTGACTCTGTTGCCTGCCATTGGATCCCCTCCCCTAAACAGACTGGTCTCAGTAGGAGAGGATGTGTTTAGTCCTTCTGCAACTAGATATTCCAGGGCAGGGTGGTACCCAAGAGGGGCTCAGAATGGGAGAAGCTAGTGGGGGGGGAATGATTTGTAAGGGTGGGACTGAGAGGAGAGGGCTTTGTTCAGGATGTAAAGTGAATAAATTATTGAAAAAAAAAAAGAATTCCTCAACCAGGATAAGCCCAAGACCTGATGGATTTATTGCTGTATTCTACTTGGCCTTTAAAGAAGAATTAACATTCATGTTCCTTCCTACTTCATAAAATAGAAAGAGAATGATTATCACTGAATTCCTTCTACACTAGTAATAAACACAACACAACACAACAAAACAAACTATAGTCCAGCTTCCGTGATGAATGTAGATGCAATATTTCCCCAGAAGATACTGCAAACTGTCAGGGTTTGGTCCGTTGTCACTTATCCAAATGGTAAATCCTGAACCCCAAGATCTGGTTTCATCCAGATGAGTGCCTCATCACTTACACCTTTGTTGTGCAAACTTCCCAGTTTAAAGGTTAATAAGGGGCTAGAGCCTGTGATTGGGCACTAGAGAGAGAAAAGTGGGACCTCTGAATCACGGGAGGGGTCTCAAGAGAGGCCATAAAGAGGAGAAAGAAGAGGAAAGAGCAGGAGGTCTCCATTAGACATTTCAGACCAGCAGCGCATGGCCAAGAGAAGTGCATCCCCAGGACAGATTGATGGAGCAAAAGCCACCTATTGAGGCTCAAACCACAAGTAACAAGGGGCACATAGTTTGGATATAGGCGAGAACAGCATGGGACCTGACCAATCTAGGCTTACAGCTTGTATTTAAAATATCAGGTTTGTGTGTCTTTTATACAGGCCACATATTTAACAGCACATTAAAAAGTTCATGTGCCATCATCAAGTTGGTTTTATTCCAGGGATATAAGAAAATATCAACCTATGCCAATCAGTCAGTGTAAAGGAGCACACAAATAGACTCGGGGGTTAGAAGTTACATGGTCATCTCAATTGATGTAGAGAATGCCTTGGGCAAAGATTAGTGTCTCTTCATAATAAAAGTCCTGAGGCAATGAGGACTCTAATGCTGGCTAAATATAAAAAACCTGTTGTAGCCAGTATTATACCAATGGGAGAGAGGTAATAAATAAAAGACAAACACCTAGAAATAAACCTGACTGTGGTGGTTTGAATGAGAATAATCCCCATAGGGGATCCCTACTAACATGGTCCCCAGTTAGTGGAACTGTTTGGGAAGGATTAAGGGGTGTGGACTTGTTAGAGAAGGTGTGTCATTGGGATAGACTTTGATGTTTCCAAAGTTCACAGCAGGCCCAATCTAGTTCACTCTCTGCCTACAGCTTGCAGATTATATGTGAGCTCTCAGGTACCACTCCAGCACCATGCCTGCCTATGTGATGCCATGCTCCCCACCACCTGAAACTGTAAGCAACCCCCCAATTAAATGCTTCCTTCCAAAAGTTACCTTAATCATGATGTCTTTTGTTTTGTTTTGTTTTGTTTTTTGTTTTTCGAGACAGGGTTTCTCTGTTTAGCCCTGGCTGTCCTGGAACACACTCTGTAGACCAGGCTGGCCTCGAACTCAGAAATCTGCCTGTCTCTCCCTCCCAAGTGCTGAGATTTCATGATGTCTTATTATAGTAATAGAGAACAATAACTAAGACACTGTCCAAGGAGAAACAAAAAATTGTCCTCTGCAACAAAAAATTAAAGCCCTGAAATGGGAAATCAAAGGACAGAGAAAGGGATCTAGCCAGCCTGAGCATGGCAAGCGTGGCTCTGGCAGACTTTGCCCTTCCCCCATTTCCTCTTCCTTGCTAAAAATGGTCAAACTGCATTCCTCATGCTAGCCTCCAAGGTCTATTCACTTATTTGACCACTTCCTCATTCTGAGGCTAAATGCCAAGGTCCAGCTATGAAAGTATTGAAGTCCAGCAATCAAAAGCTCCCTTTGGCTCACCTAATTAACACACCCAATCAAAACAAAGCAATTCATCCTAACATGGGTTTTTCCTTTATACATTGCCATATTCCTATGTGTCACATCTGTCTCCTCTTTATCCAGAGGTAGTCTTTTGTCCTCTGAGACAAATACCCCTTCCCCATCTCCTTGTTCCCTTCGCCCTCTCCCTTGTCCTCTATTTCCTGTCTTTGTTGCTTATTCCATGCTGTTTGTTCCTCCGAGGCAAATAAAGCTGTGTGTTGAGAACTTGACCTTGGAGTGTCTCACGCTGTTACTTGGTCTTTTTAGAGAGATCAAGGATGGAAAGACTTTCATGCTCATGAGTTCACAAAGTTATCATTGTGAAAATGGCTGTTAGTTCAAATGGTCAATTCAATTACTATCAAAATTACAAGGATATTGTTCACAGAACTAGGAAAAACAATCTTAAATTCATGTTATGTGACAAAACTTTTCCTGGGGAGATAAAACACACACACATCTACTTACCTCAGACAGGCTGCCTGCAACAGACCAAAGAACAAATACCACTGTGGTGATTTGAATATGCTTGACCCAGTGAGTGGCATTATTAGGAGGTGAGGCCTTGTTAGATTAGGTATGGGCTTTGTTGGAGGGAGTGTGTCATGTGGGGATGGGCAATAAGACCCTTCTCCTAACCATGTGGGAGCAAGTCTTCCATTGGCCCTCAGATGAGGATGTAGAACTCTTTTTTTAAAAGATTTATTTATTATATGTAAGTACACTGTAGCTGTCTTCAGACCCTCCAGAAGAGGGAGTCAGATCTTGTTAAGGATGGTTGTGAGCCACCATGTGGTTGCTGGGATTTGAACTCCGGACCTTCAGAAGAGCAGTCGGGTGCTCTTACCCACTGAGCCATCTCACCAGCCCAAGATGTAGAACTCTTAGCTCCTCCTACACCATGCTTGCCTAGATGCTGCCATGGTCCCACTGTGATGATAATGGATTGAACTTCTGAACCTGTAAGCCAGCCCCAACTAAGTGTCCTTATAAGAGTTGCCTTGGTCATTGTGTCTGTTCACAGCAGTAAGACCCTAACTGAGCCAACCACCAAAGTCCATCTTGGTGAACCAGAGTTTTATTGGAATTACTTACAAGAGAGTGGATGAGGAGTTACTTATAGGAACAGAAATGACGCAAAGACAGCTGCATTACCAATGCCCATACCAGCATTGGTGACAGCAGGTTGGACAGTTCCTTTCCAGATGCCTGAGCTGGTCTAAACCACTTCTTGGCTGCTTAAACGGTTTCTACTTCTTCCAAACAGCTAGTCTGGTTTGAGAATTTTTTTTACAACTTGACTTGTCTGAAAGTCTTCTGTGTTGCTTTTACTGCTTTTTATGGTAAGGAGGGGTTTAGCGAATCTGGTTAGACTCAGGGACCTCCTGAAACTTCTCAGTTTACCTTCCCATTAACACAACATTGTATGGACATAGAATTAGTTAAGGCTATTCTGAATAAAAATAGCAAAGCTAGAGAGGTCTCATATAGAATTTCAAATCACAGTATAGATGCATAGCAATAAAAGCAACCTCATACTGGGACAAAAACAGGCATAAAGAGCAATGGGCTTCAATAGAAGACCCAGAAAGAGACTCATACACACAACTACAGTTATCTGGAGCACAGAGTATGCTCTGTTAAAAGACCACATCTTACCAGAAAATAGTGCTAAGAAACTGGAAACCCACAGCTGAAGAATAAAAATAGATTCCTATCTCTTGCCTTGCACAAAATTTAATCCAAAATGGATCAAGGACCTTATTAGAAGACTCGAAACGTTTAGAGGAAAATATAGAAAGAACACTTCAAAAATCCAAAAAATCCTTTGGAAAAGAACTCCAACCACCCAGTAAATAATTGCAATAACTGAGAAATGAAATTGCATGAACTGAAAAAGTTTTTGTATAACATTTTGACATTTCTATACAAGAATATATAAAGACCTTAAAAAAAAGTAGTTCATCCAAGTAATGGAAAAGGAGAGGCAGGCCAACCTCTGTGAATTCCAGGCAAGTCAGGGTTATATAGTAAGACTCTAACTCAACAAACAAAACCAGGAATCCAAAAATTAAACACACACACCAAACCAAGGGAAAACAAACCACACCTAACTAACAAATGGGCAAATGAACTGAACACAGAGTTCTCACAGAGGAGAAAAGTGTCAACATCCTTGGACATCAGTGAACTGTAAATTAGAACTACACAGAGATTCCATCTCACACCAACTGGGAAGGCCTTCATCCAGAAAGCACACAAGTACCACAGTGGCACTGCTTTTAGATTTATGCAGAGCAATCTAAGGCGGCCTACCATAGAGATGCTTGTGGGTCTATATTTATTGTAGCAACATTCAAACAACTAGTTTACACAGTTAGTAGGTGTCCACCAATAGACCAGTGGACAAAGAAAATGTGCCATAGATGCTCAATGTAGTGTTACTCAGCCATAAAGAAAAGCAATATTAAATCATCTGCAGGGAAAATGTATAAAACTGGAGAAACCTCATTCTAAACAAACACAACCAATCAATTCAAACCAAACAATTCCCCCTCAAAAACAAAAACAAAACAAGAAAACCCCTGACTCTGAAACACAAGTATCACAATCTCCCTGTCTCTATCTCTGTCTGTCTCTCTCACAGACAGACAGTCAGACAGACATGGCTCATAGAAAAATGGCAGTTTATAAAGGTACAAAGAGAAGCCCTGTGTTATATGAGGTGTTTAATTTTAATTGGGCATGTTTGTTAGGTGAGCCAAAGGGGGCATTTGATTGCTGGACTTCAATACGTTGATATCTAGTAGTCAGTTTCAGGAGGAGGGAGTGGCCAAATGAGGGTGGCTAGCTTTACATGTAGTCTAATGGTTTTTATGCAGAGGGAATGGGCGAGAAGGGCAATGCCTGACAAAGCCATGCTTGTTATGCTCAATCTGGCCAGAGTTCCTTCAGTGGGAAGGAAACCATGAGAGAGAGAGAGAGAGAGAGAGAGAGAGAGAGAGAGAGAGAGACAGAGACAGAGACAGAGACAGAGACAGAGACAG
>NC_034591.1:89473663-89479584 GCF_900095145.1 Mus pahari
AGAGACAGAGACAGAGACAGAGAGAGGAGACAGAGAGAGACAGAAAGAGGCAGAGAGACAGGACAGGAAAAGATAATGGAGTGAATATGAACAACTCTTGTGGTTCATTCACATGAAAACATAATAGTGAAGTCCCTCATTTTGCAAAATGAACATATTCTAACTTAGACATGTAAAGGATCACAAAATATTATATATGTTCACAGATTAGCAACATTAAAATGTTTTTGAGGTTTTATTTATTTAAATTTTATATGGATGGGTATTTTGCTTGTATTTATGTCTATGCACTACCTGCCTGGAAATAATGGAAATAATATCATACAGCAGGGAAATAATTAAATTATTATATACTTTCTTATAGACTCATATAGCTATAAATATTAACATTGATGAAAACTTATGTAGACAACTAAAGGAGACACAAAACACACACACACTCATACACTCACACAAACACATACACACACGCTACACTCCTAAATAAACATAAAATATTTAATGGGCTAAAAATGAGAATTTGAGGGGTAGGTAAGATTTAATATAGATTTTTTTTCCAGTTTAGAAACCAGACTTAAACATTTCAATTATATCAAATAATGAAAAAATTGTGAAAGTAGTCAAAAGCTAAGAAGGTTTGACACACTGTATATATACATTTTTTTCTCATCACTTCTTGTCCTTTACTGACTCTAAAATTTTGACAGCTTCCCAAAGCTCTGCTATGAATCCCTTTTCCTTTCTTAGATGCTCCTAAACTTTAATCAGTGTAGTCTGTCTGTGTTTAGTTCTTTGCCTATAACTTCTAGCTGAGAATGAAATCAGGAGAGACTATCACATGTTCTCTCATTCCTCAGTTTTTAAAATAATTGATTTAAATTGATGTAATACTCAAACACAAACATCCTAGAGTACCAAATGGCAGCTTTTAACCAAATACTTCCTCCTTCTTTGAATTTCTGCTTCTCATTTTAGTGTTTTTTTTCCTTCTTCCCTGAAACTTGAAATCCTTCATGCTAGTTGGACAGGCCTGTATTTTGGATGAGACTTCTGCATCAGTTATAATAACAGCTGAGGTGGGTCTCACCCTAAGGTCACTTCTCCCCACAGTGTGTAGAAGTTAGATCCAGTTCTTCCTCCCAGCTCTATGTGCCCAGAAATAAGACTCGGACTCAAAATATATTTACACACACCTTGGCCATATTGCTAGGCTCTTTTCTGAGTAAATCATAACTTAAAATAACCCAATTATTTTAACCCATATTCTGCCATGTGAATGGTTACCCGTGCTCAGGTACTATGAGTCAGTTTGGTCACATCTTCCCAGGTGAATCTCCCCTGCCTGGCTCTATCCCAGAATTCCTTCTGCCTCCAGAATGTCCCATGATCTATCCTACCCTTTCCTATATGCCATAGTTTTTTTTAATTGACAGGTGATGCATCTATACAATGCATAAGAGATTTTCTATAACAGTGACTTAGATTTATCCTGTAAATTTAATGGAACATAGAGGGGCTGAAGTCAATGTGGTCATCCCCTATGTCATTCCCAGCTGAGCTTAACCAGAGCTGGACTTGCTCTCTTGAGCTTCTCTTTGAGGCTACTGCTTGTGCTGGGGAGATTCTCCTGACCCTCCCTTTGTTGTGCTAGAGTACCCAGATATGAGAACAAATACCTCTTATCTGTCGTGTCTTTATGATCAGGCACTGATCGACTTTCTAAGTTAAAAGAGGCAAGTTTGCTATAAGCTAGTAGAATTAGTTGTTGGAGTGGTAGGAGGAAAGGGCTGACTTGGTAGCAAATAAACAAATGTTCTGAAAGCAAACAAATCCTCCCTCTGCATGAAAACAAAATAACAGGGTATCCAACCAGTTCAGAATAAACCAGTGGATCATTGACAAAACACAAGGAAGGCCAAAGCTCAGAAAGAATCCAACATCCACCTGAAGAGGCATCATACAGCCAGGCACAGAAAGCTTCGGGTTTGTACCTGGTGCCCATCCGGGGAAAGTGTAAATTAAAATGGGCAAAGTGGATCACAGGTGGGTCTATAAACATGCCAGTTTAGTTCCTTTGTATTTTAAAAGAGATTAGGAAACAAAAATCAGTAAAGGCCAAGGGAGGAGTCAGAGGAATGGATGTGGACAACATATTACATTCATGAATGAAATTCTCAAAAAATAACATTTAAAAAATGATAAAGAAAATTAGGAGCCAGTGGCCATATTACAATTTATAGAAAGCTATGATACAAAAGCCAGAACATATGCAGACTTAACTGTAAGATACACTACAGTTCCTTCCCAGAGGGAATAGACAACGGCCTCAGGTTGCCTCTGTTGCATTAGAGAATATTTATGTTTATCATTAAGGTTTCAGAGAAGAAAATAGGGTTTTTAAAGATTTTTTCCGGTTTTTGTTTTTTAAAGGTAAGATGAGGCTGTAGAAGTGGCTTCCTGTTCTTCCAGGGGCCCAAGTTCCCTTGCACAGTTCCTTGTCTATGAATCCATTTCTTTAATGTGTGCAGAATGAAAGCCTTTGTTATCTCTTCTTTAAAACTTAGTTTCAGCTGACTCGTGCATGTCTGTTTAACCTTAATGTTACAAGCGAAACAAATTATAATCTATTGAATCAATCTCTTCTTCTACGGCTTCAGCATACGATCACTGCTAGAACTTTTAAGACTTCCTAAAAAGGGGAAAGAAGGCGATAGTTAAGTTTTCGAGCAGGTGTGTAGATTTGCAGTCTGTGAGGTGACTCGGGCACACAGAGAAACTCATCCACAAATATCTGGGAATTGGTTGTAAATATGCATGACAGCGCTGAGATATATATTTCTGGACTAGCTGACAGGTTTTGGGTGTAGGCAATAAATATCTTAGAGTTACTTCTATACTTCACTTACGCTCCCTTATCATGCGCAATGGTGTCATCGGGACTGTAGAACCCCACCCAACTTAACTCTGCGCCTGCGCCACGCGCGTGCGTACTAGCCCTGCTGCCGCCGCGCCCTTCTCTGGGCGTCGGATTCCCTTCCTCCCAGCCCCGCCCAGGCGGCTGCCCGTGACCTGCCTGGGCGCAGGGAACGGAAAGTCGGAAGGGGTAAGAGGAGTTCACTTCATCATGGGACTGTTTGGAAAAACCCAGGAGAAGCCTCCCAAAGAGCTGGTAAGGGCCAGCGACCGGGGAAGCTCCGCACCGGGCAGCGGAGGTGGGAAGAGCCAGCTGCGCTCTCAGGCTGGCCCCTATTTCCGGGGCCTTCCACTCCGCCGAGGGGCCGAGGGCAGAGTTGAGGATTGGGCTGTGAGGAAGAGCGCGCCTTTGCCGCTCGGCGTCCCACCCGGGTGTGTAGGGCCAGGTTAGGAGCACCTCGGCCTCGCTCCCCCAGGCGCTCGAGGCGCCGCGCCGCCGGGCCCCGAGGAAGCACTCTCCCCTGCGCGCGTTGGTACGGACTGCCCGGAACCTGTGTCCCGCGCTAGCCCCGCCCCCACGCCGGCCTGCAGACCCCCCGGAGGACCTGCCCGAGACCGGAAGGTTGTGCGCCTTGAACCGGGTCGGAGCCCCCAAAAGGTCCAGGCACCTGCTAGGCAGCTCCGTTTCTCGCTCGCCTCTGTGTGCAGGGAAGCCCGACTTGTGTTTACTCCAGAAGCTAAGAAGGGCCTGAGATGCTACCGAAAATAGTTCTGCTCCCACTCTGAATCCTTAGATCTGCCTGTAAATTGAGTGATTTTAGGAACCAAGAATCAGCCGCCTAAGTTTGAGTCCTACTTTTAGACGTCTTGGCTGTGATCTCGAGAAACTTGTCCGAGATTTCTCCCATGTCAAGTAGGAAGAGTACTGCTGCAGTAATTGACCGTTGAAGGATGTGAAGTTTGAGCTAGTAGTGGTAGTGAAGGTGCGTTCTTTACACACCCAGCCTTATTACTGACCACCAGCAGTTGCACCAACAGTACCAGCACATAGCACTTGTGGGGTCCCTTTCCAGACCTACTAAATCAGATTTGAATTATGACTGTCCCCAGTGGTTAGAATGTGCCCTGACCTTGGAGAAGCACTGTTTCTACAGCACTCAAACTTGTCTTTCTAATTCTTTAGTTCAGTTACGGAAGTGTAGCCGTCAAGCCAGTCTCATTAACTCTCATTTTCTGGTGCGTGCTCTTTTATTTTATTTTATTTTATTTTTTTTAGGTGGGTACTTTACTAGAGGAGAAATTGACATTACATTCTTAGCAATGACACTTACTATTTAAAATAATGGAAATGTTAAATGAGTAATGTACATACCAGGCATAAGTTTAGTCATAAGACTGTTTTTTTAGACTATCTCAATTTATGGATGACAAAGTTAAATCCACACACTAGTAATGATTTCCTTATCTTCAAGAAGAGTATACAAATACCACAAAATGCTCTACATAATGTTCTAAAGTGAAATTGTATGCTTGTCTCATTTAAGTTCCACAGTTCAGTTTTATACCAGAGAGCAAAATGTAACAGGTGAATGAATGTTCTTAATAAGAAAAGGTTTTAAGAGATGCAGTGTGGCATGCAGTTCAGCTGCTTCGGCATTTTCAGGAAGGAATACTCCTGAAGGCAAGAGTTCAAGGCCAGGCTGGACAGTGGTTCAGAAAGCAAGATTATCGGCAAAGTCTGGGTGTTGTAGAGTTTCTAAGACATTACCATGCATTTGTTTTAAAAATTTAATCCCCTCCTTAAAAAAAAGTAACATTGTAAAAGTAAAGACTTTAGAGTTGGCTGTTCATCATCCTGCAAGGTCTGTGTCTTGCCCTTAGCTTTTTCCAGTGTGTTATTTTATGTGAAATGGAAGTTCGATGTAAACTTGATGAGATCCAAGTTAAACTAATTTAGCAAGAATGTCTCACAAGGAAGCTGTGAACGTCATACAATATACATGTTAAAAAATAGTTCTGGGTGGAAATGGAAGAGATCACCAGTCTGTGTCTGGGCAAGGCAAACTTCTATTATGGATCAGGAAGGTGTGCTCAAAGGAGTCAGCTCACAGAGGCAGCAAGTGCACCTGGTTTTTATCCTTACTCAGGTGGTAACTGTGCCTTTTCCACACTTGACTGGGGTGACTCCACAGTCTGATTCACTCAGCTTGCCTGAAAAGAATTGCCACACCAGAAATGAAGAAAGAGGGGGGAAGGGAGAGTCACTGCTCCATATAATTCCTGGAGAACAGTAGGAGGCCTTTGTATAAACAAAGGTGTTGGGATGGGAATTTGAAACATTTGTATAAAAAGTCTTATAAGGTAGGGAAGACTAAAAGATTTGAATTCCTTCTAAACACAAATTTAATATTTCTTTAATATTATTACTAATATTATAAGTAATAAATTATAATAAAATTATAACTAATAAAGTCAGACTTAATATTTCTAGCATATTACATCGGTCATATGATGAATAGTTTCATTTTGTTTGTTTGTAGAGAGGTTCTTTTTGTGTGTGCTGTATGGTTTCTGTCCACTTCACACAAACCTAGACATATCTGGGTGGAGGGAATCCAAATTTGGGAATTGCCTTAGGCAAGTCTGTGGGGTATTGTAATGATGGATGTGGGAGGGTCTAGCTCTCTGGGCTATGCCACCCCTGGACAGGTGGTCCTGAGTGGTCCTCAATGGTTACTGTTACAGTTCTCACCTCTAGGTCTCTTGATTTCTCCAGATGCATTACAACTGCAAACTGAAATGTACCCTTTTCCTCCCCAAGTTGCTTTTGGTCATGATGTTTGTACTGGATAGCTTTGTGTCAACTTGACACAGCTGGAGTTATCACAGAGAAAGGAGCTTCAGTTGGGAAAATGCCTCCATGAGATCCAGCTGTAAGGCATTTTCTCAATTAGTGATCAAGGGGGGAGGTTCCCTTGTGGGTGGTGCCATCTCTGGGCTGGTAGTCT
>NC_034591.1:89481844-89498781 GCF_900095145.1 Mus pahari
CTTGAGTTCCAGTCCTGCATCCTTTGGTGATCAACAGCAGTATGGAAATGTAAGCCAAATAAACCCTTTCCTCCCCAACTTGCTTCTTGGTCATGACGTTTGTGCAGGAATAGAAACCCTGACTAAGACAATGTTTATCACAGCAATAGAAACCAAACTAAGACAACATGTATCCCAGGCTGGCTTGGAATTGTTGATTCTTCTAAGAGCTGATATTACCTGTGTGTACCACCATATTTGACTGCTTGTCTCATTAACAGTGTTGCTAGTAACTTTGGTCACCTGCTTTCAGGTCATGCCAGCCAGGGATCTATGATGTAGTTTTTCTTTTGCTGCTATTCAATAAAATAGCATGGGGCGGGGGGGGGGGCATGGACTTGCATTGAACATCTAAATTGGACCCAATAGCATCTACCAAACCAATACGATTTAATCACAGTTTGATTAATTGTAAGGGATACTGCAGCCAATTAACTAGCAAAGTGGTAGCCAGTGGACTTGTTAAGAAGCTCCAGTACCTGCATAGCTTTCTGGCTCTCCTCTGTTTTCTGTAAATGCCATCTGATCATATTGGCTAGATTTCTCAGAATTTGCTCTCGTCCTGGGAGTTGCCTGATTTGTGACTAGGTTTTGTTTTGCTTTACTTTAATAAACTCACTGACTATGATTGGTCTAAGGAATTTTTCTCTTAGCAATAGAGAATAACATTGGGGGGGGTGCTACCTTGGTGCTACATGGATTGGCTCTGCGGTTTCTCATTAACTCTTTTTCTTAAATTCCTTAGCATCTGTTTGTACCTCTTTTCTGAATTGAACTGTCTTTTAATGGTTTTCTGATTGGTCATTTCTTTTCTAATTTCATCATTCCTTTCTAACTTGTTAGCTGACAGTCTTCTTGTTAGTTAGGCATGCTTGGTTACCTGGACACAGACTTTGTGTTGAAAAGGCAAGAGCAGTAAGTGCGCAGTTGCTTTCTCTTTAATCACTAATGTTAGAATAAGGGATTGACAGAATGTTTTCCAGAGATATGAAATGATTTTTCTATCGCGTGTCATTTTAGTCTTGTAGATTTTAATGTTTTATATGTCATAGTCACTTTTCACCATTATTTTGTGTGATGTTGAAATACAAGTTTGGGGCTGGAGAGATGGCTCAGTGGTTAAGAGCACTGACTGCTCTTCCAAAGGTCCTGAGTTCAATTCCCAGCAACCACATGGTGGCTCACAACCATCCATAAATAGATCTGACGCCCTCTTCTGGAGTGTCTGAAGACAGCTTCAGTGTACTTACATATAATAAATAAATCTTTAAAAAAAAAAAAAAAATCTTTAAAAAAAAAAAAGAAATACAAGTTTGGTCAGTGGTGCTCAAGAGTCTGTCACTTTTAAACACCATCTTACAGGTCTCTGAGAGCTCCCCTGCTTTCTAGTGCAATCTATATCTTGGTGTGACTTGTATGCTCCTCTTGGAACCCCAAATCCACTATTTCTCATATAATGGCAGTGCTGTCTAGAACCCAGAGTTTGGATACATATATGTTTCTTGCTCCTGGAATGTGTTCAACTCTAGGTCTTTTTATGAAACATTAGTAGGTTGTATTTTAATTAAAAAACTGCGATGGCAATTATAAATTGTATCAAACCAACCCTTTGCCAAAACCAGGAGAAGTAAACAAAAAGTCCAAGTAGTTGAAAGCACTGCGAGTAGTGGGCGTCATCATAGTCAGGTCCTGAGTGCTGGGTGCTCAGTCAGCCGCTCACTCATGCTTCGCGCCTTGGCCCAGACTCTGAGAACCTGAGCACACCTGCTGACAGACCCTGCGGCTAAAAGATTGAGTTTTGTGATGTACCAAGGGCAAAGGATTCTGGCACATAACTGAAAATAGACCTCAGGAGTGACTGGAAACAGATTGGCCTTCACAAATACTGAAGCCAGTTGCAGGCAATCACTGTCCTCAGCAGATTACTGAGAACCAGTTGCCAGCCCACTCAAGTTAGATGTTTGGTAAAGAAATGTAAGGTTTCTCTGGAAGAAGATGAAGTTACGTTCAAAGACTTAAATTATCCTGAAAATTCTCATATATAATGTTTAGAATTGATTTTTTTAAAAGAAGACATTTATGTATGAGAACTTTGTATATCCTGGATGCAAATTCTTTATAAATTTTATTGGGGACTTGTTCAGCACACACCTCTAAATGGGATATCTCAATTAAACTCCTCACCTCAAGCTCAGGGAACCCTGTGGAAGAGGAGGCCTAGGGGATGGAGGACACCAGGAGAACAAGGCTCTCTAAATTAACTGAGCCAAGCTCATAAGAACTCACAGAGACTGAAGTAGCAAACACAGGGCCTAAATGGGCCTCCTCCAGGTCTTCTGTGTATCTGTCCTAGCTTTCCATTTAGTGTTTTTATGGAACTCCTGAGTGTGTGAACAGGTGAACTGATTCTTGTGCCTTCTCTTGGGGCCCTTTTCCTTCTGTTGGTTTGCCTTGTCTAATTTCAATATGATGGCTTTATCTTACTATATATTATTTTGTTATATTTTGATATCTCTTGGATAGCCTGTTCTTTTCTAATGAGAGACAGAAAAGAAGTGCATCTGGATGGGAGAGGAGGTAGGGAGGACCTGGGAGGAGAGAGGGGAAACTGTAGTTAGTATATAGTGGGTGAGAAAAAAATATTATTTTTAGTAAAGTAAGTAAAATTACATTGAAACTATGTTTATATGTTACATGTTATATATTTATTACACACAGATATATATATATATAGTACTTTGATTCCCAGCTCTCTCACATGATAGTTACAACCATCCCTAACGCTGTATCCAGGGGATCTGATGTCCTCTTCTGAACTCTTTGGGCGCCAGGCATATATGTAGTACAAGACATGTAGGCAAAACACTCATACACATAAATACATCTAAATTTTTTTCAAAAACTAAATAAATGTTTTTTATTATTTATTATTGGTATGATTATAAATAACTTCTTCCCATTTGTGATATTTTTCTTTAATTACAGTCTTATGCAAAAATAAAAATTCATACTTTTAATTTAAATAAAAATTTCAGACCTTTTTCTTTCTGGTTATTGCTTGTGTCTTTTAAAACTTAATTTTAAAGCTTTATTTTTAAGTTAAGTGTGGGTGTACACATGTAAGTCAGAGGCCTGACACGTTGGATCTCCTAGAGCTGGAGTTTCATGAGTGCTGGGAATCCCAGGGCCTCGGCAAGAGTACATGTATCCTAGTTGCCGGGCCAGCTCTCCAGCCTGCTTCTTAGCTTTGTTTGTTTGTTTGTTTTGTTTTTTGTGTTTTGCTGTTTTGTTTTGTTTTAAGAAATCCTCTAACTCGACAGCATCTCCTCCTAGATCGAGGGCTTGAAGAGAGGGCTTCATGTTGTGTGCCAAGCAAGCCCTCTTTCACTGATTCGCATCTCTAGTCTTCCAGTTAACTCTTGTGTAATGATTTTTATTTCATAATTGTGTTTTGAATCCACCAGGAATTAGCTTCAGGGATTGGTGGAACCAGGATTTGGACAATTGGTTTCTGTGCATCGTCTCAGCACTGGTTGTAGGTGATGCCTTCTTGCTCGGTTCAGTTTCCTTCATCTAGTTTGTGTCTGGCATATTAGCCTCAGTGAATGAATTTGAATATAGCACTTACCTTGATAGTCTCAACCTTTCTGTAGGTTCTTTATGGTTTTCACAACATAGTCTACTTACAAATTGATTTTAAAAACCTTATTAGTGCATTCGTACTTATTTAAATACCTTTGATGTGTTGGTAAAGTACTGTTGAAACTAAAGATTTGTTTAAATTTCTTTTTATCTTTGTACTTATGGAACCTCTTTGATACATTTCATTGAGCTGCTGGTCTCAGACTGTGTTCCTTTCTTTCTTTTTTTTTTGTTTTTTTGAGACAGGGTTTCTCTGTATAGCCCTGGCTGTCCTGGAACTCACTTTGTAGACCAGGCTGGCCTCAAACTCAGAAATCTGCCTGCCTCTGCCTCCCGAGTGCCAGGATTAAAGGCATGTGCCACCATGCCAGGCCAGGCTGTGTTTCTTAACCCTTAAAGAATATTAGAGACATCTGGAAGTATGTAAAATGCTAATGTCATCTGGGCTGCTCCAGTCTAGTTAAACTGGTATTTTTTTTTATTTATACATAAATATAAACAATAGCCAAAAGGTGTAGCAAACTCAGATGGCCATCAACAGGTGAAGAGAGAATGTTTGTGGTGTATGCATATAATGGGATGAAAATGAAACATAAGAAAAGATGATTTTCATGCCACAACAAGCATGAGCCTTGAAAACATGCTATGAAATGAAAGAATTTAGAACCAAAGGGCACACACTGTATGAATGTTTTTATATGATATAATAAGAACAACCATTTCTGTAAAGACAGAAAATAAAATACGAGTTGCCAAGGAGTTGGTAGATGGGGAGATAAGGGATTATTTAAGGTGTGTACTATGTCCCAAGGTGATGAAAAGATTTTAAGGGTTGATAGCAAGTTGTACTAAATTTCACCATCAATTATATACTTTAACATGATTAGTTGCATATTATATAAATTTAACTTAAAATGTAAATAAACCTAACCTGGTTAATTATTTAAAAATTATATTACCTCGTAGTTTTATTTATGTTTTAAATTTTTGTGTGTGTATATAGATGACATGCCTGTGCATATGCCAGAAGAGGATGTCGGGTATCACTTTCTGCCTATCCCTATTCCTTATTCCCTAAAAGCTCATTACACTTGAAGCTCACCATTTTGACTAGGTTGGCTTGGCCAGTGAACTCCAGGGATTCACTTGTTTCTGTCTCCCAGTTTTGGGGTTATAAGTCATGGCTGGCTTTTAAGTGTTGAAACATTTCTTTCAGTGGTATCATTGTTTTTATAAATATTTTATAGATTTTGGTAATTATTAAATGTTAAACTTGAAATTTAATAGAAACACATCTACTGATAGGAATTTTTAAATGTAGTTTAATTCATGTACTTGTGTGTGAATGTTACAGGGTTCTGAGTTCTGTTCCTTTACAATTAATATAGAATTTTTGGTTTGATGTAAGTACTGAAAGCCCTTTCAGAAAGGAGCTGGTGATGGAATGGCATTGAAGTAGTAGCAATGTCACTCAGTTCTTCCGAGTCATGTGCCAAAACATATACAGTTATTTAATATAACTTTTACTTTTAATAATTCATCAGCTGACACCTCAGATTTTTCTTCAGTATTTTTGAAAAAGGAAAAGAATCGGAAAGCAGTTCACTGGTGTGAGAATGTGCTAGTTATTAGAGTCCCTACACCAGTATCTCCACTTGGCTATGTTTAGTTCCTCAGAGTTAACCTGACAGGAAGAAAAATAACATAAAAGATAAGTTCCCAGTACACAGGCAGAATAGTTTTTAAAATAATTATGTGTAGAAGATGGAAATCTTCTGATGCTGTAAGACTGTCCTTGCCCAGGTACCATGTCAAAAATACTAGTGTAGCTGCGGTCTTCTCTAAAGTCTTCTTCTTCCTGCCAGGCTGTAAATAGTTAGGAGTGCCTGTGTAAGTGAATGAAGAGTTAATTAAAAAAGGAAGGGAAGGGAAGGGAAGAGAGAAATGGCCCTAAAGATCTTTCTGCAGAATTAAAAAAAATTGTGTCTAAACTCAATGTAGAATTAATATAGAATTTTTAAGAATGTGCAAAATTGACTAGCAATGTTTGCTTCTCTGATAATTCCCTATTTAAAATTCTCCCCAGGTTAATGAATGGTCTCTGAAGATCAGAAAGGAAATGAGAGTTGTTGACAGGCAAATAAGAGGTAAATTACTATTTTATGTTTTCTATTCTATACTCTTTTTTTAAAAAAAGATTTATTTATATATTTATTTTACATCTGTAGCTGTACAGATGGTTGTGAGCCTTCATGTGATTGTTGGGAATTAAAATTTTTTTTAGGACCTCTACTCACTTCGGTCAACCCTGCTCACTCTGCTCGCTCAGTCCCTGCTTGCTCTGGCTCAAAGATTTATTTATTATTATACATAAGTACATTGTAGTTGACTTTAGACACACCAGAAGTGGGTGTCAGATCTCATTACAGGTGGTGGTGAGCCACCATGTGGTTGCTGGAATTTGAACTCAGGACCTTCAGAAGAGCAGTTGGTGCTCTAAACCACTGAGCCATCTCACTAGCCCAATTCTATACTCTTTTTTAATTTATTTTATGTATATGAGTACACTGTAGCTGTATAGATGGTTGTGAGCCATCATGTGGTTGCTGGGAATTGAACTCAGGACCTCTGTGCCGTGCGCCCCCCTGACCTCCGTCCCGCAGAGGTGGGACAAAGAAGATGACACTTAACGCCAAGACAGGGTTTGAGCAGCTTCCACAGCTTCCCGCTGCAGCTTCCTTTATTCTCTCTACAGCTCACCCCAGCTCTTTACAGCAGTTCACCTTCTCTCCTCTGCTTCTCAGCTTCTCCTTAGCTTCTCCTCAGCTTCTTCTGCCTTATTCTGGGATTGCCCAATTTATCCCCTTCCACCCTCTGCACTAGTCTCTCATCACTCATCATCCAATCAGCATTCAGCACGCTCTATACTCGAGCCATGCACACAGACAGGGTGGGTGTTGATAGGCCAGTGACTCAATATCATGCTGAATGATGCTATACTTCAGGCAGGCAGCGCATAATCAGTCAGGTGTGGATAATCAGGTTTTTGGTAAACAAGCAGGATATCACGGGGCTTGGCAGTGAATCAGGGTGCAGTCTTGGCTTACGAGGCCGCAGCCACGGCCACACCCACTTCCCACACCTCTGCTTGCTCCGCCCCCCTCCTTGTTCCAGCCCAAAGATTTACTTATTATTATAGATAAGTACACTGTAGCTGTCTTCAGACACACCAGAAGAGGGCATCAGATCTCATTATGGATGGTTGTAAGCCACCATGTGGTTGCTGGTATTTGAACTCAGGACCTTCAGAAGAAAAGTCAGTACTCTTAACTGCTGAGTCATTTTTCCAGCCCCCAATTCTATACTCTTTTTTTTTTTTTTTAATTTTTTTTTTTTAAAGATTTATTTATTTATTATATGTAAGTACACTGTAGCTGTCTTCAGACACTCCAGAAGAGGGCGTCAGATCTTGTTAAGGATGGTTGTGAACCACCATGTGGTTGCTGGGATTTGAACTCTGCACCTTTGGAAGAGCAGTCGGGTGCTCTTACCCACTGAGCCATCTCACCAGCCCCCCAATTCTATACTCTTAATGCTCTATTTCATTTCAGTACGTAAGACACAGTTTATTCTCATACTAATTATGTGTAGATATTCTCATTATTTTGTTTTCTTATTCTATACTCAGAATAAGAAAGATAATGATTGACACATTGTGAATGATTGTAAAGGAACAAAAGAAAGCTCATCCTGTTTACACATTAAATAAGTTGTGCTTAAGAAAACAATGCAATTCCATTATCTCTACTTTCTGCATATTTTACCATAACTTTAACTTGGGAATGCCATATTTCTAAATATTACTTTTTTTTTAGTACCATTTGAAATTAAGTTGAGTGACCAAGAAATGGTCATGCTTAAACTAAGTTTTTTTTTATTAATTTTATTTATTTTTGATAACCTCATACATATAAGTAGTGTGTCGTGATTATACCCAACCCCAGTCCCCCTCCATTCCTCTCAGGCAGTTCATGTCATCTTCCTCCACTTCATATTCATATCTACAACCCCTTCCCTGTAACCCGTGGAGTCCAGTCAGTGCTGTCAGTTGGAATGCTTGAAATCTGTGAAAGTAGTGAGCTTCCCTAAGGATTTTTAGAGTTTTAGTTTTGGCTAACCACCTGCACTCTACTTCCCTGATCTGCCCTATCCTTTCTTAAACCTTTTCCAATATTCCCTTGCCTCTACTATTATACTATAGGGGTTCTACTATGCTCTTCTTTAAAGGAATTTTAAAAAACACCTTTATGAATAGAAAAGATTGATATCAGAAAAGTGTCCCAGGATTATAGTATCACAACTTCAAAAAAGAATTAGCGATGAGAATTCTATTCCCAGCTGTGTTAATTTTGGTCTTAACACTTCTACTTCAATTGTAAATGAAAGTTTGAATGCGTCAACTATGAAAGAACTGCTTTTCACACTGGACAGATGACTGTGAATAATGACAAAAGAAACAGAAAGAGAACCCTCATATTCTGTCTTTTTGTTAGAGATATTTTTCTTGAAAGTAGCACATGGGAAGGGATCCAGAAAGAACATGGTTGTCTCACTGAATTGAAGATTTGGAGATCAGGGTAGGGGAGGCTAAAATTTGTGGTACTGAGTAATAGAGAAGAGGAGCATAACCAGGGAAAGAACTCGAGATATCTCCACAGGGTGTGAGTCTGTGGCTGAATACTTAGAGTGGGTCTTGCAGAGACTGACAGAATAATTAATGGAACAAAACAACTGCCAGGAATTTTTAAGCTAAACAGTTTCCAAAGCTTACAAAAGGTTGAGAGATGGTTTAGTTTTTCAAACACAGTAAAGAGATTTTGTTAGAATCTGAGACATTCAATACAGACTGGAGGTTTACATTTAGTATCAAGGTAAGAATAAAGGCATATTTCTGAGGAAAGCTTATGAACAGATCTTGAAGTTGGCCTGCAAGTGACTTAGCTGCCAGTCAAAATAAAACTTAATGCTTTTTAAAGGACTACAAAATTGTGACACCTAACAGTGAGTCAGTCTCAGTGCCAAGTAAAAAGGTCTCTGCAGGGATATAGAAAAATGACCCACACAGACAAAATAAATAAATTGGACAATAGAAATAGACCAAAAAATACACCCAATTAATCTAAAAGGGATAAGAAACATGAGGGATTTTTCTCAGCCCTACTTTTAATAATGGTTTTAAATGCTTTAACCCCTCTTGTAGCCCACCACCCACCAGAGGTAGTGGAAAAGAAAGGTTATTAGGATATGGGGGCAGTGGTTATGTTTAGAAGTTGTTCTTTGGAACCAATCCCATCTCTGTTGTCGGAAATCAGCCGTTCAGTTCACAGAATTCATCAGCGGCAGCTTGATCCACTCACAAATCCTTCATGAATATCCAGACGGGTTTGGTAATGTCAGGATAGCAAACATGAATCAGCAGCAGTAGCTCGATTTAGCAGAGAGAGACAGGCCTTAGCCGAATTGGCACAAGTCAGCAGGAGGGACCAGGACCACAGGGACTCCAGGAGTTCTTGTCTGTGTCTCTCAAGTGAAGACTCAAGACCAAGAAACATTGCAAAACTAGCTGTGCAAGCAAGCCAAGCCCCAGTCACTGTCTGTTGTGCCTGTTTATACTCCCTCCAAATATGTGTCCTCCACGGGTCGTGCCTCATGTGTCCTGCCTCAGCACATGAGTCTGTATCAGCCGACATCACTCTTGGTCCGACATCATCCAATTGGCCCAAGTGCACTGAAGCAGCGAGAAGCAGCAGGAGCCTCTTGAGAAATTTTTTGGTACATTTCTCTTTATGGAGTCACAGCAAATGGAGCTCAGCAATGCATGTAAAGTGAACCAATAAATGTGTGTCATTAGTGAAGAATTGTTCATCATGAGTCCTTTCACATGCTTACTTCAGCAGATTATCCTTTTACTTGTGTCCACTTCAGGAAAACACTTCCTTCATGTGTTTGCTCCAACAAAACACCATCCAACACAACTGATTTTCAAAGAAACCAGAAGTTTCCACTTAAGAAATGTTAGTTTAAAACAAAGTCATAAGAAAAAAAAAAAAAGAAACAAAGACTCCTTAAAGATAAAGCAAAACTTCACTAAATGGACACAACAACAGATTAGACACTATAAAAAAAAAAAGGAGATTAAAGAAATTGAAGATAGTAAAGATAGTAACACAAACTATGCTACCAAAAATAGACCAGCAGAGCTACTGTGACCTGTGGATGATGTTAAGTGGTCTGATGTGTATAATTTATCAGAAGATTCAAGAGAGCAGATGAAATTATAGCTGAGTATTTTCAATGAGCCCTTAGAACCCAAAAAATTATCCCAAAGCTGAATCAATTAATTGAGGCACAACATGTTTAGTTTCCTGAAGCATAGGACAGACAACCTAAAAAGAGGCACATTAGATATAGGAAACAGTGGTAGACACTCTGTTGCCTGGAGTGTATTAGGCCCCGGGCTCAAACTGCAACACTATAAGTAAATAAATACAGAACACAATAAGAATAGTTAAAACTTAATTATCAGAAATGATGTAAACCAGAATATCTTTAAATATCGTAGAAGAAAAAGCTTTATACTAAATCTCTGTATATAAGCTGGGTGGTGGTGGTATATGCTTTTAATCCCAGCACTTGGGATGCAGAGGCAGGTGGATCTCTGAGTTCAAGGGCAGCCTGGTCTACAGAGTGAGTTCTAGGACACCCAGGGTTGCACGGAGAAGCCCTGTCTTGGAAAAAAAGGGGGAAAAATTATATCCGGAGAGAATACTGTTCAAAGGTTAAAGTGAACCTAAATATTTTTAAGCTAAAAGCTGGGCCTCTTGCCAGCATAAGAAATGTTAAACTGGGCTGGTGAGATGGCTCAGTGGGTAAGAGCACCCGACTGCTCTTCCGAAGGTCTGGAGTTCAAATCCCAGCAACCACATGGTGGCACAACCATCCATAATGAGATCTGATGCCCTCTTCTGGGGTGTCTGAAGGCAGCTACAGTGTACTTACATATAATAAATAAATAAATCTTAAAAAAAAAAAAAAAGAAATGTTAAACTGTAGCCTGGGGCTGTAGAGATGGCTCAGAGACTAAAAGCACTTACTGCTCCTTCAGAGGACCTGGGATTGGTTCTCGCCATCTACACTGGGCAGTAACTCCAACTCCAGGGATCTGATGCCCTGTTCTTGCTTCCAAGGGTACCTGCACACACGTAGTACACATAAACTCAGAAGGCAAATTGCATATATGTAAATATAAAAATATCTTTAGAAATTGTGGGCCAAAGAAAAATCAAATCTAGATACACACAAAGAATGAAAATGTTTTGGATATAATTAAATACAAGTAAACAATGTTTTCTTCTTTCATTATTTAAAAATGTTTATAGTAATGTGTCATGTAATATACAAAAATAAAATGTATGATATTAGCACAAATAGTTCATTTGTATCATATACAGCCTATGTTGCATTTGATTTTTAAAAAATTATTTCTTTTTATTTTATGTACATTGGTGATTTGACTGCTTGTATGTCTGTCTGTGTAAGGATGTCAGATCCCCTGGAACAGGAGTTATAGACAGTTGTGGGTTGCCATGTGGGTGCTAGAAATTAAACCCAGGTCCTCTGGAAGAGTGGCAGTGCTCTTAACCACTGAGCCATCTCGCCCTGTTGCAGCTGATTTTAATTATGTGTATGCCCAATATACATAGGCATGAGAATTTCTTTCTGAAAGTTCACTCAGATGATAGTTTGCCTTACTATTATTACACCCAAAACTAGTTCTTGACCTTGCCTTTAGTGTCCAGCTATATCCTGGAACATGTTTGAATGGAAGCTGTTCACAAAAGGGGAGTTATTAAAGGTTATGAGATGAGATTTATTCCGTTGTTTGGAGCAGGGTGTTTATCCTTGATGCAGATAAGAGTCCTGGGTTGCTAGGTACTTTGTTAGGAGAGGGATGTATGCATAGTCCAAGCAAAATAGATGCCCAGCTTGCTAAGTTTTCTATATGCTTGCCTGTCTGACTTCTGCCTCACCCTCCAGTTCATTGGTATCATAGGCATGAATCACAATGTCTATATTTAATTCCTTTTTAGATACAAATGAGCTAAACCATTTAATCAAAAGAAATTGTCAGAAAGCATTAAAGAACACTATTGAACTATATGTTGTCTACAGCAAACTCAGTTTAAATCCAAAACCACAAATAGATTGAGAATACAAAGTTAGAAAAAGATATTGCATCACAGATTTAACCAAGAGAAAGGGTGTAACTTTATATCATGGTAAATCAGACTCTAAAACAATAAAAATATCCTGAGAAAAAGAGCTTATTATATTAATAATATGTATTTGATCATAGACATTTTCCATCTAACTAAATACCCTTAAAGTATAAAAGGGAAAATGAATTGAAAGAATTAGTAGGATTTCAATAATAGTAGGAGATTTCACTGTTCCATATGGTTAAGTAAAGAAATGTATTAGGACAATGGAAAAAGCCAACTATAGCTATTTAGATATATACAGAATTTCCAACAACAGCAGACTATGCATTTTCTCATGTGCGCATGGAATGTCCTCCAAATAAGATTGCATGTTTGCCCCTAATTCAAGTCTCAAGTCTCAATCAGCCTTGGTCATTGAATCAATGATTAAAAAAACCCTTTCAACCAAAATATAATCTTTGGACCTAATGGTTTCACTGATGAATTTTACTCAACATTCATGGAAGTTTGTGAACTTACAAAAGTGTACAGAGGACTTTCTGATTCAATCCATAAATAAGTATATCTTTAAATCAAAGCCAAAGATAGTTACAAGAAACCTGCCATCTGATAAACCTTGTAAAAGTACTTAATACGCTTTTCTCCGGCTGCTGGGAAGATGGCAGACATTCAGACAGAGAGCGCTTACCAAAAGCAGCCTACGATCTTCCAAAACAAGAAGCAGGTTCTGCTGGGAGAAACCGGCAAGGAAAAGCTCCCCCGGTACTACAAAAACATTGGTCTAGGCTTCAAGACGCCCAAAGAGGCCATCGAGGGCATCTACATAGACAAGAAATGCCCCTTCACTGGTAATGTCTCCATCCGAGGTAGGATCCTGTCTGGTGTTGTGACGAAGATGAAGATGCAGAGGACCATCGTGATCCGCCGGGACTATCTCCATTACATTCGAAAGTACAATCGCTTTGAGAAGCGCCACAAGAACATGTCTGTGCATCTGTCCCCCTGCTTCAGGGATGTACAGATCAGAGACATTGTCACTGTTGGAGAGTGCAGGCCCCTGAGCAAGACTGTTCGGTTCAATGTGCTCAAGGTCACCAAGGCTGCTGGCACCAAGAAGCAGTTTCAGAAGTTCTAAGGGGTCTCTGCCTAGAACAAATAAAGTTATTTTCCAACATAAAAAGAAAGTACTTAATACAATACTAAGAAGTCAAATATAATACCATCTTGAGAGGATTGTATGTCCTGGCCATGTTAGACTTAGGTTTCCTGTTTCTCTCTGTATTTGTTAACATCTCAGGAAGCAGCAGTGACAGTGATGCTCCTTGACCCATTTCAGGGTTTCAGGACAGAGTCTGAAGATGGGGAATATAGGACTTCTTCACACGCCCCTTCTGATTTTCACAACATACAAAACATCTACACCAGGATCTTTCCAAGCAACTTTTTTGGGAGTAAGTTAGCCCAAGTCGATTTAGAATTGTGATACTTCTCCCTCTGTCTCTTGAGTGCTAGGATTATAGGTGTGGTGTGTACCACCATACTTTAACCGTGCAAATGAATTGATTTCCTCCAAGTCTTCCCCAGTGCAGTAGAATAGAAGTTGTCACTGAATAGTGCCCACCCAGTGTAGGAGTTGCTTTCTTTTTCCAAATATAAAAATATGTGTTTTTGGCAGGGCGTGGTGGTGCACGCCTTTAATCCCAGCACTTGGGAGGCAGAGGCAGGTGAATTTCTGAGTTCGAGGCCAGTCTGGTCTACAGAGTAAGTTCCAGGACAGCCAGGGCTACACAGAGAAACCCTGTCTCGAAAAAAACCAAAAAAATAAAAAAATTAAAAAAAATGTGTTTTTGTGGTACTTCCTCCTCAAAATGAAGGTGGGTCTCCTTAACTAACATTGATACAATCTTACAATCTAGAAGTCTTGATCAGGTTCATTTTCTCTGCCAGTTAAATAATTAAAATGCAGAAAAAAAAATCTGGTGTGTGGCAGGTATTAGTAGAGAAATTACAAACACTGCAGATAACATCAGACAGACAAAAGTATGTAGCAGATATACAGAGAAAGAGACCTTCAAAGCTGAGGTAGGATTTGGGAAGCCAAAAAGCCCAGTCTCTTCGGGGTTGGATTTTTCAAAATCTCTCAAGAGTTTTCCTCCCCTAATTTAGACTTGGTCAGTTTGAGGAAAGGAGGGTTGATTGGCCCACATCTGTGTAACATGTCCTGATCCAGCCTTGGACTTATTCAGCCAGTTTATCATCAGGAGGTCCACTGGAGGGAAGTGGGGGCCCTTTCAGGAGCTTTGGTTTCAGATCCTGAGAAACCAACTCTTGCCACTGCAAAAGGGCTATGGTTATCAGTCCCAAGGCCATTGCGCACTCAGTCTGTAATGTTCCCTCTGTGCGACATTGTTTGATTAGTTTCCTGGTGATGTAGTCCCACTCTACTGTAGCTTCTGCTGACTGTTTAATTATTCCCTAAAAATAGTATATAAAATGCTGTGCTTCTTACTTAATAAACTTGCTTGGCAGAAGACCTAACTTGTGCAAGACCTGGACACAAATTTTATTATCTTCTCTGCCTTCTATCTTTATCTTCTGATCTCCTAATCCTCCCCCTCAGGACTCTGTCATGGAAGAATGACCTGCTGGTCCAGTCCACTGTTTAATTGTAGAATTATGAATGGTTAAGATGGTAAATTGTGTTACATGTATTTTGCCACAGTTTCTAAAATCCAAAAGTTTTTACTGGTTATAAAGTATATAATAATATAGACATGTCTACATTCTAGTTGATGCTGATACAATGCTTCAGTGTGTTCAGGTTCTCTTTAAGCTGTAGGATTTTAACAATTACTGTTTAGAGATTGTGCTCCCTTGTTTCTTACCTGTAAGAAAGCTGCATACTGATGGTCAGAAAAAGCTCTGCGATACATGCACAGTGCCTTCTGAAGTTCCTTAGTATAGATAGGTACCAAGCAGGGTTAGAGGAGGCTCACAAAGGTATAAGGTATGATAGGACTATACTTCTGCTTATTGTCAAACTATGTTAGTCTTGTTTCAGAAAGTAGAAAATACCCATATATTAATATTTTTATTTCATCTACTATCCTCTGATAATTTTCTACTTACAGATGCATTGAGAGTATAATAAAAACAATTTGAGTGCTACCAAGCCCAATCTGCCCTTCCCCTGTGTGTGTGTGTGTGTGTGTGTGTGTGTGTGTGTGTGTGTGTGTGTGTGTGTATACAGGTATGTGGGTGGCCAAAGAGGGTGTCATATTCCTTGGAGCTGGTGTTAGGCATTGTGAGCCCCCTATCGTGAGTTGTGACTTCTGAACTCTGGTCTCAAGATTGTGCAGCAAGTATTTAACTGCAGAAACACCTCTCTAGCCCCTACCCATGGCTTTTGATATTTTGTTTTGATATTAGATATCCAAAGAGAAGAAGAGAAAGTAAAACGGTCTGTGAAAGATGCAGCCAAGAAGGGCCAAAAGGAAGTCTGTGTGGTTCTGGCCAAGGAGATGATCAGGTCAAGGAAAGCTGTGAGCAAGCTCTATGCATCCAAAGCACACATGAACTCTGTGCTCATGGGCATGAAGAACCAACTTGGTAAGGCCCAGGTACCTTAAACATCCCAATAATGCTGCTGCCATTGTTACCGTCAACACTGGTTTCCTTGCATAGGAAGAAGAGGCTCAAATCTGTTTTTTTTTTTGTTGTTGTTGTTGTTTTGTTTTGTTTTTAAACTTTTCACATCATCTTAACTAGGGTACTGTACAAATGTAGAATATTATTGTTACTATTATTTTGTTAATCATTTTTTGCCAATGGTTTTGAAGTAATGAATCTACATAGAAGTCTTTGTTTAGATGTTAGAACATATTGAACGTATATGTTCAGCTGCAGTCCATACTCCAACCGACCCTTGAATGCTCTTCATAAAATGAACATCTGCTTTTATTCTATTTAGATACGATACCTTTTCGTAGCATTTGATTAAAATTCAGATTCTGTTTGATCTTGGAAGTCCTGTGTACTCTGACTTCATCTCCTCCTTGTCTCCTTCCTTCTCTACATCCATCTGTACTGCTCTCTCAGTTCCTGGAACTGGATCAGCTTATGCTTATCTTAGAACCTTTGCATTTAATGATCTCTCTGCAAGTACAAGGTGCCCCATCTCTTGAAATGATTGGTCCTTGTCCTACAGGTCTCAATTAAGATGTTAGGCACACAGTAAAGCTTTTTCTAAAACATCTGTCAACAACATAACTCTATAACTCTTTCTTTTTCTCTCTCTCTTTTTTTCTTAATAAGGTTTCTCTGTTTAACAGCCCTGGCTGTCCTGACTCACTCTGTAGACCAGGCTGGCCTGAAACACAGAAATCCGCCTGCCTCTGCCTCCCGAGTGCTGGGATTAAAGACTTGTGCTGCCAAGCCTGGCTTCTAAGTAATTGATTTCTAATGAAATTATCATGTTCTGTTAGTTTTTTTAAAACCATGCTAGGAATTGAACATAGAACTTTGTATTGGCTAGGCAAGTGATATACTGCTGAGCTATATCCCCAGCCTTGTTTGTTTGTTTGTTTGTTTGTTTGCTTGCTTGTTTGTTTTGCATCTCAATATGTAGCCCTAGTTGGCATAGAATGCAAAAAGATCCATTTGCCTCTGCTTCCTGAATGCTGGAATTAAAAGCATGGGCCACCATGTCTTGCATTGCTGTATTCTTAATGTATACACTGTGTCCAACTAGAGCCAGACACCTTGTCTGTCCAACCCATGGCTCTGTCTCTAGCTTAGAAAGGAGTATCATGTAATACCTGTGAAGAACACATCCATAAGCAGGTTCAAATGCTAGTGACTGTTTCTCTGTAGTGTGTGGTTGTTTTCTGTATGTACTTTGAATATTAAATGTGGAGCAAAATCCTTGATTCATTAGTTCACTTTTTAGAGACTTTTTTTTTTAAAGATTTATTT
>NC_034591.1:89499681-89501390 GCF_900095145.1 Mus pahari
ATTTGTAAGATTTCTCAGCAATAGTGTGATATCCCTGTATTAACTAAAGGCTGAAGTCTTGAACAGCACCTTTGTCCTTTTTGGTCTCTTTGACTTATGTCAAATTGCATTAGGCTTAATTGGGTGGGGTCTTGTTAATGATGGTTGTTTTGTTTTTGTTTTTTAAGATTTATTATATATATGTATGTATATATATGTATATGTGTATTTATGTATGTATATATGTATGTGTGTGTGTGTGTGTGTGTGTGTGTATGTGTGTGTATATATAATTCCATTGCAGATGGTTGTGAGTTACCATATGGTTGCTGGGAATTGAACTTTGAAAGAGCAATCAGTGATCTTAACTGCTGAGCCATTTCTCCAGTCCTAGTGATGGTTTTTTTGAGACAGGGTCTTATTGTTTACCTTACACAGACCTGGAACTCATGATTTTCCTGCCTCCTCCTTGACTACCTCTTTTTTCTTTTTCATTCAGTTCATTATATTTGCTTCTGGTTTTCAAGTGTATTTTGCCTACTGTGCACGTAAAGTTTTGTCATCCTAGAAATTCTAATATTTAGGAAGCTAAGAGGCTCTCATATTCAGAAATAGCATTTAAGTTTTTACTTTGAATTTTGAGTTAGAAAATTAGGAAACTATATTCTGCATTTAAATCTGCTTTAGGAATGTATATGTTTTTTAAAAATAATTTCTAAATGGACCAAATACTGAAGATAAAAATAAATTCACAAAAGCACTAGAAGAAAATATATTTAACATTTATAAGAAGATGAAATGAAAAAAATGTGTTTAGAGTCAAATATAAAATCTTATAAAAGAAAAGGTTGATAAATGTAGCACAAAATATTTAAAGTTTCCGAACAAAATAAAAATTATTGCTACAAAGTCAAAAGAAAAAGTGACTAAGCAATTGTAATCCAAAGGCTGATAGTGCAATCAAAAGCCTTTTGAAAACCATCTAAAAAACTATACCAAGACAAAGGAGAGGAACTGGATGTATAAAAAGATTCTCAATCCTAATAAGAAGTTCAATCTGTGCTGTTGGTATAGGAGCTCGTGTAACCCAAGCTGGCCTTGAACTCCTTATGTAGAAGATGACATTTACCTCTGTTCCTCCTGTCTCCGCTTTTCCTTAAGTACTAAGGTCACAAAACATGTGTCTCTGCACCTGGTTTTGTGTGAAGCTGGGAGTTGAACTAGGGTTTTCTGCATCTTTAAGCACATTTCTGTCCAAGGGTATAGGTTTCTGGGGGCTGGTGAGATGGCTCTCAGCAGATTAAGATGCTTGCTGCCAAGCCTGACAACCCAGATTTGATCCCCAGGACCCACATGGTGGAAGGAAACAACTGACTCCAAAAAGTTATCCCCCAGCATCCATCACATACCTATATAACAACCTAAAGTAGACTCATATGAAACATGACTTTCCAACTCAAAATCAACAGAATGACTTGGAGTTTGTGTTTACTCACTTCAGTATAATTGACAACTGATTCAAAAATAATGAAAGTCATTTTGGTTATATTAGAATTTAAATATATACCTTCTTTCATATCAAAACATGCTCTCAAACATGAAAGTATTTATAGGAATTGCTAGTTGGACAAGTTCTCACAATGCCTGTAATCTCAGAACTTGGGAGGTAAAGACTAGTCATTGAATTCACAGTCAACCCTCCCCTCCCCTCCCCTCCCCTCCCCTCCCCT
>NC_034591.1:89501675-89550496 GCF_900095145.1 Mus pahari
TCCCCTTTCCCCTTACCCCTTTCCCCTTTCCCCTTTCCCCTTTCCCCTTTCCTTTCCTTTCCTTTCCTTTCAACGATTGTGTAGACCAGGCTGGCCTTAAACTCACAGAGATTCATCTGCCTCTGCATTCCAGTGCTAGAATCAAAGACATGAGCCACCATTCCTAGTAAGGTCAGCCATTTTCATTCTGGCAGATTTTACAGAGGAGTCAAAGAATATATTCTTTTTCTTGTGATTTTTCTTTGAGGATTAAGAAAATTTTAAGTCATCTTTCATTATTGTTTATAAACTTGGCGTATGTGTCTATGGGTCATGCTAAAAATCATTTACTTTCATGAGATTTTAACTTCCTTATTTGCATTTTTGACTTGGTACCAAATTTAATCATGGCAGTGTAACATGGAGAGAGCAAAGTCCTAGCCAGGAATGATGGTGCACACATTTAATCTCTGCACTTAGGAGGCAGAGGCAGGTGGATGTCAGTGAGTAGGAGGCGACCTGGTCTACATAGCCAGTTCCAGGACAGCCAGGGCTACATAGTAATATCCTGTTTCAAAAGAATAACAATTAAAAAGAAAAAAATGGAGTCAAACCTACTGTGTAAATGGCCTTGCCAAGGAATTACCATTGAATGCAAGAATTTTCAGTAGTCATAATAGAGAAAAAGTGTGGTAAAACATACAAGACCTTATGTAGACACATGGCTCTCCAGTGTTACCACAACATCCCTCACTTAAAGTAATAGTTTAAGTGAAACGTCTCATCACATAAAATTCTTGTCATTAATGTTTGACTTTGAACTTTTTGATGTTTCATTTGTTTTGCATTAATTTTGTAATTGTACATATTTGTAAACATCAGAAAAACTTACCCAGTTAGTAAAATGCAGATACTTGAAGCCAGCACTAGAAAGACTTTGCTAATAGTGGAACTGATAGTATTTTGTTTTTCTTCAGTGAGAGATTGAATCAATAAATTGTGGCATATTCAAGCTTGACATGGCACTCTGCTATGGCTTTTTCATAGGCAAGCAAAGTTATTGGCTGTAAGTATAGCATGTGCTCTGAGGGTAAGTGGTGTGTATTTGTGCAAGTATGTAAATAAGTCTAAGTAGATCAATACATATTCTTTATTATGGTAAAATTTAAGTCTGTAAAATTAGAGTAAATAGCCAGATAGATTAGTAAGTATCTGCCATTAGCTTAAAAATGCATTTCCTAATTGGACATAGTACTACCGGAGGACCCAACAATACCTCTTCTGGGCATATACCCAGAAGATCTTCCAACTGGTAATAAGGACAAATGCTCCACTATGTTCATAGCAGCTTTATTTATAATAGCCAGAAGCTGGAAAGAACCCAGATGTCCCTCAATAGAGGAATGGATACAGAAACTGTGGTACATTTACACAATGGAGTACTACTCAGCTATTAAAAACAANGAATTTATGAAATTCTTGGGCAAATGNATNTATCTGGAGGATATCATCCTTAGTGAGGTAACCCAATCACAAAAGAAGTCACTAGATATGCACTCACTGATAAGCGAATATTAGACCAGAAACTTAGAATACCCAAGATACATTATGCAAAACACAAGAAAACCAAGAAGGATGACCATCGTGTGGATACTTCATTCCTCCTTAGAATAAGGAACAAAATACNCATGAAAGGATATAGGTACAGAGACAAAATTTAGAGCTAAGATGAAAGGATGGACTATCCAGAGACTACCCCATCCGGGAATCCATCCCATCATCAGCCACCAAACCTAGATACTAATGCACATGCCAGCAAGATTCTGCTGAAGGGACCCTGATATTGTGGCCTCTTGTGAGGCTATGCCAGTGCCTGGCAAACACCGAAGTGGATGATCACAGCCAGCTATTGGATGGAACACAGGGTCCCCAATGGAGGAGCTAGAGAAAGTACCCAAGGAGCTGAAGGGGGCTGCAACCCTATAGGGGGAACAACAATATGAACTAACCAGTACCCCCTGAGCTTGTGTCTCTAGCTGCATATGTATCAGAAGATGGCCTAATCGGCCATCACTGGGAAGAGAGGCCCCTTGGTCTTGTAAACTTTATATGACCCAGCACAAGGGAAGGCCTGGGCCAAGTAGTGGGAGTGGGTGGGTAGGGGAGCAGGGGCGGGGCGGGGGGGGGGTATAGGGAACTTTCGGGATAGCATTTGAAATGTAAATAAAGAAAATAATAATAATAAAAAAAGAAAAAAATGCATTTCCTAGCTGTACGTGGTAGCGCACGCCTTTAATCCCTGCACTCGGGAGGCAGAGGCAGGCGGATTTCTGAGTTCAAGGCCAAGCCTGGTCTACAAAGTGAATTCCAGGACAGCCAGGGCTATACAGAGAAACCCTGTCTCGAAAAACTAAAAACCAAAAACCAAAAAAAAAAAAAAAAAGCATTTCCTATCTGGTGTCCCTTGACTTTGTGTCTTCACCTAGTTCCTGTGTTCCCTCTGGCAATCTAAGATACCATTGCATCTGTTCTGTGGCTTTCTAAGGGGAAGAGTTCTGTAGCTGTCCCCAGATAGTTGTTTCCATTTGGGAACTTAAACCTTTCAGTTCTTTTATATATGTTTTCTTTTACTGTCTTTTCTTCTGAAAGCAAGTGATTTTAGTCATTTGTTGGATTTTTCAGACTAATGTTTTAATTTTCTTTCATATCATTTATTTTTTGTTTTTGTTTGTTTTGTTTTAAGACAAGGTTTCTCTGTGTAACAGCCCTTGCCTGTACTGGACCTCACTTTGTCCACCGGGCTGTCCTCAAACTCACAGAGATCCACCTACCTCTACCTCCTTAAAATTTTGATGCTGGGATCAAAGCTGTGCACTCTACTGTCCAGATTCTTTTATATATATATGAAGATAATTATATTCAGATCCATGTGGTGCATACCTTTAATCCCAGCACTCAAGAGGCAGAGGCAGGAAGATCTCCATGAGTTCGAGCACTACAGAGAGACCCCCTCAAATGAGTGAATGAATAAATAGATAACTGGAAAAGGACTAGGTGAGGAGTAGGGCGACAGATGAGGCTGTTTAGGCTTCATGAGCTCCCACTAGGTCTTTTCATGCAGATGAGCTGAAAATCTGTCTTTCTTCCTTATTCTCTCTCTATTCTGTCCTTTCCTTTCCTTTTTTTTTTTTTTAAAAAAAAGAAAGATTTTATTTATTTATTTATTTATTTATTTATTTATTTATTTACTTATTATATGCATGAATGTTTCTCCTGCCTGTGTATATATGTGTGTGCACCATGGTATGCCTGATACCCTGGGGGCTGGGGGCGGTCAGAGGAGGACATCTGATTCCCTGGAACTAGACTTAAGACAATTGTGAGCTGCCATGTAGGTGGTGGGGACCAAATCCAGGTCCTCTTCTAGAGCAGCAAGTGCGGTTAACTGCTGAGCCGTCTGTCCAATACTTCTCCTTAAACAATAACAGAAGTATTACATTTACTTTTTTATATATTTACTTGCTGTACATGTGTCGGGGGAACATATATGCCACAACACACATGTGAAGGTCAGAGGACAACTTTTGGGAGTCAGTTTTCCTGTCATGTGAATCCTAGGGCAGGAATCAGGTCATCACTGGGTTGGTAGGCACCTTTGTATATGGAGCCATCTTGCTGTCCCCCCTCCCCCTGCCCTGCCTTTTTAAATTGCAATTAAAATTCTGAAAGGTATAAGTACAATTATCTTAGGAATCAAATAGAAAGCAAATAACTTGGAATAAATTTAGTAAAAAACCCAATAAGCTTGATCAAATCAATATATGTTTATAATTGCAAGCTGCTAGATTCTAGAGGGCTGTAAAGGAGAAGTAGAGGATCAAGGAGAGTTGTCTTTCAAGCCCTGATGAGGTCTGAAGCAGGATATGAGGATGAGTGTGTGTGTGTGTGTGTGTGTGTGTGTGTGTCAGAGAGAGAGAGAGAGAGAGAGAGAGAGAGACACACACACACACACACACACACACACACACACACACACACACACGCGCGGGAGGGAGATGGTACTTTCTCCAAACTGAAAGGACTGCTTATGTAAATGCCCTGGGGTCAGAGAACTGTATTTGCAACACTAAAGGAAGACCTTGAAGTTTGGGATTCTGAGCAGAGTGTGTGGAGGTGTCTGGAAAGGATGGGCAATGAGGTGCTGAGTATTGTTTTTACAGCTGTTTGGAGACTGATTTTTAAAGACAAGTTTAAATCGAAGCCTGTTGTAGTGACAGTACAGATAAAGGGCAGTGGGAGTTGAGTTGAGATATTTTGGGGAGATTGAGGGAGGAATCTGAGTGGAAGGGGTAGCTGCACAGAGGCAGCTGAGATATTTCAGGCTGTGTTCGGGAGAGTTTGACGAGTGCACTGAGGAGAACGTTGGAAAGTGGGGCTGGAAAGGGAGGTTTAAGTCAGAGTGCTCAAAGTTAGGTAAGGGATTTAACCTCACACTGTGGGTATGGAGAACTAACTCTGGGTTATTGTGAATACAAACTACTCTGGGGACTCTGATGCCAAAGATAGAGGCCCTAGGGCCTGAGAAGGAATGGAATGAGTGCATGGAATGGAAGGTGAATATGAATGCAGAGTGAAAAGGCCTTAGTGACAACTACATAAGCTTAATGGAGGGAGCCTGGCAAGACTGCAAGGCCATTAATGAAGGACACTGAGAGCTTGGGGGGTGAGGGGGACATGCTGCTGCAACAGAAAGGCTCACCTGGGACTGACTGTGGTGAAATGTTTATGTTGGGAAATCTAATACAACTGAGGGGTGACAGTATCCAATCCCAGAAGGAAGGGGGCAAAGGGAAGGCTCCATTCTGGGAGTGGGAAACAAGGCTTATAACCAGAGTTCCCAAGCACCATTTGCTAGTCTTGGCCCTAGAGCTCTGTATCAACCCTAGCCTGTGACTGCTCTGAGGGGTTTTTCATTGAGATGTTCTCTTATTAAAATGGAGCTGTCCCCAGGTGGGTGATGGTACCCTTTGCCAGCTATTAATATATTGTTGTGATTAGATACTTGGCAAGAACAGCCTGCTGACAGCCGCTGCTTGCAGAAGACAGATGATGAGCATGTTTTGACTGGGGGCAAGAGTTAAGGAAGAGGTTCAGAGGTGGGGCAGGAATAGAATTACCACATGATCTTGCAATTCTGCTTCTGGGTGTGTACTCAAGAATAGGAAGCAGAGGCATGAACAGATGTGTGCACCATCACATATTCGGATATGATTCGTAGTAGCCAAAGGTGAAGCAATGTAAATGCCCATTGGTGGATGAAGAGATAAATAAAATGCTGCATACACATATTAGAATGTTATTCAGCCTTGGGGCTGGGGAGATGGCTCAGTGGGTAAAAGTGTTTGCTGTACAAATAAGAGGACATGAGTTTGAGTTCCCAGCACCCATTAATAGCTGGGCATGGCCACTCATGCCTATAATCCTAGTATCGAGTGAGGATGTTAAGAGACAGGCACATCCCAGGAGCTCTCTGACCTGCCAGCCTAGCCCAAACGGCAAACTCCATGTGCAGTGAGAGACCGTGCTCGAGGTATAAACCCAAGAGCAGCAGAGAACCCCAGTGTCTTCTGACTTCCTTATGTGCTCAGGGTGTACACAGCACACATTTGTACACATACACCATGTGCATACACAATAACGCTCATTCTTAAAAATGGAAAAAACTCTGGCATAAGTTACTCTGCATGAGCCTTAAACATACCTTCTAACAAGGTCTAGATACTGGCACATATCTAAGTGCCTAGACTATGGGCCTATTGTTTTAAAATAGAACAGAAACACGTAAAACGAAATGTTCATACTTTGGGCATCAACCCCACTTTCTCTGTATACAGAATCTGGCAGTTGTTACAGAAGAGGAGGGTGGTGTCACTTTGTCCGACTGGGGTGACATTGTGGGTTAATACATACATATATAGGTTTTTGGTGTCCTTGGCTCTGGGAAGATGACTGTGTGAATGGAAGATCACTGTCTCATTCGGTGTGTATTTCTGGCATGGGCTGACCTAGGAAGTCAGCTTCTCCAATTCCTGTGTGATTTTGAAATAGCTGCAGCTATTGTCTACTTCCCTGTAAGTAATTACAGTTCTGTCACCACATGCCAGAGCATAGTTCTCTTTGTCAGGAATGCAGTATGTTTCTACCTTCCTGGCAGAATCTTACCTGTAGGGGCCACAACCCCTTCTTCATCATAACTCCTTTCAGGACACCATTTAAATTACCCTGCTATATTTTGATTTTAATCTAACATTTTATTTTACACACACACACACCCCTTCTCGTTTCACTAAATTTAAGATATATACATATATAAATATATAAGTGTGTGTGTGTGTGTGTGTGTGTGTGTGTGTGTGTGTGTATTCCCAGATATATATACATACCTGGGACTGGGGCTACAGGCCACATTCTCTTAGTTGTTTTGTTTTGCTTTTTAAGAGAATCTTTATATCATTTTACTGTGTTGTTGTTGTTGTTGTTGTTGTTGTTGGAGACTGAGTCTTTGTGCTGGCTAGTTTTATGTCAACCTGGCAAAACTAAAGTTATCTAAGAGGAAGGAACCTCAGTTAAGAAAATGCCGTCATAAGATTGGGCTGTTTGCAAACCTGTAAGGCATTTTCTCAATTAGTGACTGATGAGAGAAGGGCCAGCTCATTGTGGGTGGTGCCATCCCTGGGCTGGTGGTCCTGGGTTCTACAAGAAAGTAGACTGAGCTAACCCACAAGCAGCACCCCCCATAACTTCTCTATCAGCTGCCGCCTCTGAGTTTCTGTCCTGTTTGACTTCCTGTGTTGGCTTCCTCAGTGGACTGTGACTCAGGATATGCAAGTCGATCAAACCCTTTCCTCCCCAAATCGCTTTTGTTTGCAGTGCTTCAGGACAGCAGTACTATGCCTAACAAAGACAGTCTTGTAGCCTGGCTATTGTGTAGCCTAGTGCATGTGCGTTTAGGCTATCTTCAAGCTTAGGATAATCCTCCTATTTCTGCCTCCCAATTGCTAGAATTATAGTTATGTGCTAGTAGGGATGGCCTTCATATCATTTTCCATAATAACAGTACTAATTTACATTCTTAGGTAAAAATGCCTAAAATATTTATAATTTTATTTCTGTTCTAAATGAGATTGTTTTATTTCTTTCTGGGTGGCTCATTGTTTGTAGAACCAAAATTGTTTTATTAGGATGTTTATTTTGACTCATGGATCTGGAGGTTTTTTTGTCCTTGGCTGCTTGGCCCTGTTGCTGTGAGCTTTAGGTGCGATAAAACATTGGCCAGAAGCCAGGAAGCAAAGAGAAAGAACTGCTACAGATTTTTAAATGTTATTTTTATTTATTTATTTATTATTTATTATTTATTTTTTTATTTTTTATTTTTTGAGACAGGGTTTCCCTGTGTAGACCTTGCTGTCCTGGAACTCTGTAGACTAGGCTGGCCTCGAACTCTGTAGACTAGGCTGGCCTCGAACTCAGAAATCCGCCTGCCTCTGCCTCCTGAGTGAAAGGATTAAAGGCGTGCACCACCACGCCCGGCTAAATGTAATTTTTTTAATCCTGCGAGTTTTTTGAATTTATTAGTTCTATTGGTTTTCTGAGTTAAGAATTTCTCAGTGTAAGAGCATGATGTCAGCATACAGAAATTTCATTTCTTCCTTTCCTATTGGGCTGCATTATATTTTTCCCCTTGAATAGTTGTGGGGGCTAGGCTCTCCAGTGCTATGCTGAGAAGAAGTGGTTGGGCATGGGGCTCATGCTTGTAACCCTAGCACCTGGGAGGCTAAGACAGAGGATTGCCATGAGTTGAAAGTGAGTTCTGGGCCAGTCTGAGATATATAATAAGACCTCGTCTATAAACAAAACTAACCGAAACCAAGCCCTCTCCAAAAGGAGTAGTTATTGGCCTGGAGCTATAGCCCAGGAGTATAGCCTGGCGTCATGAAGCTCCAGTGTCAGCTCACAGAGAAGTGGTGAGAATGGACCTGGTAGTCCTTGACCTGTCTTGCTCTCTCCTTTTTCTATAGACTTGCCATACGTGGCCTTTATCCTCCTACCTAATCTCTCCAGGGTTTTTGTTTGTTTTGTTTTTACCATGGAAGGTTGCCCTTTTCTCTATCTGTTGAATTAAGTCCCCCTTTACCCTTTGATTTATTAATACACGGTATCATACTGTTCCATGTATATTGAACTATCTTTGCATCCCAAGGATAAATTCCATGTGATCGTGGAGAAGGATCTCAAATGATCACTTCCACTTTGTTGTTTCCCTCTCTTCCTCCTGCTGCTCATGTGTATGCTTGGCTTTGATTTACAATATTTTGTTGAGAAGTCTTACATTTCTGTTTACTGGTGAGATTAGTTTACAGTTTTCATGAAGTCTAGTCTAGTCTGACTTTTGTATCTGTGTAATTCTAGCTTCATAAAATGTGTTTGGACTTATTCACTTTAATTTTATGAAACTTTGAAAAAAATTAACTCATCCAGTTCTTTAGTAGAATTTAGGAGTTAAACTGCCTAGTTCTGTGTGTTTCTGAGTGGAAGATATTTTATTACTGATTGAATCTCCTTGGTAAGTTGTATGTGACTAGGAATTTATCATTTCTCTGGGTTACATGACCTGAAAGCTCACAGATGGTGTTGATATGTACTTCTTATGAGTTTGTGTGTCAGTGGTATCAACTAGTCAAGAGCCAACACTAGGGCTGATGAGCATGCTCAGTGCTTGCTGCTGCATGAGCTTGTCGACCTAAGTTTATCCCCAGAACCATTGGAGGAAGAGAGCCAACTCCTGAGAGTTGATCTCTGACCTCTACACATGTGCTTTAGACTGGAGATATAGATCATTCTTGATGCTTGTGTGGCATGGGCTGTGGGTTCCATCTCCAGCACCACAAACAAAAGAAGCCAGCTCCCCTAAAAGACATGGTGGCTAGTGGCCAGAAAGTTGCTATGTTGGCCAGGCTGGCTTGGAACTCACACAGCCTCTGCCTCTGCTCCTTAGTGCTGCACTTGGAATACTGATTGTTAGCTACTACATGAGCTGCAGTGTGCGCACTGAGAACAAGCTAGTGAGTCTGCTCTAAAAAGCTTCAGGAGATATGATGCCCCTATTCTGGCCTCCACAGATAGCAGACACCACCACTCATGTGCTCAGACACACATATATACACACATAGACATAGTTAAAAATAATCGAGGAAGGCAACTTTTCTAATCTACTTTGATTTTGAAGTTGCCTTTTTATGTTTTATTTCTAAGCTCTTATTCCTTCCCTCCTTACCACATTGATGTTCTTCTTTTTCTTAAAACCAAATAATTATAACTTTCTCAAAAAATTACTGTTTAGTTTCTAATTATACTAACTTTAAGAATTATTAGTTTCTGTGTATATACATGAGTGTGCATGTGTCATCGCACACATGTGGAGATCAGAGGACAACTCACGGGAACTTGTGCTTTCCTCAATCATGTGAGTATCAAGGATCAAACTCAGCCCATTAAGCTTGGTGGCAAATGCCTTTACCTGCTGAACCATCTGGCCCCATATGTCTTAGTCCATTTTCTGTAACAAGGTGTCTTAGGTGAGTGGGTACTTCATAAAGAGGTTTATGTAGCTTGTAGTTTTAATGTTTGGAAACTTGATCATTTTGACCTCTGGGAAGGCCTCATGAGAGTGTCTTCATCAGAAGCAGCCTGTGTGAGGAAAGCCCATGGGGAGGCTGAAGAGCCAGACTGCTCTTGTTAGAGTAACTGCCTCTTAGAACTAGCATGCTTATGAGTGCAGCACTACCCCATTACAACATTTCCCATTACCCATGTAGTCCATGGGCACTCCTTACGCCTCCATCACCTCACCAAGCCCCACGTTGCCTGAACCGACACAGCTTAATCTTCCCCTTTCTTACATTCCAGCTCAATCGGTAACCATACGCGCTGTTGTACTCTGGGCTGCAAAGGTGAAATACAGGTCACACACACACTGTGTCTTTATAATTTATAGAACACATAGGACTTGCCTCTGTGTGTGTGTGTCTGTATGCATTTGTGTGCACATCTGTGCAGGTGCACACACCTGTGGGTATACAGAGGCCAGAGGAGAATATTGGGTATCCTGTTCTATCATCTTCCACCCATTGCTTTGAAACAGGGTTTCTGGTCAGTTTCTGTCACTGTGATGAAACACTAATGCCAAAAATCAATTTGTGGAGTAAAGGGTTTATTCAGTTTACACTTCCACAGCACTGTTCATTGAGGGAAGTCAGGCCAGGAACTCAAACAGGCTGGGCTTGAGCTGAAGCAGAGGCAGTGGAGGGGTGCTGCTTACTGGCTTACCTCCCCATATTTACTCAGCCTGCTTTCTTACAGAATCCAGGACCACCAGTCCAGGGATGGCACCACACACAATGGGCTAAGCCATCTCCCTCTGATCACTAATTGAGAAAATTCCTTCTAACTGGATCTCATGAGGGAGGGCACTGTCCTCAACTGAGGCGCTTTCCTCTCAGATGACTCTAGCTTACATCACTTTGACACAAAACCAGCCAGTACATTCTTAGATCCTGGAGCTAGGGTGGTGGCCAGCAAGCCCTAGGGATCCTCCTGTCTCTACCCCTACAACACTTTTTACAAGATCTGGGAATTTGAACTCAGATCCACAGGCTTGTAGAGCAAGTACTTTTACCTGGTGAGCTATCTCCTAGCAACCTTAGTATTTTCTAATACCTGTCTTTTTATATTCTCTTAATGGTATAGGTGCTTTACTGCCTGTTTCAGCTGCATGGATTCTTGAGCCATCTTCTAATGCTCCTTGCCATGCATTAACATTTGGCTTTCCTCTCTTTCCTCTTCTCTGACCAGGAACTCAAACAGGCCGGGCTTGAGCTGATGCAGAGGCCATGGAGGGGTGCTGCTTCCTGTAAAAAGAGTTGTAGTGGTACAGACAGGAGGATTCCTAGGGCTTGCTGGCCACCACCCCAGCTCCAGGATCTAAGAATGTGCTGGTTGGTTTTGTGTCAAAGTGATGTAAGCTAGAGTCATCCAAGAGGAAGGAGCCTCAGTTGAGGATAGTGGTCAGAGAATTAAAGAACACTTCTTATCTTGGAAATGCTAAGTTCCTGTTAGACAGGCATTTGCCTGTTCACTCATGTTTTCTGTTAGATAAGAAGGATTCCTAGGGTCAGGATTCTGCTGAAGTTAAGTGTTCAGTGTGTACACTGCAGTACAGGAAAAGTGTGTGTAACTGATAGTGAGCTACTTGCTTTAGAGTGAGTGAGTGACTCACGGAATTCAATAACACTTTGGAAAGGTTGTTCACTTGTCACTTGACATGTCAGCAGTAAACACAGAGAGGGAAATGGTCATCTGCTTCTATGACACTTTCTTGCCAAGAAGATGTATAGAGTGTTAGATCACAGAAGGCTTTTCCCTAGCAAGGAACTGTAGCCCTGTGTTGACCCACATAACTTACTCTGTTTTACTTCTGTTTATCTCACTTTTCTGAGGACCAGCAGCAGCAGGCTCTTCACAGAGCAGACACTATCATCTAGTGGGTGGGAGACTCTGCTTGGGTAAGCTGCAAGCCTTCTGTTTCCCACTGTGGTCTTCTCCTTAGGCTTGAGCCCAGCCTTTCATTTGTGACTTGTTTCCAGGTGTCATACTAAGCCTCCCTCCCTAATGGTCAGCTTCAGGCCACCCTCCACAGTGGCTCATTGGTGTGAATCTCAGAGAGTTCACACTATACTATCTAGTGCCTTAGTTTGGGTTTCTGATGCTATGAAGAAACACCATAGCCAAAAGCAAGTTAGGGAGGAAAGGGTTTATTCAGCTTATGATTCCACATCACAGTTCTCCATCAGAGGAAGTCAGGACAGGAACTCAAGCAGGGCAGGAACTTGGATGTAGCACCCTGATGGAGAAGCTGTGGAGGGCTTGCTCAGCCTGCTTTCTTTCTTTCTTTCTTTCTTTTTTTTTTGTTTTTTAAAGATTTTATTTATTTATTATATGTAAGTACTCTGTAGCTGTCTTCAGACACTCCAGAAGAGGGCGTCAGATCTTGTTAGGGATGGTTGTGAGCCACCATGTGGTTGCTGGGATTTGAACTCTGGACCTTTGGAAGAGCAGTCGGGTGCTCTTACCCACTGAGCCATCTCACCAGCCCTCAGCCTGCTTTCTTATAGGGTCCAGGGCCACCAGCCCAGGGATGGCACCCCCACAAATGCCTCTATCAATCACTAATTAAGAAAATACTCTACAGGCTTGCATGTAGCCCAATCTTATGGAGGCATTTTCTTATTTGAGATTCCCTCCTCTCAGATGATTAACTTGTGTCAAGATGACTTAAAACTGTCCAGCAGAGCTAGGTAGGAGTCAGTTTTTAAAAATGACCTCTCAGACATCTAGCACAATGACATATCATAAAGGCATGGCAGTGAGTTTGGCAGCCCATGTGCTAGAGGAGTCCAGAGTGGAGCTGTCTCATTCTGTGTTGTCTTTTGGACCCTCCTGGGTGATACAGCCTTTCCTTTTCAGCGGTCCTGAGAGTAGCTGGTTCTCTGCAGAAGAGCACAGAAGTGATGAAGGCAATGCAGAGTCTTGTGAAGATCCCAGAAATCCAGGCCACCATGCGGGAGCTGTCCAAAGAGATGATGAAGGTGACTGGGCTAGTTGTGCTTTCTCTACAAAACGCTGGGGTCCTAAGCTGGGGCTGTAAGGATGTGACGGGGGGGGGGGGGGGGGAGAGAGAGAGAGAGAGAGAGAGAGAGAGAGAGAGAGAGAGAGAGAGAGAGAGGTCCTACAAGTGTTTTGAGAAGAGGTTGAAACTACTTTTTTGCAAAGCATCTCAGAGGCTGGTGGAATTGTTAGTGTTGAGAAGAGGCATAAGACTGCCTAGATCTCCAGACGGGAACATCTAGCAATGGGGTCTGTGAGTTCCAAAAGGAGAGGCGACAAAGAAATACTAATTTCAGTGTATGCTGTGAGAGTGTTGGTAAAGCTGGCAAGGAAGGTGATTATATTTTCTACAGTGCTAGATAACAAATTGTGTTGAGCTTTAAGGCCATTCTTGTAACCACTCACCTCTGCTTCTCAATGTAAAAGATCCTTTGTTTAGGAACCCCAGATCTGGCCTGCAGGCTGTAATTGTTGATGACTTTTTTAACTACAAAAAGGAGAGACTGAGAACCTTCAGATTAAGGGTGTGGCAGTAACTATACTACTGGCCTCCAGACAGGGCCGGGGATAAGAGGAGGGCAAGTGATAGGCATTTGGGCCTATCTTGACCTCCAGATACTCTGTTGGGGTAGCTTTTAACACAGGGCATTGAATCTAGAAGCTGCCAGGCAACCCAAGGTCTCTTGGATTATAAGTAAGGCTGGAACTGGGGCACAGGTGTGTCTGCTCTTGTCATCTGAGCTGACATTTTTTTTTTTTTAAGATTTATTTATTTTATGTATATGAGTACACTGTAGTTGGACAGATGGTTGTGAGCCATCATTGGTTGCTGAGAATTGAACTCAGGACCTCTGCTTGCTCTTGCCCTGCTTGCTCCAGCCCTGCTCACTCTGGCCCAAAGATTTTTTAAAATTTATTATTATATATATAAGTATACTGTAGCTGTCTCCAGACACACCAGAAGAGGGTGTAAGATCTCATTACAGATGGTGTGAGCCACCATGTGGGATTTGAGCTCAGGACCTTCAGAAGAGCAGTCAGTGCTCTTAACCACTGAGCCATCTCACTGGCTCCTGAGCTGACATCTTGTGTAAGTGCTATTTTGTACTTTAGACTTGTGGTCTGACAACCAAGAATATACAACTCAAATTTTTGTATGTGGATCTCCCTCCACCTATCACCCAGAATGTTTTATCTGTGACAGTGAACCATACACTGGACACTGGGGGTGGGCAGAAGGGGCTAGAGAACAGATGGGAAAATATCATAAAAGCCCAGGGCTAGCTTTTCAGAAAGAAAATGTTTGGGCAATAGCAGTTAGCAGGAAATAGATCAAAAGGGCATGTCCTTTACATGTGGTGTGTATCCACACTAGAGATCATTATGCTTATAGAGGTGGATGATGGAGAAATTTTGTAGTATAATTCCAAGCTGGCACATTTTAACTTACATAGCCACCAAGAGAGGAGGGAATGAGTTTATTAAGACAACTCTCTAAGCTCTTTTTCACAGTGGTTTGTGAACACTGACAGTATGATGTGGAGGAAGCTTGTGTGTTGTAGATTCTGGGGACTGAGTGCTAACAGTGGTACATGACTGGGTGCATATTGAGGCTGTCCGTGGTGACCCAGCTCTGAGAGAACAGGGGCATGCTTTTAGGCATTGCATTTGTCTCCAGTGCCTGGTTCTGTGGCATAGGCCAGGAGTTTGATGAATGGCTGCTATTAAGTGAACAAGTAGATAAGTAACTTCTCTCTCCAGAATGAGAAAGGCTGTTACGGCTTGGATTCTGCTAAGTACTTTTAACCAATTAACAAGTAATTATTGACCCTCTTTTTTGTTTGGTTAAGTTTTTGGTTTTACTTAGTCTGTGGAGTTTTACTTTGTTTTAGGACAGAATCTCACTGTCTTAGCTGAGGGTGTCCTAAAACTTGATGTGTAGCACAGGCTGCAAACAATCTTCATGCTGCAGATCCTCCCGAGTGCTATTTGTTTGAACAGTAGACTGCAACATTGAACTAACTTTCAGCTAGCTAGGCTGTAAGGCTCTACCTTTGTGACCATGAATATGAGTTTGTTCATTTTGGCTGGGTAAGGGGCTATAATTGGTCTAGATTCATGTCTAAGAGAGTCACCTCAGGGGTCAGGAAGCACAAAGACTGGAAGGTCAGTGGATTGCTGGGACATGGGTAGAGGCCATAGCCATCACTGCCACTTGTTCCAGGGTGTGAGACCTGAGGGAGCTATGCCTCTTGGTTTTGCAAGGCTACTGGGGTTCCCCTTCTTTGACTGCTTATCTGGGGCCCCTTTCTAATATAGGAGAGTGTGCTTCTGACTCTTTGCTCCAACAGACACAGAATGGCCTCATCTAGAGTTGGGGACACTGTTAAGTGTTAAGTTGGGGACATTTGCAGGGCTTTGGAGAGCCGATTTTGCTTCATGGTCCCTTGCTATTTTCTTCTTTAAAAAACAATGTGTGTGTGCAGGGGTTACTCACTCAGAGGAGAGGGGCAGCGTGGACAGGGGATGGATTGTGGGAGGGCGTGAGTAGGAGGAGGGCCATAAGCAGGATGTAAAGTGAGTAAGTTGTTCATGTGGGGGTGGGATGTGAGCACAGTATGTGTGCATATGGAAGCAGAGGTTGACGTCTGTTGACTTCCTTTATCACTTTCTACTTTTTTCTTTTCTTTTCTTTTCTTCTTTTTTTTTTTTGAGACAGAACTCACTGAACTTGCAGCTCATCAGTCTGGCTAGGTGGCCCGCAGTTAAGCGGCCACTACTAGAACACTCTCCTTCCCAGGGTCTGGGTGCAGATGGGAGCTTGGGGATTTGAAATGGTCTTCAGGTGTTGTGGCACTTAACCAACTGTGTTACTTTCTGGGAAAGAAGGCTGACTGTAGGGCAGAGGCTTCTAGTAAAGTGACTGGTTTTGCTTTGTAGGTCAGAAAGCCCTGGCTTCTCTTCAGAGGAGATGATCAGTGTTTGGTGATTAATTGATACTCAATATGCCCATCAGGTTAACTCTACTCCAGCAGTTGGGACCTGACATGCTGGGATGGTTTTTGAGCATTTTCTGGATTCTGCCCCCCTGCTCATGCCTTTGTTATTCTTGTGTCTCTTGTAGCTCCCATCCTGTGTTTTCCCCTTGCCCTCAGGTTTTATTTGCAGTGTTAGTGCAGTTGCTTTCCAAGCAGTTCAGGGTCTCTATTCATCTTCTCAGCATGTTCCTTCGGACTGCCTTCTAAGTCAGGGTTAGTGCGGGAACTACTACAGTGGCTGCACTCCTTCCTGAAGATTTAGAGCACTGTATCCTCTTGTGCTTTGTCTGCAGAGAGGCCATCATCCAGCCACCTGGGAAAGAGGGACTGGACTCAGAGAGACTAGAACTTTCTAGTGGGAACGGATGTAACATTGAGAGAGGTGGTGTTTTGTTCTCTATTCAGGCTGGAATCATAGAAGAGATGTTAGAGGATACATTTGAAAGCATGGACGATCAAGAAGAAATGGAAGAAGCAGCAGAGATGGAGATTGACAGAATCCTCTTTGAAATCACAGCAGGTATGAGCAGGCGAGCCCTCCAACTCTTCCCTCCCACCCTTTCCCCCTGAGTCAGTCACACTAGCTGCATCTGCATTTGGAGTGTGCAAGGTATTTCTTAAGGAATGAGTAAAGCTATATAACCAGTTTTCAAGAAACAGAGGATTTGCTGGGCGTGGTGGCGCACGCCTTTAATCCCAGCACTCGGGAGGCAGAGGCAGTCGGATTCTGAGTTCGAGGCCAGCCTGGTCTACAGAGTGAGTTCCAGGACAGCCAAGGCTACACAGAGAAACCCTGTCTTGAAAAACAAAACAAAAGAAACAGAGGATTTTTAGTTTCTAATTTTCACAATGAAATGAGCTGTTAGGAATTTGACATTACTTTAAAACATATCTGTGTTAAATACAGAAAAAAAGTTTTAACTTCTATTGCTAGTTTTTGGTTTTCTGAATTTTATACTCAAGAAAATGGTAGAATTTAATTTTTATTTGTTTTAAATTATTGGGAGACAGAAGGTAATTGGAAAATACTTAAAAATAGTTTAGGTTTTTCTGTTTATTTGTTGGATTTCTTTTGGGGGTTGAAGTGTTTGGCTTTTTCGTCCAATATTGTGGTTTATAATAATTACTTTATAACCACTGTTGTAGTTAATGTTAATTGGGGGTTTCTACCCCATCTTAGATCATTTAGTCCCCAGATAAAAGACACAACACTTTATATTTATAATAAACCTTAATACCACTAGAGCTGGGCAGGTATCTGCCCTCTCTGCTGTTTTGTCTGCTTCACTGTCAATAACATGACATGGCATTTCTGCCTGAGCTGATCCTACTCCATCTAGCCAGCCCTCAAGGCCAGTTCTTGAGATCCCTTACCTCACTGCATCTTCCTCTTTCTTCACTCTCTGCTCCTCCTCATGTGGTCTCTCCTTAGACCCCAAGTCCTGGGAACCAAAGCCCCATCTACTGCTCTTCTGCCCAGTTATATGCTATAGGCATCTTTATTCAACCAGTAGTTTTAAATTTAGGAGCAAGGTTACATAGCATCACTTGGTGTACATAAGGATTCTCTTGTCTTGGAGGCCAGTATTTAGCATTACAGTACACAGCATCAGCCCAAACCTCGCCTGTCCACAGTGGTCTCAAACACTCTTCTTGCCTCACTTGGAGGACTGCATTACAGGTGTGCAAACCACCCCTCCCCCCAAAAATCTGGCTAACAGTGTGGTTGTGTGACACTGAGGATTGAGCCTGAGGCTTCACACACACGACACAGGCATGCTCCTGCTGAGCTCCATTTCCAGCCTTTATTTTGAGATAGGGGTTCATTAAGTTGTTCATGCTGACTTCTCTGTAGCCTGGGTATACCTCGATTTCTCTCCTCCTGTCTCCACTTCTGCCTTAAACATTTAAACTTTATTCAGAGAAAATAAATTTAGGTTTTCAGTAGTATTTAGGAATTTAAATTAAGAACTTAAGAATTAATGACTTTTTCTTTTTTTTTTTTTAGAAAGTCTCACTATTTTGCCCAAGATGGCCCCCAAATCCTGAGCTAAAGTGACCCTGTACACCACCATGCCCAATATTCTAGAAATGGACATTTTTGTGATTTGGGAGCATGGATGTGTTCTTCCTGTTGTAGTGGTAGTAGTTGGAAGACTGAGGCAGGAGGTTCCCTCGAGGGCAGCATAGCGTCCGTCTCCTCACCCACACTGTGCTTTCTCTCAGCGGAGACGTGCATTGTCAGAGGAGGCACATTCTCACTCTGGGCAGCAGCTCCATTGCCCTGGTACAGGTGTGAGTAGAGTCTACAAAACCAAGGATCTTGGTCCATATACAGAGGGTTTTAAGCTGTTCACTCTCCCTTCAGGAGCCTTGGGCAAAGCACCCAGTAAAGTAACCGATGCCCTTCCTGAGCCTGAGCCTGCAGGAGCGACGGCTGCCTCCGAGGAGGGAGAAGAGGAAGAAGATGAAGAGGACCTGGAGGCTATGCAGTCACGGCTGGCCACACTCAGAAGCTAGGGCCACCCAGTTGGCGGTCTCAACTCTCTGGTGTCCTCCTCTAGGTGTGTATACGGCCTCTGAGGAATCACCATTTCCTATATCTCTTGCACTACACCTCTGTTGTGAAGCATTACATTTGGAGAGGGTTCTATGCTGGTATACCTTCACTATCTGCAGAGGATTTAAGGATTGTTTTTATGAAGGTGGTGTAATCAAATGTATTATTTTCAGGAGCATAAATAGCAGAAGTATCTTCCTTGGGGGAGGGCAAAGAAATCCATTTTCTCATGAAGCAATTTTGAGAAGAGTAGATTGAATGTTGAGGACTCTATATTTGGTGTGTATGTGTAAAACACTATATTAATGGATGTCAATAAACTTCTGCTTTAGTTCTTGGTCTCATTGTAAATGTCACATGCAATGAACTCAAGGTATTGATCTCCCAGATTGTCTGAGTGTTGGCCTTGGAAAGAGGACATGCTATCTCCAAGCATCAGGACATGGGAGCTTAGCAGAAGGACCTTCAGCTCAGGAGTCGCTGGTCCCGGTCTTCACAGGCTGGTTGTGGGGGCCACCACTCTTGTGCATTTTGTCATTTGTTTAACCTTCGGGTTAATGTGCTGTGTTGACTGAATGACCATATCATACACTGGTATGTACAAGGGAATTTTTATAGCTGGTAGTCATTCTTCCCCCTTGCAAGTGAAATGCAGAACAGTTAGATCTGGGATCAGGACTCTTACATTCCATCCCTGCTTGGAGCTAAGTGTCTCGTGCACAGGGACATAGCCTTAACCATGAGCACTAAGAGCTAACCAGTAAGAGGTTTGGATTATGCATTGAAACATACATACCAGAACATGCTTTATATGCACTGGGAAATAACCCAACAGTAGCACTGTGTGTAACAGTTTGAAAAGCTTTCTGGTATTCATGATCTTCACAAATAAGAACAGCTGTCATCTGAAGTTACAAACCCTAAAGTACACAGCCAGTGTCCACCAGTATTGTACAGAATGGCTTTGTTACCCAAAAAAACAACTCATGTGCTGTTCATTGCTTCCTCTAATCCCTTGGCACCCACTGGCCTGGTTGCTGTCTCCATGGGCTTTCCTTTTCCAGCCTTTCAGTGTGTCTTCCCTCACGTGGTGATACGCATTTATGTTCCTCCTTGGATTCATGACTGGACTGTTTAGCCCTTCTCATTGAGCAGCGTTCTGTTTTCTAGCTGTACCACAGCTTGTCTTGAAGGCCATCTGACTGCTTCTGAGTTTGGGAGTTTGAAGCAGTGTCTGTAGCAGTTTCCCATGTGTGTTTTAACTCCTCTGGATACCAGAGAGCTCAACCATGGGACCGTGTGGTCAGCACAAACCTGTGCTGCAAGGAAAACCACCCGTGCAGAGCGTGGATTGTCCCCCTCCCAGGAGGAAGAGTTCTGCCTGCCATTTTGTGGCTTTGGCCGAATTTGTCGTGAGGGATTTCTGTTGAAGTACACTGGGCATCTGTTTTTATACTTGCCTTCTCTGTATCTTGTTTGAAAATGTTGATATAGTGGCCTTGAACTCATGACCTGTCTGCTCTGCCACCACATTGAGCTTGCCACCTGGATTTCTCCATTGTTGGTGTTTGTTCATTTTATAACCTGGATTGTTTGTTTTCTGATTATTCAACTTTAAGGACCTCTTACATATTTTGGACCAATCATCTATCAGATTTTATCCTATTCTCTGTTCTGTTCTCTCATTGTTGACAGTTTTTCAAAGCTGAAGGTTTTTTTTACTTTTAATAAAACCCTGCTTCTCAATTATTTTGTATATTATGCCTTTGGTGTTTAAAAAAAAAAGTATTGGGGGCTGGAGAGATGGCTCAGCAGTTAAGAGCACTGGGTGCTCTTCTAAAGGTCCTGAGTTCAATTCCCAGCACCCACATGTCTGTAACTCCAGTTCCAGGGAATCTAATACCCTCAAACACCAATGTACATAAAATAAAAAGAAATAAATTATAAAAGTATTACTATGGGGGATAGGGGATGTAGCTTAGTTGTAGAATACTGACCTGGCATGCACAGGTCCTGGGTTCAATCTTCAGGTACCAGCACACCCCCCCCCACACACACACACACAAGCATTGCTCACATCCTAATCCAGGGTCATTTACAATCTATGTTACCTAGTAATTGATCTGGTTTAGTATGTGTATTTATTGTGATGGAATGTGGAGGTCAGAGGAAAGCTTGCAGGAACTGGTTCTCTTTCCACTGTGGGCTCAAGGTTGGACTCACATGGTCGGGCTTAGAGGTAAGCGTGGTTTTTTTTTTTTTTTTTTTTAACTGAGCCAACTTACTGACCCTTGTGTTTTATATTGAGGTCTATAATCCAGTTTTAGTTCATTTTTATGAAGGATGTTAAAGTCTATGTGCAAATTTGTTGTTTTGTCTTTTTTTTTTAAATGTGGATATCCAGTAGTTCAGGATCTTTCATTAAAAAGGCTGTCTTTCTGCCAGTCTAATTGTGAGTGTGTGTGTGTATCACACACACACACACAAATAAATATATATATATATATATATATATANATATATATATATATATATATATATATATATATATATATATATAATGGGTTATTTTGTCTATTTAGATTGAGAGACACCACTGGATATTTCCTGAGAGAAGTGCCAAGGTATGGAAGATCCAACCTCTCCTAGCGGGGCATAGGAGGAATAAAAGGAAAAAACTGAAATGCCCACCAGCACTGGGCTCAGACTGAGCTAAGTAGTGTCTTTCCTCTTATGGGTTGATTTTTGTCAGGTGTTTGGTCTCGGATAATTAAAGTTACACGTGCTGCATTCGTTTGTTTTTACCAACATTGATCAGTTTTATTATTTGGATATACTTCTGTCCCTGTTCTGTTGTCCTTCCACCCCGAGCCAGATATGAGAGACACAGATGCCCACACATCACTCTGTCACTTGGGAGGCAAAGGCTGGAGGATTTCCGGGGCTACGTAATTAACCCTGGCTCAAACCAGTCATCCACCTAAAGGCTAGTGGTGGGGCTCAGTGGTGGGGCAGTTACCCAGCATGGAGTCAGTTCCCAGCACTACAGACAAAAAGTGTCAAAAGCACAAAGTGCTAAAGCAGTATTACAGAAATTATCAGTGTTACAGAATAATCACCCCTTGACTTGTTTGAGATAGGGAATCACTATGTAGTCCTGGCTGGCCTGGAGCTTGTGTAGCCCAGACTGGCCCAAATTGATAAGAAGTCCACCTGCTTCTGCCTTTGGAGAGCTGGGATTAAAGGTGTGCACCACCACACCAGGTATTCTTTTTTTTTTTTTTTTTTTTTTTTAAGTTATGTTGGTGATTCTGGGTCTCTTGCCTCTTTTTTTTTGTTTTGTTTTTTTGTTTTGTTTTTTTGTTTTTGTCTCTTGCCTCTTTGTTTAAACATTAGAGTTAATTTACTGAAATTCAAAAGACAGTTTGCTCCTGTTAACTGGGATTGCCTTGAATCTGTGGGTTCCACTGGGAAGAATTGATGTGTTAGAACGCCACAATGCTTGATAGTGAGCCAGTGAGTTTCCTTACAGAGACACTGGCATTAGCTTGCCCATCTCCCTGGGCACTTTGCTTTCTATGTTGATAATCAGACTTTAGCTGGGTAGAGGAGACTCCCAGCTCTCCTGAGCCCTCAGTGAACAGGCCATGTTTTCATGCCGAGCAGAACGCTTTACCTGTCTGCATGTACTCTTTTTTTCCTTTTGTTTCTATTGGCATCACTGGGAACAGTTTACATCTGCAACATGATCCTCTATCCCACATGGTTAAATGAGGTGCAGCCACAGAAATACTGGCTTTTCTACCACCCCATCAGGACTCACTTGCTGCCAATAAAATTGGCACTTAATCCAGGGGCACTTAAATTACCATGGTACAGCCCCAGCCCACTCACTTTGTAAACTGAACATCTGCTTACCAGCCCAAAGTGCTCTCACTGTTCACCCAAGGCAGATAGTCATGTCCTTCCCTGTCCCCCACCCCCCTGCCCCAGCCTCTCCATCTCATGTCATAAAGGCAGATGAAAAAAAAAAAAAACTTCAAACTTCCTATCCTGCTTTCTGTTCTCAAGTATTTACATAAAATACAATGGTCTAGTGTGTGAATGCATTGAGCTCAATGTTATAGATGGTAGTCTTAACAGAGAGTATTTAAAGAAATAATGCCTGAAACCCTCCTAAGAGTGAAAAGGCTTCTTCGGAAAGCAAAAAATTAAGTGTTGAAAAAGTAAGGTAGGAAAGACCAATTATTACATCTTGATTTTAAGTGACTCCCTGGAAGCCCTGTCTGTACTGCCTCTGCCGACCATGGCTTTCCTTGCTACCTGACAGCTCTCGCTTGCTTGCCCACCCTACCTTGTGGTTTAGAGCATAAAGCAAGAACTCAAACTGGACACAGAACCGACGCCTTTGAGCTGTCCTGGTCTACTCCTCCCTGGTGTTGGAGTGCTTATCCCAAAACAATCCCCACAACAGCATGCCAAACTCTGAGGGACTCATACTGGGCCAGTAACAGTAGAGGCCTCATAAGAAAAAGAATCTTTAAAAGCCAAAGAAAGCCGGGCAGTGGTGGCGCACGCCTTTAATCCCAGCACTCGGGAGGCAGAGGCAGGCGGATTTCTGAGTTCAAGGCCAGCCTGGTCTACAAAGTGAGTTCCAGGACAGCCAGGGCTATACAGAGAAACCCTGTCTTGAAAAAACCAGAAAAACCAAACCCAACCAAAAAAACCCAAAAAACAACAACAAAAAAAAAAGCCAAAGAAAAGTGACTTAGGTAAAGGTATCTTCAGTAAGATTTAACACCGTTTCTGATCACAGGCCACTGTGGGTAGGGAAAGCTGGATATTTAAGAATCTTGTTACAGATGGTTGTGAGCTGCCATGTGGTTGCTGGGAATCGAACTCAGGACCTCTGCAAGAGCCACCTCTACAGCTGAGCAGTCTCTACAGCCCTGTAGTTTTCATTTTATACTTTGTGTGAGATTGAGGCTTTTGAAACCTGTTTGCTTTGTTTATGTCTTTCTTCTCGGCATTGGTTCTCACTGTGCTTGTCCCTGCCTTCATCCATGCAGTCCTGTCATGCATGGCTGCCTCCCATGGAACCTTTACCACAGGTTAGGCATCCATGACTTCAGCCTCTAAAACTAAGGCTTTTCTTTTAAAATACCCACCTGGAGAGAATACAGCATACCCAGTAGAAAATGAACTGGTGTGATGGCTCACATTTAATCCCAGCAAAGACAGAGAGGTGGGTGGGTTTGAGTCAGGGGCCAATCAAGGCCATCTTTGAAAAGAGGACAGATTTTTGTGGCTTGTGAGTCTTTGAGATTCCTGTCAGTAGCACCATTTCATTGACAGCAGCAAGTCCCTGTTCTACTGACTCATTGGTATGGGTTGGGCTGGGGGAAAACTACAGAGAGCAGCTGTACTTTAGGCTTCTGAAGTGCGGGAAGGCCAGGGCCTCATGCAAGGCAAGCATGGCTGGCCGTCTTCAGCAACTCTTAACTTTAACCCGTAGAACTGGAAGGTTGTCACTTTTTAAAAAATAAGTCTTCAGAGATTCAACAACAAACACACTTCTTTCTTTGGTCTTTTTTAATTTTTTTGAGACAGGGTCTCGCTATATAGCTCTGGCTGTTCTGGAACTCAGAGACAAACCTGCTTCTGCCTCCCAAATGCTGGGATTAAAGGAGTGAGTGTACTAATACTTTCCTTTTAAATATGCATTATTGTATCATTATTATTTTGCCAAGTTTGGTATAGTTAAACCTTCTCATATGTCTGTGATGGCTAATCTTGGTTGTTAATTTGATTACAGCTAAAGTCACCTAAAACCCAAGTTGCTGGGCTGGCTTGTGAGGGAATTCCTTGACCAGATTATTTAAATCACAAAGGCCCATCCTTAAATCTGAGTCACACTTTCTTGTGGCAGCCCAAATAAAAGGAGCAGCTTTGTCCTTTGTGTACTTGACCTCACTGTTGAAGGCACATTAATTTGTTATTTCGCTGAGGCCAGTTTTACATCCAACTTCTTCAGAATTCCAACAGAGACTAAAGACCAGCAACTTCCCAGAAATTCCCTAGGACTTCAACTCCAGATTGTGACTACAGGGGCATCCAGCCTTGTGGATAACAGCCATTGTTGGACTACAGTACCACACAGCCTGTAAGCAATGCTAATAAATCCCCCTTAGGTCTGTATATTGTTAGTTCTGTTTCTGTGGAGAGCCATGGCTAATTTATGTTATAAACTCCAGGCACTGTTTTAAATTGAATCACCATTTTTCCTGAGTTTTACTTTTATATATCAGTTCCAAATATATTGCTTTCATTCTGATTTTCTTCTTTTAATTGATGGCTTTGGTCATACTATTTATTAACATTTGAGGCATGGATTCTACAGAATGGCTGTTATATTTTCAACATACAAGTACTTTGGAGGCATCATTAGGGAACCATTTTTAGATTACACTTATTTATGTGTAAAGTACATCTTCCTTGATATGTGAAAGTTATACCAATGGTGGATGTCTTCTTCCTCAGTCATTCTCTTAGCACTTTTAGATTTTAAAACATCATTTCATGTGCCTGAGTGTTTTGTCTGTCTGGGGAGGATAGAAATAAATGGTACCACAGCACCTGGAGCTCAGGTTGCAAGCAGGTGGAAGCAGCTCTGTGGGTCCTCTGCAACAAGTGCTTTCTGTCCCCACCTACTTGGGAAGTCATATATCCAGTGTTAAGTTACTCTCTATCATGGGTATGACATTGAACTTGGGGGTTAGAAGTTGGTTAGGCTGTTCTCAGCAAACTGGGGCTACAGGTACTTCGATGCCCAGGTTTTTGCTTGTGCTGGGGACCTGATCTCAGATCAAGTACTTTAGACTCAGCTATCTCCCCCAAGTTTAGGTTATTACTACATTTTAGAAACATATCCTTATTGGTTTTGTTAGGTTTGCTCAATCTGATGGCATGTCTTAAAATACTGGAAAATTAGCATCCGGGATATTCAATGTAAATGTCCCCCCACTGTGATCTAATTCATAGAACTTTATACTTGTATACTTTATTATTTTAATTGATATGGGACATGTGTGACTTTTATGTGAAATAGTCAGAGGACAACTGTATGGTGCTGTTTCTCTCCTCCTCTAATCACATTAGAGGAAAAACTTAAGTAACCAGAGCCCTCTCCTACTATCTCCTCATGTTGAATTTCTAACTGCAACCATCCTACTTCATTTCAAGTTGCATGCAGATTTTTTTCTAAACATGGACATTCTGAAAATTTCTTTGACACATTTCTTACATTCTTCTTTGAACATACTAGAGACTCCAGAGTAAGAACTAGATCAGTCCAGAACATCTAACTTTAGGAATATATGAGGATGTGAAAGTTCTTGCTGGCTCTTGCCTTTTGTAGCTTTTTGTTATTAAGGTACGTTCAACTCTGGGTAACAGTTCTTGTAATTCTGCATAGGAACCTCTGACAGCAGGCTTGAAGATGGCTTCCCTACTCTACTGTTCTGACATAGCTGACTTCTAAGCAACAGTGTACATTCTAGATCCAAACCTACAAAGGAGCTTGTAAGAAATACTCAAAAACTGTTTCGGATAGACTTACTTAGAAATGTATTATCACTTGGAAGGTTAACACATACACAACACACTCTAGGCCTTGTCTGCTTAGCACTAATGAACAAATTCCTTCTGCAGCCCAGGAGAGGGAACACAGAAGGTAGCCTTCTTTACCAATGCTGTCCCTTCACAGACATGAGGATTTTAGGTGCAACTGTCCTAGCAGCTAAGTTAATATTTGGGTTTTGGTTAGTTCCCATTTTCAAACTGGTGATGGCTCTTAACAAGAGCAGGACAGCTCAGCGCTGTATTAGTCACTAAGAAATGATTATCTAATTCAATATTTTAGCCCTTTTATTTTCAAGATGTGTAAATGAGAATAAAGGACAAAGAACAGCGACAAAATATTATATGAATATTTTAATGCAAAATGCTTACCACTTAAAATTAGCAAAGCTTCATTTAAATTAAAATTCCATTAACTAAAGATGGTTAACCCCCAAAATTATACAGTAGTTATTTCTGCTATATAATGCCAGTCCTATGCAATATATTTAGAACTGCACCATTAGCTGTCACTTCCTCCATTGCTCTTCTGGACCCTAGTAGGTGGGGAAGGGTGCTCCGAAGGACATAAAATAAAATCCAATGAAACTTCGCAGTGATCCCTAATAGTTAAAAATCCACTTGAATGAGCTGTCCAGACAAACAGCTGGGGAGTAACTGCAAGTATTGTTTCAGAGCCAGCAGGTCTTCGGCTTGGAAGAAGATCTAGGTGAAGTCACAGTATAAGGATGCGTGGTCTGTAAATAGTTACTACATATACACACTTAGTGTCTGTAAACACTAGAAATATACATTAGAGACAGTACCCTCCCAAGTTAGGTGTACTTTAAAAAAGAAGATGAGGTAACAGGAAATCTCAAAGTCCACAGGAATCCTGCCTGAAGAGTTTGATCAGCTGCCAATAATTCATCTCCATTGTGCAGAGAAGAGTTAAGGTTTGCCCAAACTGGATTCGCTGGCTTTCAGCATAGCAACAGCATCTTTCACTGCATGGTAGATAACATTCTTCACCTAAAGCAACAGAAGAAAAAAATGACTGCTTCATTAAACCTAAAACCTCTCACCAGGAATAATTTCACCACATACACAAACTTCTCTTAGAACTTAATGCTCAACATCTAATCTGAGGGCCTCTGGCTCCTGGAGACCAGTATGCCATACCTACACCATGCTTCTCTGAAGAACTTACAATCAGTTTTGGCCAAGGTGAGTACACAGTGTTTTATCAGACTTGTAGTTTTCAAACCTGAAGCAATATGCATTAATTCACTGTTAGTTTAAATTGTGATGTTGCTTTATAGCTCAGGGTGGCCTTCAAACCCTCCTCAGACTCTGGATTAGTGAAGGTGGGATTACAATGTGAGCTGCCACACACATATATGCACAACACTACTCAAAGTCTCTGAACAACAGCCCTATCTGACCCCAATGTTCAGTTCTTTCAATCCTGCTCAACCACAAGTAGCAAAAGCACTGCAGTACAAAGGGTACTGTGTTCCAGAACACGGGCTGCTGGCTAAGCCAGGGATAAAGACTTCCAGTGCCTAAGCAATGACCAGGGTGAGGCTTTCTCTGGGCTTGTAGCTTTATCACTCAAGCGCAGGACTATATAGAAAGCTAGCCCAATGGTGATATGGCCAGATAGGCTGACTCTCTTTGTAAGGTCACTACTGGATCATGAGCCATAGGCAGCAAATGCCCAGACCTGGGGCTTTTTTACCTGTAATTTATCTTCATGGTTGGTATGAGTCTGTGACAAATAACGGAATTCCTGAGTAAGCCAGAAGCAGTGTTTAACATGCTCTGGAGACACAAAGTCTTCAGCCACTTTGATACAGCTGTATAAGTTATGAACCTGGAAGACACCAAGCCACATCTGTAAGAAGTCCACAAGATCACAGCAGAAAGGCAATAAACAGGAATTAATAACAGGTTCTGACCTGATGTGGCGCTCCTGCTGGGATAAACACCACATCCCCAAGAAACTGTACAATAGCCCAGCCTTGAACGCCATACTCTTGATAGAGGCGCTTTCTCAGCGATCGGTCTAAATACCAGCTCTGATCATGGATAGGGTCATGGTCTGCTGGGTTGTCTTGACCTTGCTCCTCTGATACCTACAATATAGTAAAAATAGCATGCAACTTAACAAATGCCAAACCCAGTAAGAGTGTTTTCCCTTCCCAAAATACAAGTAGTCAATAAACATTAGGCTGTCTGCAAGTTATGTGTTTCCATTGATGGAAATTAGTGTTCAAGCTCATTAACAGAATGAAATCAAGAGAACCACAGAGCCTTGCCTTCCTGCTATTAGTTCCTACATCTGTACTCTCTCGGACAATACTTAGTTTCCTCTTTTTAAATGTAAACAGATTCCTCATGAACCAACTTGTCTTGCATTTACTGTCTGACTTATGAAACAGTCCCAAAGATTTCTACATTCAGTGTCTGGAAAACCATACTATAAAAAAAAGTGACATCATCAAGGGAATATGGTGACCAGAAGTCAAATAGTCTGATTTTTAGCAACTAGATATTAAAGAACCTACCTGGTGTCAGGACCACAAATGGGCCAGGAATGTTCCTATGACTCAGGTATGACTTAAGAGTATTAGTCACAAATCCCTGGTTTGTAATCAGCAGCCACTCTATCTTTCAAGTGCTGGGAACTTCCACATAACTTCCTGCAACTACAAGGAAACTGAGTTCTCCTGGTTCCTGCTAGTCCTTTAAGTGACAATCATTTAAGTTGAGTCTCTCACCAAATGAGAACAAAGCCAATTGAGACTTTAGCAACTTATTCAGAACATGAGACCTTGGGGACAAAGACTGACTCATGAACTAGTGAAATGCTCCTATTTTCAAGGCAGTATTAACAACAACAACAAAGGTACAATGTGATGTCAGGCAAACTCAAGACAGCAAAAATCTCCAAGTGCATTAAAACTGAAAACAAACACAGAAGACAAGGCCTCCCCTTCTTTAGAATCCTTGTTTCTTAGCAACTACTGACAGCCCATCCAATTGATACAGATTTGCACTGTGTGGGAATTTATAGTATTGCTATTCTTATGCTCTCCTCACATGGCACAGGATTAGCAGCTCACCTTTTTAAGGAATTCTCTTATCTTCTCTGTGTCTTTAGCAGCATATATGTGCCAAAGGGCTCCTGGCTTCTCTTTTCCTTCAATAAATCGCTTGATTGTGAGTTCATCAGAGTCTCCATCTTGGATGGTTCTAAGGACTTCTAGAACAAGGGGAAAGCAAGTGTGACCTGTGTACCCTGGCTTAGACAGCAGCCCAGCTTCAGTATTTCAGATCCTACCTTCTTCCTGTTCACACTGTCCTTTGGGAATTCCCACATAAACCATGACATTGGCTGCATCAGATACATCTAAGTGAAGATTTGTGGTCCCGTATTTCCGATCCTCTGGAGTGATCAATCCTTAAAAAATAATGAAAGAAAGATAAAGCCTGAGTGTACCAGGATACTTAAACTAAGAATACAAGTAAGAAATCAGAGTGGTAAAGTGACCTGCAGGCAGGAGGGAACACTGCCCATTGCACTGAGTTCTCTTCTGTGTTCATAGTGTGTCCACAGAAGGTGGCTCACCTTGCTCTGTGGCCACTCTTGACTTTTGACACCAGCACTCTCCCTCTTGTCCTGGGTTGGAAACTAAGCATGGCAACCTCAGAAAGGAGGCTGGCTGTACTGTTTGGAGAAAGGTTTCACTTCTAGTTTGCTTGGTGGATGCTATTTGAGAGGGGCTAAAACCGAGGGATGGTAGTTTCCATTCGTGCCACCTAGGACCCTAGAACCCAGCTCTACTTTGCTTTGTTTCCACTTTGCTGAAATAACAGCCCTACATATAGGTAAAGCCTTGAGCATTAGGTTCAAATGGTGAAATCTGAGCTGTGCTTTAAAATGGTAAACGAGCATATAAAGGGAAGACAATGGAACAGACAATCATACTGAAAGAGCTGACAGTGGTTTACACTGGATGGTGAGCGTGAGAGCACCGAGACTAGACATGGCAGCTTTCAATGAATTTAAAAGGTATTTCTCTGGTGGAAAAAAAAAAAAGTACAAAATGCAAGTACAAAAAGGAATTAACATGTCAAAAACAAGGTGAATGAAACAAGTTACATATGACCACATGAAAGAGTATCTAAAAAGTCAGAGTCTACTTAAAACATAAAAGCATACTATAAACCAAAAATACTTTAAAAAATACTTTAAAACATTTTTTTAATGTTTTGAGTTTGTGTTGAGTATATGTCACATGTTTAAATATACTTGGAGTCAGGGGTTATGAGACCCTCTGGAGCTGGAGTTATTAGCGTATGAGCTGCTGATCAGGGAGGGTGCTGCGAACTGACCCAGGTTCTCTGGAAGAGCAGCAAGCACTCTGAATCACTGAACCATCTCTCTAGCCCCCAAAAAATGTATTGATAAAATCATAAATATAAGATAAGAGACTGGGAGTAAAGCTCCGAAGAAGAGTGCCCAAAGAGTAGCTGGGACTGCAGGCAGTTGTGGTTGCACAACACTGTGTAAAATGGAGGGTTAGAACAAAAGAAGGATAAAACTGATTCTTACACAGCCTACCCATTCCAGGCATGGGTTATTATGCTGGAACAACCAGACTCTAAACCGAGGAAGCATCAACTCAGATAGAACCAAGATTATATACAACAACCCCCACCCCAAATCATAAGGGTCCCCAGTTTTTCCTAAGAAAAGCTTTTGCAGACACTGCCATCTATTGGTGTCTAGGATCTACCTCTGGCTAAAATACTTAAACCAAGTCAGAAACTGATCTCAAACCTTCTCAGATATTCATTTCTTCTACAGCATCATAACTTCTGCAAAACACACACATACACACAGAGTAACATTAGTGGGAAACAATATCAAAACTGACCTAGATATCCACCAAAACTGAAATGACCACACAATATTAAGTTCTATTATAGTTAGGCGTAGAAGAAAACTGTAAAATTGCAATCTGCCTTAAAACTGCTGCTATGAAAACACATAGACATGTGGCCAAGAAATAGAGAAATGTGCAAGAACAAAGGCAGTGTCCAGCTGCTTTCTAATCATTTCAAATGTTGTGTTTTATTTCCACTATGTTTTATTTCCTTCTTACCATAAGCATTGTACATCTTGGGGCCCAGGTCTGGCCGTACAAAGTAGTTTGGCAGTCTGGAAGCCAGGTTCAGTTTGCCATCTCGCCTGGTGTACTCAGGCAGTGGAATGTTGGCCATCAGATCATCAAACCTAGAACAAGAAACCCAATAATTTGCAAAGCAAGCTTGCCTTTCTACTTTAGTATACCAGGACATTTGTTCCTTCTATACAAAAAAGACCAAATCTGAGACAGACATGGCTAGCCTTGATATTTAGAACTACACAGGGATTTCATATGATCTGGAATGTTTCAGGTTATAGAGCTGAAAAGTATTTCATGAGGGAACTAGACTCTGGGATGAAAAACATTACTCTGGGTGTGTCTGATCCCAGGACTGCCTGAAAAACCAGCCTGAAAGTCTTCAGGGCAGGGCACTTCCACATTAAATGTGCAGACCACTCCCACATAAGATACATTTTCCATCTCATTAAAAACATACCTATCTCCTAAAGGTGTGCATACAATATAAAAACATCAGAACCAATAAAACCATGAAGCTGTCTTATACTTCCTTAAAAACGACTTTCCCTGCTATCTGAGAGACTTGGCATTCCCCAAATGAAGGACGGAGTCTGCTCAATCTGCATCTGAAAGCATACCTGGAAGGCATCATGTCTCGGAAGTCTTCTCCTGGGGGCCAGTCCTTAAGTTTCAACACCATTGGTTCTTTTTCTTTTTCATTTTTCAAACGGTCTGGAGAGATTAACCAGAATAAAGGAATTGTTATTCATAATTCAGAAACAAAAAAGGACAAGATAGGTTTTTTTTGTTTTTTTGAGACAGGGTTTCTCTGTATAGTCCTGGCTGTCCTGGAACTCACTTTGTAGACCAGGCTGGCCTCGAACTCAAAAATTCAAAACTGTCTCTGCCTCCCAAGTGCTGGGATTAAAGGCAATGCCACCACTGCCCAGTGTTAGTTAATATCTTAATATTGCAAATAAAGTTATTTTATCTGAACCTTTTCAAAATCAAAAAAATTCACTTGGCATACAAACACTACTTCACTATTCCTGCCAATTTCTAACTCTTATTTTTATGGCAACAAGAAATAAAGCTGTATCTTAGAGACAGCAAAATAAAGACTGTTCCTGTATTTGAACACACAAAGCTTGTTGCTGGACTGACTTTGCCTTCCTTGTAGTGTTGTGAAAGTACCAGTGTCACTCACTGCCCATCTCCCCTCAGCATCAAAACCCTCAGGGGCTCAAACTCAACGAAATAGAAAGGACATGTTTTGCTCTGACAGAGGTTGAGAGCACCTCTTATTTCTGTCCAGGGACTAAGAAGGATCATCTGTGTCCTCTTCCCTATACCCCAACCTTCTGAACTCTACAGATCAGGGTTAGTCAGAACTATTCTTAGAAGAGCAGCAGTACCAGTGGCAGACCAATACGCCACTTCAAAAGCATAAACTTTGTAAAAACCAAACAAGAAAGACAGTTCCTTTTGAAGTCCTGCTATTCTTGTGTCCACTTTACCCAGCTTTAACCCCCGTGAGAAGTCTTTAATACATACTTGGAACATCTTCAAATCCATCCCAGAAGTCTCCTACTGTGGCTCCAGTGATGATTTCATTGGTCCTACAATTGACTAGGTCCACTTCCTGCTCGCCAAACTCTTTTCTGAAGGACTCGGGTTTCCAGAGCTCAGTGTTTAATTTATGATGCACTCCCGACACCATCACTGGCTAAAGGAAGGAGGAAGAGATTAAGTCTGACCTCTACTTGCTCTTCCCCTCTTCAAGCAGCTGGTCCTCAGTCTTGGCTGGTGAAATGACAGCTAAGTTCTCTGAGCACCCACAGTGGCTGTATCTTCATTATTCACACTTTGCTCTCCGGCTTGATTATTAAGTTGCTAGAGAAGAGAGCACTCTTCTGATGCTCTCCAAGGCACAGTATCAGGCTAGGAGTGTACGAACCTGACATATAGGCAGGCCAACAAGTGTTACCCACAAGGCCATGAACACTGTGAATGGATCAACCCCAACTGAAGAGCCAACAATACTGCTCTTGACAGCAGGTATCATAGGGGATGGCACACCAATTTCAAGATGACACCAGAAGACCCATGCAGAACTACCTTCAGCACACAGGGTTTTTTCTTTTGTATTTTTCTTTTACATTTGTTTTTATTTATGTGTATACCGTGTGCCTCTGTGCATGTCTTGCCATCTGTGTTCAGGTGCACTTGGAAGCTAGAAGATGGTGTCAGATATACTAAACATGGAGATATAATAGACAGTGGCAATACAAGCATGGATTCTGGGAACCAACTCAGGTCCACTGCAAGAGCAGCAAGTGTTCTTAACCACTGAGTTATCTTACCAGCCCCTGGCACAGGTTTTAATCCATAAAAGTGGGATATGTGTTTTGTTTTTAAATTGCATTTTGTCAAATCCCTCAAATTCCAACAGTGTCTTAGTCACTTTCACTTCTTTTGTTGAGGTTGACCACACAAGATAAGTCAGGCCTGTCTCGCTCATCAAACCCCAAGAAATAGCTGTCTGAAAGCACTCAAATTCTAAGTGAGAAAAAGTATAGTTGACTCAGTTTATACAAAATAAGACACAGCCATACAGTCCTAATTACATCTACCCTAAAGAAATAATCCAAACACAGGAGGAGAGGAATAGCAACACCAAGGAGTCTGCAAAGGAGCAGAGGGGACAGAGGTCAGGATTACCTGCCCTTGTTTCCAGCATTCCCTAAAAACATTCCAATTGCTCTTATTGTTGGGGTCTTGCAAGCACAGCAGGCGGTTGTCACACAGCCAGTAGTGAGGAGTGTCAAAGCCAAGAATACTAGGCTTGATTGTCAGTCCCTGAGGCCTCTTGGATAAATCAGAAGAAGTCTTGTTTTGCACCAAAGAGGCAAAGATGTCATCAAGAATTTTGGGCGTGTTTTTCAGTCCATTTTCTGTCTGAATTTAATAAAAAATGCAAAACTTAATATGCCACTCTCTACTGTTGAAAAAACCCTATCTCTATACCTGTATGATGAACACACATCACATCGAATTTCGACAAGAGACCAAATTAGAGAACGCAGGTAAAGAGGCAATCCTCAAGCTAGACACTCAGGTTTAAGAAACTGAAAACCAGGAAAAACTTTTGTAGCTGGAAGACGGTAAGTGTCCCAACCCATTCCTATGAGCCCATGGAGCACCCGGTGACACATGATCATGCCATTTTCTCTACTCAGCTTCATAAGGGGTACAAGTATTAAAATGAGCACATACCTTTACTGTGGATGAATTCAAAAGATTTCGAAGGAAACCTGAATTATTGTTGCTCACAGGAGTCAAAATGGTGCTGTTAAAAGTATGGAGGACTGTGCTGGATTTGTTCAGGGTGGGCAAGGGGGGAAGGCATTTGATTTCATTCTTTAAAATTGGCATAGTCAGCTGTTTTTCTAAAACAAAATGAAAACATTCAGATGTGCATTTAAGGCAAACTACTTACTAGTTTCTATTAGCAGAATAACTTCAGGGTGTAAACCAACCAAGCAACCAACCAAAACAAACCCTAGAAGAATAAAAACTAATGGTATGTGTTAAGTCAGAGTTCCTAGTTGATGTTTTACAACAGTATCAAATACCCAGGTGAAACCAGAAAATAGTATGGTATTTCCTATTCCTATTTTATGGATGTGGGTACCTTGCCTGCATGTATGTCTGATGTCCGTGAAGTTTAAAAGAAGGTATTGGATCCCCTAAAATTAAAATTACAGATTTGTGAGCTGCCACATGAATGCTAGGAATTGAACCTAGGTCCTCTGAAAAGGCAGCAAGCACTCTGAAACCCTGAGCCATCTCTGCAGCACTGTAAATCATATTTTTAAAAATTATTTATTATTGTGTATGGCCTTAACCACACTGGTCAGTACTCCTAGTAGAGTGCTTAGAAGGAAAAGAACCTTTATCTTATTCCCAATACAAAGTGAATCACTTAAAACAGTTTCAAAACAAGCCATGCCACTGTAGTGGTGTTCTCGTGTGTCCCAGCTACTCAGGAGGCTGATACAGGATCAACTAAGCTCAGGTTAAACCAGACAATAACCCAACCCCAAATAGAATGTGTGCTGGGAGTGCTTTTGCTGTCCCCTTCTAGACTTAATTTCAGAGTCTGATTCATAAAAATACCCAGAGTTAAACCTTACAGGTTTCTACATCTCATCACAGTACTTTACTCTCTAACCTTTACATGTTCAGTTATATGTACATATCTGAGGATGGTCATTTTCACAAATCCTTTATGGATTCAAATCTCATTAAGGCCTTTTTTCAAGACAAGGTTTCTCTGTGTAGTCATATCTGTCCTGGAACTCACTCTGTAGTTGATGCTGGTTTCAAACTCACAGAGATCCACTGGCCTCTGCCTCTCGAGTGCTGGGATTAAAGGTGTGCACCACCATCATAAGGCTAATTCAGAACAATTTTAAGATGTCTGCAGAAGGGCTGGTAAGATGGCTCAGCGGGTAAGAGCACCCGACTGCTCTTCCAAAGGTCCTGAGTTCAAATCTCAGCAACCACATGGTGGCTCACGACCATCTGTAACGAGATCTGACTCCCTCTTCTGGAGTGTCTGAAGTCAGCTACAGTGTACTTACATATAATAAATAAATAAAGCTTAAAAAAAAAAAAAAAAAAAAAAAAAGATGTCTGCACAAAACAACTGTCTTTCAAATTTTCTCTTTCTAGAAAGCAAAATAACCTAAATTCTTGTCTAACTTTATCTGATCCCAAAGTCCAGCTGTTATAGGACAAGGATGTAAGAGAAGACAATACACTGAGACTAGACAAGACAGGACAGCAGCAAGTCGACAAATACTTGAAACAAGTCCAACAACTCAGGCTCAGGGACACAGAAGGAAGGGGGAGCACAAAAAAACCCTAAGAACCAGAAAATACGGAGAAGGCCTACGAAATGTCATCTACCTACCACTCAGCATGGACATCAATCCTAGCCTTTTCTCCTAGTGGACCCGACCACACACATCAATCAGGCCACACAACAATTAGCTATGGATGTGTGTGTGTGGGGGGGGTGGTTCCCAGGGCTCTGCTACTCAATGATGAACTAAGATTCTAGAGCAACCACTAGAGAGCCTGCCAGGTTCTAACAGCTGGTTTCAAACCAATGATTATATATATAGTCCTAGTTAAACTCTATAGGACACAAAACAGAAAGTCACTGAAAGAAATGAGTAGGGAAGAGGCAGGACTGCCAGGGAGGGAGATAAACAAGGGGAAAGGAACCAGAATGTGCTATTTTTGTATACACTGTCAGCAGTACTAATAAGAAGTCTCATTACCACCTCTCACCAAACATGATTTCACCTCAGTTGTATGAGGAGGTGACAGTCCCTTCTCGGGGGGGTTGTACCTGAATGACAGCAGGGAACACTTCCCGTGTTGCAGAATTCCCAGTCCTGTTGTCACAATAGTGAATGTGCTCAAGTCCTCAGGAAAGAGGGAACCACTCACCCTTATTCTCCTTGTTGACATTCCCACTGGTAAGGTCAGCTAGCCAGTTTAAAGGTGAAGTGCTGGGGGGACATGTAGGCTTCACATTACTGGCTGGCTTGGAGGCTGCTTCCCCGCACACAGCCACTGGCTCCAAAACAGGGGAACTTTGCTGGACCATGGTCCCAAGAGTTGGTTTTTCTCCAGACAAGGATATCTGTAGATGTAAAAGGAGAATTAGGTGTAAGCTGAAGACTGACATTGTCTTTCTTCCCTGAAAGCCTGCCAGTAAAATACATAGCTAACACAAAGTCACATAATAGCCCCAGTTGTGACTATAATCCTCTGGTGTAACACAGAACAAGGATAAGACAGAGATTTTAATTTTTAGCTTATGAGTATTACTAATGAAAACAAAAGATAATAGTAATGAACGTACTTTGGTATTGCCCTCACGTATCAGCCTACACATATCCCTACTGCCCCAAACACCAAGTGACTTAAAGTGATTGACTGATCTGTGTCTATTTTCATTCAAAACATGCTTACTGAGTCGGCGAATGAGGTGGGTGTAGTAAATTGAGGGGTTCAGAAGTCAGCACACAGAGAAGATGCTCTTTCGGCTCCAGCTTTAATGATCTGCTCTCCAAAAACTTCCAACACAAACAACTAGAACTTACCATTTATTGTTACTCAGTTGTGATGAGTTTATAGAAATATTAGAAAGAAAAGGAATATTCAGAGTCCTGTGGTGGTCCTAGCCCTTCATTTCTGCCCTTTCCAGTTACCAGTACTTTCTGCCACTGTGTTCTCACTGGTGAGCAAGAAAGTCAGTGTGTGAGAGCCAAAGTGACCCTGCCAGAAGACGGCAGAAAAGAGTTTAAGTTCACCCGGCCTTTAATCCCAGCACCAGGGAGGCAGGGGCAGGAGATCTCTGTGAGTCTGAGACCAGCCCAGTCTACATACCCAGTTCTAGGACAGCCAGGATTAGGGAGACCTTTTCTTAAAACAAAAAGAATTCAAGTTCAGTTCTGGCACCAAGCACCACAGCTTTTCTAAGCCCATGCTCCTTCAATAATACAGCTTTAGAAAACGTACGTGAGTTTGATTCCCCAACACAAGGTAGGGCAATAACTACTGGGTAAGGGGGAGGAGGCTCTGAGTAGGTATGATGGTAAGGACACCACCAAGAAAAGGCATGAGGGGATCAAATACTGGGAACAGAAGGACTCATTTTCAAGAATTCTTTAACTCTTCTGATATTATAAAGAAAAAATGTGCAGGGGAAATTTTAAACTTTGTATTTCTTTCTAAGGAACAACAATGTCAAACACACTAAGAAGTCACAAATAAAGCACACAAAGTGATGTGAAGAGGGAGAGGGAGATGAACTGCAGCAGGCATGAATGAAGCCTCTCCCCAGGCTGTCCGCTGTCTCTGTTCCTTTCAAACACAGCAACAGAAGCCCCTAGGTTAGCTGAGAAACAGATGAAATCATAAGGACTGTCAACTAAGCACTAGCAGCTGTACCTGTTTCAGGTCTTCCTTTAAGGCTGGCTTTGAGAAGAGCTTGAACTGCCTGTTGGAGCAGGGACAATTGGCCTTTATGCCCCATTTTGCTCTGACAGAATGCACAATGTCTCCAACATCGTAGAGGGCTAAAACAGAAGACAGAGGCAAGTGCTAAAGACAGCTACCATGTACAGTCAACACAGAAGACTTTCCCATAGGAATGCTTTTCTCAATAACATGATGGTCTGTCCTTCCTTTTTATCCCGCCTTCCTGAAATGTACATTTCCTTTCCTTCTACTATGTGGTCCCTGAGAGCTTTAAAAGTGCAGGGATATTATTTAACATGTTTCTTGAGTACTTTCAAGACAATACTAAAAGTTATCAGACAATTAGACTACACAAAGTAAAAGCAAGCTAAAGCCCCTGTAAGTTACCCAAGACACATGGCTGGAGGGGAGTGGGGTGGGGGGGATGATCCCTGCCTCACAGGAAATACCTTTGCCAGGAATAATCTGTGTGGGCATCAGGTTCTCAGGCTCATGTATCTGACTCTTCACACACCTTATCCAAGAGAAAGTCTTGTAGGCAGCACCTGTAAGTAACGGACTTGTGGTAACTCTTTTCCATGAACCTTAAAACCCCAGTGCTTCAGAAACCATCAACCACAAACCAACAAAAGACTTAAGTCCAGTGTATGGGGTGGAGGAGATTCAAGTTCTCACTCACCCTGCTGGCAATTCTTCCTCTTCATCCGGTAGCAATCTACACATACTCCAAACCCACACCGAGGGCACACCCAGTGCAGGTTGAAAATGGTTGTGTCACACACATCACACATTTCTCTAACTCCTTTGACAGCTCGTTTCCAAGCAACCTGTCCTGCAAAAATCAATAAGCCATTTAGTCCTGAGGTTCAGAGGGTTTCTGAAACCAGACATAGGTGAGAGTATGAGACTTCCCTGTGCTTAGAGTTCCCACTTAGTCTGTTCACTTTACCACAGATGCTTCGGCCCCATAAAGCTCTCCTGTCCCTCAGCATGCCTGTCCAAGTGTGTAAGCATCACATACTCACACTTGTGTGCACCAAGCACTCAGACTTTGTTCTTCCTCCTGGAGGAAGTGACTGTGCGTAAGCAGCAGGTACAGAGCTGGAACTCAGCCACAGGTATCCTCACCACAGTCCCTACCTCACCAATTCTTTTAGAATCTCAAGCCTGCATGGGCTACTCTTTCTCCAAGGGGTAAAATGTATTCAAACTGCAAACCAATAATCAGCATTTTCACAGATGCCCTCAATTCACAAAGACTAAAAGGTCCTGAAGGAAACACTGTATTAAGTTACTGTAGGGTATAAAGTACCAAAGTCATGTTCTTCACTTGTCAATTAGAAACCTTACTATGCCAGGGCCACAACTGACATTTGCTGGTACAAAGGACTGATCCACATTAACTCAAATATCCATCAAAATGAGAAACAACCCAGGACTCCACAAAGCCACATTTCCCACTCTAGGAGCCAAGACAACATTGACTGGAGGAAGGGGTTTCATGACTACACATACCAGTTGGAAGCCCCTCCCCTGAAAAGGAAGGCGTGTAATAAGATGACCATATCAAGTATCAGAAAGCTTCCAGGAGTAGGAACAGGGGAACACTGGTGTGAATGGCAGGAGGTCAAGTCGGTGTCCACTGGTTCAACACTGTTACATTCTTGTTCCACAGAGACATTTTTTTCATAACCAAGTCTGTGGTGAATTAATTCTTTACCCTGAATACATCCCAAATGACATTTCACTTTACACTGACTCATTCCAACAAAGAACTACTACTGTACTATACTGAAATGGGCCAGGCACAATATCAAGAACTTGGGGCATTTTATAAGGTTTTATGAGCTTTGTCCTATTTGTTTGTATTAGAGTGTTTTGTTAGGAACTTCGTAGCCACTGCTTACTAGAGAACAAAGCCTGTGGGGGACACCTGCTCTTACTGTCAGGACTGAGGTAAAGCCTTCTTGGTAGATGATCTCTTTCATTATCCATGGTATTACATTTCCTTCTCTAATGCAACCAGCTTCTTATGTAACAGAACAGGATGATCATAAAACCAAGAAAGAAAAATCCACTACAAAGAGAAAACTCCTTAATTATACTCTTAAAAGACAACTCCCTGTACTTTTTTCTGTATGGGAAAACAAAAAGCAAAGCAACAATAACAAAAAAAGAAAAACTCAGTATCACTTCCTAAAGCAGGTCTGATTTATCAGAAAGGAATCAACTAACGCATTTCAAAGAAGTGCCTATGCACTGCAGTCAAATGTAGCTTGGCACAAAGCAGTCACTGTAATCAAGTTTCTTTACATGAGTCACCTTTACCCAGATCTATGTCAGAAGGAACCCATCAGCATAATGGAAAACGTGTCACTTATTCTATCCAAAGCACAGAAGAAAGTTGAAGCACACCTCTGACTTCTGAACACAGGAGAGAAGCATAATTCTAAAGCTGCCCCCTACCCCCTTCAAAAATAACTCCAGCAGCTCCTGAAGTTCTTGATCTGGATGCCATTGCTTAAATCTAAGTCCTCATCAGTTAAGAGTACTTTCTGCTCTTGTAAAGAACTGATCACTCCCTCACATCCCCTTCTTTAGTTCCTCTCACTTCACAAGGAATCCCACTGTGGCTTTGATGTCACTTTTTTTCAAACTTAAGGTCTGCATGTAAGAGAAAACCTGATTTTTTTTTTTTTTTTTTGTTTTTCGAGACAGGGTTTCTCTGTGTAGCCCTGGCGCCCTGGCTGTCCTGGAACTTACTTTGTAGACCAGGCTGGCCTCGAACTCAGAAATCCGCCTGCCTCTGCCTCCCGAGTGCTGGGATTAAAGGTGTGCGCCACCACCGCCCAGCTGATTTTTTTTGTGTGTGTGTTTGCAATTTTATAGAGAAACATGTATTTCTATTGTGCTGTTTAAAGAGATTCATTTTATTCAAATTCATTTGTCTAGAGTGAAGCAACTTTGTTTTCTGTTTTGTTGAGACATGAATGAATGCTGTGCTGGGTATAAATGAAGGTTACATAGTAGTTTCAGTTCCTAGCACTTAGTGCATATAGGTTTAGCCCAACACCCACATGGAGGCTTATAGCCACCTAACAACACAGTTCCAGGAGTTCTTCTAGCCTCTGTGAGCACTAGGGACACATGTAGTGCATTTCCATACATGTAGGCAAAACCACTCATACACAAAATAAAAATATATAAATCTTCTTAAAAGTCATGAGAAAGAAATAACAGGATCCACATTTATCAAAAATATTTTGTGCCAGAGCTAGCTTCAGTTGTTTATGGCAAGTACAACCAAAATTCTTCAAGAATAGTATAGACACTGCCATTCAAACATACTTGGTTATTCAAAATCCAAAATGACAACACAGGAGTCCCATGGTACTTTTAGCTTGGTATCTCATTTCTCCAGAGCTTGTACAAAGAGAAAAAGGTATTATCCTTCCAGACACTATCTAGTGATGACGCAAAGGCAGTCCATCTCTTATGTCACAAAAACTGACCCTGGTAGCTTACTAGGCCTTCCTGATAGTGAAGGAGTGCCCCTGAAGAGTAGAGAGCATATTCTCAAACTAAGGTAGCAGCTGCAGCTTTCCTTTCAAACCAGGATGTGGGAAGAACTGATTCAAACTGAGCAGGTTCAATTGAAATGCCTGAAACCTAGCCCCACATTGTGGGACTCAGGAGGCTTAGGGTATGCCTAGCTGGTCTTACGGTCTTCAATATGTACCATGAATTAAAAATCTTTTGTTGTAATCAACCCGAGGTCTGATCCCAGCTTCTGGTGATATATCTTATCTATCTATCTATCTGGTAAGGCTGTGCAAATGCCACTAACAACTCACATTGACCCTTCAAACCAAAAGGCAATGCTACACCTTGGACCTGTTCCATAACAAACTCCAGACAGAACATCTCAGAAGAAACCTATTATAAAAGGAAAACTGCAATGTCATGGTAGCATCCACCTAGACTGTTGGTGAAAATAAAATCCAAGCAACTTAGGTATCAGAAAGAAACAGAGGTCAAGTAGGACTCAAACATCCTGCCCACTAAGAGATGCTCTTACTGTGTGGCTCAATAGTTGACATAGCTTCCTTCTCAGAAATCACCATTTGACAGAAGTGGTCTCCAATATTGGCCAGGATATATTTTGCTGTGTCCAAATCAGTTCCCACAACATTTTTGGTCAAAGGTAGCCACAAGCCAATCGCTTCACTGTCGTACTTGTTTGGTGTTAAGAAGCCTTCTACCCGTAACACACCATGTTTGTTGAATTGTAATCTGGAAGTGGGAAAACAACAAGATTGATTAATAACTTCTAATTACTACATAAATATTATTTCAGCCAACAAATCCTGTCCTGTTTTTCTGTACTCTCCATGGCTAATGGCAGACAATACTTGCTAGCCACTTGGAAGGATTTAAAAAACCTAAGTAAAACAAACAATAATCACTCTTTTTCTCTTAAAAGGCAGGCTAGATAGGGTATATGAAAGAGATGTGTACTTTGTACTTGACCCAAGTTTATTGTGTAGCCTCCAGAGACAATTTCTCCTAGAACTGGGTCTTGACAACAGAGACAGTAACAAGTAAAAATTAGTAAACCAACAACCACAGAAAGTGAGACATCTGCTTAGAAGCACTGCAGCTAGGACCTGACAGATTTGAAGGTGTCTGCTGTCCACATATACCCACGAGGCTCATTAGAGTATGAGCTCCTAATTTCAAAAGGAAATGTTAAGATGAAACTCAGAACCTAAAAAAACAGACAGGCAGATTGAACATATTCTCAGAACGCACTTTTAATATGTGGAAGGTTTGAGAAGCTATAGATTAGTTTTGAATATTTTTAAAACCTAACATTTTACTTATAGCTGGAAGCATTGATATAAAACACAAAAGTGGGGGGGAGGGGAAAACAAAACATAACAAAAAAACCCCACAGAATTGTGGTCTAAATGGCCTGTTCACTTAATCCAGCTCAGCAATAATTTTCAACTTATATCTAACACTATATTTTAAATTAGATTAATAGACAAAGACAACGAGAAGAGACAAGAGCACCCCTTGCTTATGAGAACTCGATGAACATGAAATCCCTTGCTGAGAACCTGTACTATCTAAGCTTTGTTTATATGCAGAACATCAGGTCTCAAAACAGAAAGCACAGTTGCCTCACTTTAGACAAAGGATTGGAATAAAATGAATCTTGATTTTTTTTTCTTTTTGAATCTTGATTTTTTAAACAGCACAATAAAACATGCAAGTTTCTCTATAAAATTGCAAACATTAAAAAAATAAAATAAAAGGCCAGCCAAAAAAGGATTCTTTGTGAAGTGGGAGGGACTAAATAAAGGGAAATGAGGGAGGGATCAGGAGAAAACCAGAGCATTTTTACAGATGTGTAATAAGGTCATCATAAATTCATGTGCTTGTACAGTGGGAAAAGTAAAGTGTGCTTGTACACTAATGGGAAAAGTAAAATAACATGACTGGTAGAGTAAGAGACATCAATCAGAAGTGAAGGTTTAGAGGACTTTAAAACTTAAATTATAAACAGCTATTAGATACTGATCTATACTCCTAGATATATATATCTAGAATATAGATATTATCTATACTCCTAGGGCAATTAAATTTTCTGACACTTCTGTTATAAAACTGTCATTCTAGTGAAGTTGTGTAAATTATTTTTAATTGTTAACGACCTGTGCGAGGAGACTGGTTTGGGAAAAGCAGCAATTTTATTTCTTTTTGTCTACTTTTTTAAACATCAGTTTATTAATGATTTATTTCTTCTGGTTACTCTAGGGTTTATCGAAGCAAACAGTGAATGTGTTCACTTTATCTCACTGGAGTACTGACAAATGTACTTAATAATTATAATTAATCTAATTTAAATAGGAGTGGAACACATAGAGGCAGCACACAAAGAGCAAGGTCAACAAATAAGATAATGTGAACAAATTTGAATGGAAGAAAAATGGAAATTATATACATGCTCCTTCGTGCTGGCAAAAGAGCACAGTCAGGCATACCTGATGCTCTAGTGGGCATGGACAGTGTGCACCCTTTCTGCAGGGCAGTCTGGCAGGAGAACCTTAGCATACACATGACTCAGCAATACTACTGATAGACATCCCATCAGAATACAGGGTTAGATGTGTGCAACGAGGTGATCACCTGAAACACAGTGCTATATAATAATTCTAATGCATACAGTACAGAAATTCCAAAGTATTTGCAGAGGATGGATACTCCTCCTTTTGTGTGTGTGGTTTTTTTTTTGTTGTTGTTGTTCGTTTGTTTGTTTGCTTTTTTTTTTTGTTTTTTCGAGACAGGGTTTCTCTGTATAGTCCTGGCTGTCCTGGAACTCACTTTGTAGACCAGGCTGGCCTCGAACTCAGAAATCCGCCTGCCTCTGCCTCCCGAGTGCTGGGATTAAAGGCGTGCGCCACCATACCCGGCAGATACTCCTTCTTAGACTTTGGTGAAGATCCAAAACAGTTTATACAATATACCAACTAGGTGTGCCCAAACAAACTTCCTGACCAAAACACTAAAAATGCACTATAAAGAAAAAATTACCTGTACATTTTTCTATGGCAGTTATCTGAAAAATTTGTACTTTTAATATGTTTTTTTGCTATATATATGAAAAAAAAGTTGGGGATTTAGCTTAGTATATATAAAGAGGGTTGGGGATTTAGCTCAGTATATAGATATATAGAGAGGGCTGGGGGTTTAGCTTAGTTTGTAGAATGCTTAGGTTTAGCATGCACTAGATTCTATTCCCAGCACCATATTAAGTCAAGTGTGCTTTCACATGCCTGTAAATTCCAGTACTCTGGAACTGGAGATAGAAAGATTGGGAGTTTGAGGTCATCTTTGGCTACACAGAGTGTGAGGCTAGCCTGGGTGTATGAGAAAAAGCATAAAAGAATAAGATACAGAAAAGTATACATTATCAAACACAAAAAATATAATTTCTATATTCTAGATGTCCTGTTGAGAAGAGAAAGTATGCAGAGACCAGACTACCTTTAGTCTTTCCTAACAAATGCCTTACCTCCTGAAGTGAAAAAAGCGACAGAACACAGGTGAGTCCTTCTGCTGGTCCTTATCCTTGCGCAGGCTGTCTAACCGACACTCCCGACACTTGGGCAGTTGTGCCACGATGTTAACACAGGAGTCATCCTGGACAAAGGCCTCTCCGCTCTGCTGTAGCTTCTTGAGTTTATCTGGGTCTGTCAAAACTGACTTCCGGGCTGGGGCTAGGAAAGTAAGAAAAAGGAAACAAAACTTCACATCTCTGAATAGAACATCAATATTTGGCTGAATTCTAGTAAAGTAAAATTCAACAATCCCAAAGTAAAGACACTTCTATTTTTGGTTCAGCTAAAATTTCTGAAAAATTGTCCAAGAAAAGATAATCAAAGCAACAACTAGCAAAGTTCTGGTCATTGTAAACAAAGAAACAAACAACAAAAATGTGGCCAGCCAAACCACCAAATTCAACAGCCAGATTTACAACTACACACTAGTTGAGAGCATCCTGCCAGGAGACCTCCTCTAAATCAAATTCAGTGCAGTCACTGCAGGGTTCGGTTACGCCCACAGGCCTGCCTCTGAAAATGGCAGCTCTGTTGATCTGCATGCTCAAAAACAAACTAGTTAAAGTATTTTTCATAAAACACCCTTAACAAAAGCTATTCAAAATAAAAACCTACTTGTTCTCCTCCTAGTCCACAAAGTAAGAGCTATTTTATAAAATGCATTCCCAAGGGATCATCTGCCTTACCCTTGCTGCATGGGCAACCTCCTTTTAGGATTAAGAGCACTGGTTAAAAAAACAAAACCCTAAGTAAACTCAGTTCTATGTTGTACGTGGTAATTGGCATAAGAATTATAAAAGGGAATGTTAACGTAGTTTCTAAAGGAACAGGTAGCGCTGTCACAGCAACAAAGACAATCAATTACTATGGACACCCAAATAATGCAGGAGAGTACACATCCATAACCCAAGAGACTTAGGGAGTATCTCACAGAAAAAGACCTTCCCTAGGGATCCAAACAGAGTTGGGGTATCTGAGTTCTTAGACAAAAATAAACTCAAAACAAAAGCACACTATAAAATACTAAACAAATGCTGTCAGTCCTTACTCCAGTGAATATTTATATTAAGAGTGAAAGAGAGCAAAAGAGGGAAAACACTGTAGTATAGAACAGTTTAACTAATATTTATACCAATTAAAACACAGGTGAGATAACTTTCTTAACTATACACAAAATATCTAATTACAAGCCTGATGCTACAACTACAACTCAATTGCTAGCTCTTTAGGAATCTTTCTCTCCATGTCATTCTCTGGAGCCAGTCTTTCTCTTGTTCCTTCAAACATGAGAGGACTCCTCAGCTCTTTCCTAGCAGACTGCCTCACCTTGTGCCCCACCAACGGCTGCTTCTTACCAGGAGCTCCTTCCATGATGTTCTTCCAGTCCCCCACAAACAGAGGGAGAGCCAGGGCCAGAAAGATCTCAAAGGTCTAATTGTTAAAAAAGAAGTCTCTAGCTCCTCCCCTGCACCCTTGGCAGGCTGAGCTGAGTCACCTTCATTGGGGGAGGGGGCTCACTTTTAAAGAGGGGCAGCTCCAGGCCATCCAGCAGATTTTGCCTCCAAGTCATAAAGACCAGAAGAACTCTCCCAAAGTTCCCCCAAGCAATTTGCCTTAAAATAGGCAGGAAATTTCCATTCTTTAGCATTCTTTTCTTTTTTTTTTTTTTTTTTTTTTTTTTTTTTTTGGTTTTTCGAGACAGGGTTTCTCTGTATAGCCACAAAGCCCTAGCTGTCCTGGAACTCACTTGGTAGACCAGGCTGGTCTCGAACTCAGAAATCCGCCTGCCTCTGCCTCCCGAGTGCTGGGATTAAAGGCCTGCGCCACCAGGCCCGGCTCTAGCATTCTTTTCTATGAAGGCTTTTAGAGGTACACCCAAATTGCATCTCTCTGGGATACACCCTACTGTATCAGACTAAGTTTTATATTTTACAATTAGGTTATCTACATACAATAATCAAATATCCTATAACACACAAAAAAAATAGAAGCAGTGATATAATTTTAATTACTCAGATACTGAAAGATACCATCTTTTTAGAGCTGGGCCAAGTTTCCACATATTATAGGTGGGTGAAATCCAAAGGTTATTTTATTTGATCTGGCTTTATTAAACTGTCCAAATGAAGCTTAATAAGGACAGCAATCTCTTAGGCTAGAGAGAAGAGCAAAAGTGCTTCTTTCTTTCTTCTCTCTCTCCCTCCCCCTCCCTCCCTCCCTCCCTCCCTCCCTCTCTCTCTCTCTCTCTCTCTCTCTGGTTTTTCTGAGACAGGGTTTTTCCATGTAGCCCTGGTTGTCCTGGAACTCTCTGTAGACCAGGCTGGCTTCGAACTCAGAAATTCTCCTGCCTCTGCCTCTCAGGTGCTGGGATTAAAGGTGTGCGCCACCACTGCCCGGTGCCAAAGCACATTTCTGAGGTGCCAAACTGAACAAAGACAGGTACTTGATTGTAGGTGGCTTCTGCTTTTGTAGCCCCAAAGCAAAGCAAGGGAACAGAATCCTTCTCCAGAGTCTTTCTGTATCCACAGGCAACTGCAGTGGGAATGACCCATCGATTCTAGTGGGCTGCTGACCCCACTCTAGTCCAGATGAGTAAGGGGCAGCTGCACTGCAGAGATAAAGCTCAACTCCGAAGCCTACTCAGGTACCTGCCACATGTTTACTCAACTAGGATTTTTCACTGCTTCTTCACAGAAACTAAAATGACTTGCTTCAAAAACGAGCTGTGAGGACTGATGACTCAAAAAGAATAAATAGAACAGATACATGGTTATGAATATTCACTTTCTCTTGGGAATTACATAACTCCTAAGAAACAGTATGTGTTTTACGTAATTAATTTTATGCAAACTAACTGCTCTATCCAACTTGAACTTCAAGAATGACAAAGCTGGGTTGGAAGAATCCCTAAGCAAAGGTTATTTCTCTATTTTAACCAACACTAGACAAAAAAGATTCACAAGTCAACCTAACCATTCTGCCTTCTGCTGTCATGCATCTCAGCACACCTAGAGCTCAAAGGACAACAAGGCAGTCAGTCTCCGTCCAGCATGTAGCTTCTGGGTCATCAGGCTTGGCAGCAGACATCTTTACCCAACTGAGCCATCTCGCTGACACTGTAGTTGTTTTGCTTCTTTTCTGAATAGAGTTTGTTGTTCAAGGGTTTAAATAACTTTATAAAATCCACACTGACGTTTTTATGTAGTTACAAGTCAGGTGTCAAAGGTTACCTTCTTGTAACAGCTCTGGACCTTCTGACATGCTGAGGTCCTTTTGATCTTCTAATCATTAGTAACAGCACTTCTGATTAAGATGCCCTCATTAGAATGGGCATCTACTGGCAGTACAAGGTGAATAACCCTTGCCCAAAATGCCGATGACCAGTGCTGTCAATTTGTTGGTTAGGGGCTTGACTATTGCATATACTTAATTGAGATGGCTTGGGATGGGACCCAAGACCAAACACAATTCACGTGTTTCTTAGTGTGCCTACATGGTTAGCACAACTCTACCACTGGAAGTCAGAGTCCACTTTTCC
>NC_034591.1:89550685-89563532 GCF_900095145.1 Mus pahari
AGTGCTGGGATTAAAGGCATGCACCACCATGCCCGGCCCACTTGGGGTATTTTGTTGGTGGCTCAAACAGTTTCTGAATTTAAAACATTTATGAACTTTTGGATTAGGAAAGGAATGTTCAACTTGGAAGTAGGAACCATGGTGTACCATCTCCTCTGCACAAAGAGCACTTAGGTTGAAAACCGAGTATGCCAAGACTTAACCTTAGAAACTGTTCAGTGTTGAACACAGGGGATAGGGATGACACAACGTAATGACATATATTTGAACTACCTGTGTGAGAGCACAAAGCCCCAACGTGGATGCTACAAAGACAGCAACAATATGAAGACAAAGAAATCACCAAAAAAAGATTTGACCCATTTTAAGTCAGAGTATGGAGTCCCTGCAGAATTAAAATGTTAATAAAAACGTATACTAGCCCGAGGGGAAAATTTCTAGTCATTCTCATATTTTTATCACAGGGAAGAAACATATCATTACCAATTGAGATTTGAAACACTTACGAGTCTGGGTTTTATTACTGCTTCTTGTACAACAGCTTTCATTATCTACTTTTACTGAAGTTTCCTTTAAATTCTGTGACTGGGAACCTAAATTTGAAGGTTCGACCTTTTCTGCACAACTATTAAGGCTAGTGACACCTGCTTTCACTTCTGGCTTATCTGAAAGGTCATCGGATGTGGAAGCTGCATGTTCTAGATGCTTCTGCAGTTCAGGAGTGGTGGCAATGTCCAGTTCTGCCTTAGAGGAAGTCTTTGCAGGCAAGCACTCCTTTGGAAGGCCAGTGACTGGCTGTGGAGCAGACTCCAATCTGCTCTCCTGATCAGTGTTTGTTTTAGGCTGGATACAGCTACCTTTGGGCTCACTCAGAATTTTCAAGTCTCCAGCTCCAACCTGAGAAGATTTTGAAGAAAGTAATCCTTCTTTGCAGACATCTGGTTTTGTTCTCAGTACTTCAGGTTTTGTGTTTAGACAGGAAGAAAGTTCTTCTGGTAAGTTCTGCTTATGACATCTGAAAAAACAGTAGGAAAAGTAGCATCTAGATCTCTCTTATCTCTTATTGCCCTAAAAACAGTACAGGTTGTTGGTATGGCAACCAGTCAGAAAAATGGAAATTGTTGTGATAGAAAATTTTGGAAAGGTTTCTGTGAGCTGGGGTTGAGAACAATCCACCTATAGCTCTGGAAAAGTATCTTACACACTCAGAAGAATGCAATTCTGCATGTTCCCTGCATGCTCATGACCTCTGCTTCTTATAGCATAATGAACCATAGCTTTTGCTCAAAACAAACATTATCATATGGAACCAGGACATATATACAGCAGTTAGGAAATTCAGTTATTTTTAATGTATCAAATTAAAAGTCTACACAAGGCCAATTATTTAATAATGTCTTCTTTTTCAATTTCCGAAAAACCTATACTAAAAGTTTCTTATATAACAAAACAAAAAATTATTTAAATTTGAAAGAGAAAACTAGTATTCTTGCTTACCAAAACTTGAAAACTCAATCTCATGGCAGGCACATAGATCAACATAAAGCTTTAAATGTTTATCAGAAATAATATGTATATGAGAAATAATAGAAATCTCAAATATGAAACATAAAATTAACACTACAAACCACAGGCAGCATAAAACACTTGTTCTGCTATTAATAACAAGCCGCCATGAGTGGCCAGGACTCAAAGCAAATAGGACAAACTAATTACTTGCTTGTACATGGGAAGTTATTATTTATTCTACTTCTTTAAAAACATTTTTATTTATTTGAAATTTCCATATATTTATACAGTGTATTATTTTTATTATATTTATTCTTTTTTATGTTTTGCCTGAATGTATACACGTATACCACACCACCTGTGTGCCTGGTGCCCTTGGATTCCCTTGGAACTGGAGTTATAGATGATTCTATGTGGGTGCTGGGAATTGAGCCCAGATCTTCTACAAGAACAAGTGCTCTTAGCCCCTGTGCCATCTCTCTAGTCCCCTCCCACTACTTATTAGGGAATTCATACTAGAGTTCTCTGCCTAGCCAAACACAAAGCTCTATTTCTATAATCTTTCTTTTGCCACTGCTGTTGTTTCTAATCCAGGATTTCATTCTAGAAACATATTTCTCATTTACACTTTTAAATTAGAAATCTTTGTTTGGATATCACTAAAATTTCCTACTGTTTCATCCTTCAAGCATACATATGCATGTGAGTACATGCATGTATGTCTTTGTGTGTGTGTGTGTGTGTGTGTGTGTGTGTGTGTGTGTAGACTTGTGCACAAGCCAACCAACACTGGGTACTGTCTCCAAGCTCTATACCAGGCTGCCACCTATGTTTTCCTAGTTAATTAATGTTCTTTGTCCCACATTATTTTACAGCTGTCTTCTGAACTGACTTTTCTACATTAAAGTCACTCCGACTCCTATCTTCAAGTCTGTATCAACTGCAAGTACAAGCCACCACTCCCTCACAAGAGATCCTTCCCTCAGTCTACTTTACAATTCTAATCTGCACATTGTTCTCTTTACCTGTGACCTGACAGGCAAGCCTGGTTCCATATATTTATGCTCAGCTCTCCTCCATAATCACATTTTGACTATCACTGTGATTCAATGCATGTTAGGCTAACTCTCACTGTAACCACACCACCCTCTCCTTCACACCCCCACTGATCAAAGTCTTCTACATACAACCAATTCATTCCCTTTTCCTCCATGTTTAGGTGCCTCTAATACTTGAAGGCCCCTGGTCAATCTATCCCAAGGAGCTCCTATGAAAACACCCCAGGAATATCAGAGACAGAAACAATGATTGACTTCTATGACTGAATACTTTGAACAAAGCACTACTCACCCTTGAGGAAGTTTTGCTCCAATGTTAGGTGGAGAATTGGCTGCCTGGGGAGTATTTTGCTGTTTTGGGTCCTTGCTAGATGGAGTTGCTGCAGTACAGCCAAGCAGGATCTCCTTAAACACTGTTGTGGGAACAGACTGTACAGGACACATATTGGAAGAGGCCTAAAAGATACCAAACCAACAGACATTAAATACAAAGCCCCTAGTGGTGGAACTATCATATGTTAATGAAATTAAAGTAATTTCCTTTGTTTAATACTAAATAAGCACAATACCATTGCCAAATAAAGACCAGCAGAATAAAGAAGTGATAAACTGAATACCAAGGAGACTTATGTGATATCTATAAATAAAGCACCCTGTTTTTCACAAAACTTAAGTAATTCTGTAAGATTACAAGCTGATCTTTTTCAGCAATTGCGGCAATTGCTTTATTAATGTATTGCATAGAGGTGAACTTTTAGGTGACAGTTTCAGTGGTAGCTGTTTCACATGCAATCATCTGGACATGACTGGAGTGCCTACCACGCACTTACTGCGTAGATTGGCAGGAGACCAGACCACTTAGGACTCTTGTAGGCAATGGAACCTACTAGGTACCACGATAAGCCTTGGCAGTGCAATAAAGATTGAGGACACGATTCTTGTTCTTATGTGGCTCATCACAAAGGTCACCCCAAGCTGGAAAAAATATTAAGTCATGACTGGCCTATGGGAAAAAGCTAGGATATTTTCCCCCTTCCCTTTCCATATAATTTTACCTTTGTAAAAGTAAAAATATTGGGGGGCTGGAGAGATGGCTCAGTGGTTAACAGCACCAACTGCTCTTCCAGAGGTCCTGAGTTCAATTCCCAGCAACCACATGGTGGCTCACAACCATCTGTAATGGGATCTGATGCCCTGTTCTGGTGTGTATGAAGACAGCTACAGTGTACTCACATAAATAAAAATAAATAAATCTTTAAAAAAAAAAAGTAAAAATATTGGATCCACATATTTATATTAGCTATAGAAAAAAAAATTTCTACTATAAGAACAAAACAAAAACCAAAAAACTCTAGACCACTTTTGTATGGCTGACTGTGCAGTCAGTCTACCTAATTTTGCCATCTTACTAGTAAAACTCATCTGCCCACCAGTCCTGTGCCTCAGTTATGTCATCCTACCACTACCTCTGCATTCACCAAATCCAAACCTAGTAACATCTAAACTATGACAGAAATTTCCTCGAGTTTTTAAAACGTGACACTGTCAACATACTAAATGCTGTCTACTCATAAATCATTTTTTCTTTTATTCGGGCAGCCTCGAAGACTATCTAGCACAGAATAAAAGACACCCGAAAATAAGAATTTTTTTAATTATCAAAAATTCTGGCAATGTTTCAAATACTTTTTTAGGTCCTAAAGTATCTGATTCTTTCTGACACTATTTTTGTCAACTCAACTTTGGTTATACATTGATTGCCTATTGGTTGTACTGCAGAGGCACTGACTAAATAACTACACTCTTGGGTCAGTCAACTTTATACCCCTGGGCTTGTCTCCTAATCTTTTAAATAAAGACGTTAGTTTAGTTTATTTTTTTAAAGGTGCTTTTGACTATACTTTCATACAATTCTCTGATAATCACTTATTAAATCGGTAGTCTCCAAAAGCTGAATTACCAAACCATTAAAAACAATTATTCCATCTGCCATCTCCCTTCCTTTGAATACACCTAGAGTTAATGTACTAATGTTTATTCTTAGATTATACTCCAAAACCAACGTACTTCAAAATTCAGATTATAAACTACAGATACATATATTTTTATTCTGCACAATATCTATCAATCTGCTTAAGTCAAGAAACTCCCCGGGCCGGGCATTGTGGCGCACGCCTTTAATCCCAGCACTTGGGAGGCAGAGGCAGGCGGATTTCTGAGTTCGAGGCCAGCCTGGTCTACAGAGTGAGTTTCAGGACAGCCAAGACTACACAGAGAAACCCCGTCTCGAAAAAACCAAAAAAAAAAAAAGAAACTCCCCATCCTCCTCATTTCTGATGTCCAATCAAAGAGTCAATTAATCATGTCTCCATTTTCAATGTATCCATTGAATCTTTCCATTTCTGTGACACCATAACTGTGTTTCTCCCAGACTAGTCTGACTTCTCTTCATTCTTGCTAATCCCAATCCTGATGCTCCTACCCATCACAGACCAAGCTTTAGAATCCGGTTAGAATCCAGTATGGTCCAGTCTTCAGGCAACTATCACTCCCATCTCAAGGAATCCTTCTCTCTGTCCACAATATTTCAATTGAACTGGCTTCTCTTCAAATACTCATGTTAAACACCTTTTCTAGTCTGGGCTTTGTACCTGCTATTTATTCCTTCTGCCAACTGTTTTCACTGGCTACCTGGTTCCATCTTCTTACCCTTAAATTGACTAATGTCCTCAAAATTCCAGGTTACTCACTGTAAAATAGTATCTTATAGCCACTCCTTAGTTTTATCGCAATTCTTTCTACAGTACCTTCACACTGTGAAAGTCTTAGGTGTTCTTAGTGTGTTCACAATGTACACTTTGACACAGGCCCACTCCTTTATTTCCTGTCTGAACTCATCAAACCAGACATAAGGCTTGGTCAGGAACCCTGGTGGAGTGATGTATGAATGACCAGGTGAAAGACAAACACAGCAATGCCTCATCTTCTTAAGTAGCTATAGATAAGTGTTAGAAGTTACTTGAGAGGTTAGGCAATATTAATGCTCACCACAGTACATCAGTATCTCCTATATAGTATGCAGTAAATATTCCTTGGAAGGAGAGATAGAGTGAAGAGGGGGAAAAGGAAGAATCTGTTCCTTTTACAGTGGTGATTCACCATAAAAAGGATAAGATTTGGAGAAAAGTAACAGCAGCAACAGCACAGAGGGTAAAATCACTGGATTCTGATATCAAACCTTGGTTAGAAATCAAGTTTTTGGCACTTCTTAGTCACTGTTCCTGTTGATACAGTGATGGTAACATTCACTACAGTACTTGGCACACAAGAAAATCAATTTCAGAGATAACCTCTCTTAAAACAATAAAATCTTGTACAGATATTCTCAATTATGTGACTGTGCAACAGAATCAGCCTTAACTGTGCTTTTTCTTTAGGAAATGAAGAATGAATACCTCTCCATACCCTGCCTAAGACTCCACTTTACAGAGACACAACTCTTGATCCACAACCCATCTTCGCACATACACTTCTGCACTGGCCTCTGACTTGACAAAGGTCAAAGTTTCTTCTTACCTGAAGAGTTTTCCTTGAAGGTCTTCTATACCAGTCATGGCAATAGTTCCTCCCTGCCAGCAGACGGAGATAATATAATTGAGTGTACGACAGTATTCTAAAAAAGTCACTGCTGGCTCACACTCTTCAGCAGACTCTCCCAATTAACCAAGCAGTGTCATACTCTGAGGAATAGTCTGCTAGGCAGAGAAGACCTTCAAGGAGCCAGATGTCACACTGGCAAACATGTTTATCTTAACCACATCACAGCCAAACGTCTCACCTACCTAATCCTAAGCTCCTGTCTTCCAAAGACCACGCTAAGAGTAAGCCTGTGCCAGTGCCATTGTATCTGGGAAGTGCAAGCACTGGGAGAATGGTGCCAAGTGTGTTACTGTACTCACGCGTCACTTACATCTACAAGAACTGCTTGGTTTTATTCATTTCTTTACCTCTTCAGTTCTTGTAAAATCTAGGTCAGAGCAGTGTTTCTAAAACTTTCTCAATTATAAAATCACCCAGAATATAAGAATGTAGGGAATAAAGCCGGGCCTGGTGGCACAGGCCTTTAATCCCAGCACTTGGGAGGCAGAGGCAGGTGGATTTCTGAGTTCGAGGCCAGCCTGGTCTACCAAGTGAGTTCCAGGACAGCCAGGGCTATANGGGAGGCAGAGGCAGGTGGATTTCTGAGTTCGAGGCCAGCCTGGTCTACCAAGTGAGTTCCAGGACAGCCAGGGCTATACAGAGAAACCCTGTTTCGAAAAAACCAAAAAAAAAAAAAAAAAAAAGAATGTAGGGAATACTGATACAGGAAAATATTCACAAGGAATCAAGGAATAATCTTTTAGTTTCAAAAGAGACATTCTAAAACCAGGCCTCTATAATACATGAAAGGAAGGGCGAGAGGAAGGTGGTCATAGGAATGACTACCATTTCTTTTCTTCTCTATTATTTTTCTTGAATAACCATAAATTTTAAAGTAATAGCACCAAGCTCCTCAAGCCACTAACACTCAAATAAAAATCAACACTTCCAACTTCCTTTAGAGTAGTATGACTTTAGTTTAAGAACTGAAGTTGGTATTTTTCTGTTAGTCTCCTACTCCAAGAAGCTCACCTATATTGATGACAAACTTAATGTGGACATCCAATGAGCATATCATACTATAACCCAAATGAAAGTGATCCTCCTACTTCAGACTTCGAAGTACCTGGGACAACAAAAGTGCCTAATGAATGCTGATACTTTAAAGATATGTGGTTCTTTTTTCCATGTAGAGATCAACAATCTATCTCTAGGCTAGAGCTCAGGCTTAAGTTTTAAAGTTTCTACTGTGTCCAATAGTGAGTGCAAGATCACACAAACTTACTGAGCATGAATAAACAGTACAGCTGTGCTCAAAGGTTAAGTCTTGCTTCCTTCCCTACCAGAGAGAGTCAGGCTCTAGAGGATCACTATGCAGCAGCACGCTTTACAAGGGCCTCCTTAAACCTCTTTGCTTACCAGGCTTAACTGCCTTAGCCACACCCTAAAGAACTGATACACACACACCCAAGAAGTCTCTACTGACCCCAATTCTGTCAACATATCAGGACAATTTTTCTAATGGCCAAACAAGGTATCCCATTCTCATTCCCTGACTCCTCCCCACCTGACACTCAGTCTTACCACACTTCTATGTAAGCTGACACATTCTCCAGAGCAGGTAGTATGCAGCCAACTGGCCTTTACTCACTTCTGTAACAGACTGTCAACAATTCCACCAACGTCAAATTTCCATGGCTATAATTCTACCTACTTTTACACAGCCTCTAACAACACAGAATTACCAGGCAAGATCCTCTGTGAGTGTAACCATAAGAAGCACTGCAATCATTTTCTGTTTATAGTCCTTTAATATTTCTTCCCTAAAAGACTTACTATCCACTTCTTCTAGAATAAGGAACTCTAACGAGCTCAGACCCTCCTATACTGAGAAGTACACAGTACTATACATGGTCACCTGACCACATAATTTGAGCTTTATAAACTAGAATTGGTGTGCTCCAAGGCGCAAACATTCATCTAGTCTTCCACCAAGCTAAATTAATGCTACACTCGTAGGTTACTGCCTCACTCCACACCCTCTTACAGTAGTTAATTCCATCAACCTAACCAGTGCCCATGTTCTACTATTACTTCCTCCCAAACCATACCATACACTCAAGACTAAACTGAAGCATCCCTTCCACCTCTGAAGGTGCTTCCTTTCTTTTCCCATGTCTCTTATCCTCTAGGTATCTAGCACATAGTAAACACACCATCTTTCTGGTTTCATAGATGGGTATATTTGAAATTAAATGAAGATACATAATATTACTTTCTAATTAATTTCTACTATGACCTCTTCATTCTTCCCAGAACTATCTGAGACTCCACAAAAGAGGTTCAAGCCTAGACATTTGCAAGGAAGAGAAAGGTTTTCATCACCTTGATTCAGGAACCTCTGGATGAAGTATCAAAATTCTTGTCTGAACATACAAAAGGTGCAGTAAAAGCCACAGACTCCTAAATTAGCACATCTAGGTGCTGTAGTCTATTCTGCCTTTGATCCAGAACCCTATCTAGATTCTTTCCTTGACTTTATTCTCCATGCCTTAATAGCCTAATATTTAAAGGCCTCTCTTAAATCCTATAAGCAGTCTGCTTGGTATCATTCTAGTCAATTTAGAATTCTAACCCAGGACATAATAATGTGGGAAATTATTCACTTAACACATATGCATTTGAATCCCTAAACTGTAAAATTTATTTGTTCTGTAACAGGTCCTAATGACAAAATGAGAAACAGTCCCAAAGATTATTTCAGAAGAGAAGTAAATAAAACATCTGAACTTACATGGCATCCATAAAAGCCAGTTTTTCTGAGCCAAAAATTAATCAGCCATTTATTCAGAAAAGGTAATACATCTGTATACTTAATCACAAATGAGCAATGCAAGTCATCACAAGCTAAGGGTCCCATTTCAACAACCTTCTCACAATCCTAAGGCTCTTCCCTTCCTCTCATGCCAGGCAAATTTCCAATTTAACTATACAACTCAATTACCTTCAGAACCAATTCTAATAGTAAAATTGTCATATACTGCAAATTTTAACCAAATAACTGAAAAAATGAAAGTTTTAAACACCAAAAATAGTGAACCCAAAACTTATATTATCTCCATCTGCTTGAGTATAGAAATTATGGCCAAGATCTGGAACTTGTAACAGCAGCAGACAAGACAACACAGAAGAACAGAACAAACTGCTTGATCACTATTAAAGACTAGCATGCTATATTAAAGTTAAACAATGTTTCACACAGTGACAAAAATAAATCAGTTACCTCAGAGCAAGATTTTGCTTGTTTAGAAACTGAACTTCCGTTATTCTCAGAAGACTTGCGTTTTACAGCTCCAATTCTTGTAGAATTACCTACAATATAAAATAGTGAGTAAATAGGCTTCCTTCTTTCACTTAATGTGAGAAAGAAAAAAAAGGGAAGAAAGGTTTAATCAGTGTGTCTTACCACATGTCACAAAGTTGTCATGTACAACTTCAACATGAATCAGTGCTGGGTCGACAATTTTCAGTGCTGGAATCTTAAAAAAATAAAACAAAGATACTGGAAGAAATGTAAATGTTGAGAATAGTTGGAAATTAACGCAACGTCAATAGGATACCACACAAATAACTTCATTTTACAACAACTGTAATGCCTTTTGTTTCTAACTTTAACATTTTATAAAAGAAGGGTTTAGCATTAAGAACACAGCTATTCTACACAGTATCCTACCCTGTAGGATGGCATCAATTATCATTGCTTTTACCTCCTCACAGTTGACTTGAAGAGTTTTGGATGATGGGTTTCCATGTACAACAGTTGCTGAAAACCACTGAGTAGATGGGTCCAAGCTATAAATTTTTACTTCTGAACCAACAAGGTTCTTGTCACCTTAAAAAAAAAAAAAAGAGAGAAAATAATTCCATTCTATCTCTTAGGTGTGGCAATATAGTTACATTACCATATTCTATGGGACCAAGAAGTACCAAACAAGTCATCAAAAGTGAACTCACTATCCTATAAAGTTTTAAAATAATCTAATGCAGGAATCTACAAGAAAACCGCCAAGGGGTTAAAAGCTAAGGTTAACAAAAAAAGGAAAGAAATTAAAGCAAAAGCTTGTGGCTCTGAAGATGACTGAGAAACTAGTAACAGTAAATAGAAAAAAAATAGATTACCACATAATGGCTTCTTTTTATTTTATTTTTTTAATAGTTTTTTGAGACAGGGTTTCTCTGTGTAGCCAGGTTGGCCACAAACTCAAAGATCCTCCTGCTTCTGCCTCCCAAGTGCTGAGATTAAAGGCATGAGACACCATTGCCCAGCTCCCAAATATCATATCAACTTCATATGACAAAAATTTCAAATACAGCAAGTCTATGCCCAAATATAGCTGGGTTTTGTTAAGTGCTACCTCTGAACTCTCAAAATTCCAGGAGCTTTAGCATAAAAAAAAAAAAAAAATCTGTTGGTCACATAGTACCATATAGAAAGCAGCAGCAAACAAAATTTTAAAAGATTTTAGATTAAAAAAAGAAATTTCCAATTACCAACATCAAAAAGAAAATGTTTCCTTCAAAAAAAAAAAAATGTTTCTTTCAATGAAAAGTAAGTAAAAAGTCTAAATCCTAGCTTCTTATAGGCCTATCACTGGCTAACTCATGAACTGTCAACAGCAGATTATTTACATACCTTGTAAAAGATGACTTTCATCCAAATGTTTTACAATCAAAGCTTGAAATTCTTTACTGACTGTCTGATTATCAGTAAGGGAAAGCCGAAGACTGTTTACATCCTGTAAAATCAAAGAACAAAAGAGTTGTTTGTGAAGGTTAAGAGTTAAATGTTTCAAATTGATTCAATCAGATTAAACAGTATTTTCTAACTATTTGACTATACCTAACAAACTACTGAATAGGTCAAAAATTCACAACCACTAAACAATTACAAGTAATCCACAGACTGAAGTTAAATCGCCCAAGTTAGGAACACAAGATGAACTATGAGAGGTAGGCTGGAGAGATGGCTTAGGGGTTAAAAGCACTTGCTGCTCTTCTAGAGCGCCAAAGTCTGGTTCCCAGAGGCTGTGTCAGGCGCCTGTCAGCTCCAGCTGCAGAGATTCCAATGCCTTCTTCTAGCCTCTAAGGGCACTCATATAACAACTGGCACACACATACTAATAAAAATTTGTTTTCAAAAAATATACTAGGAGTCAACATGACATAATTTTGGTTATGAGATAATAATAATAATAAATCAAACTGATCAATCCAAATTTAAAAATACTCTATATCCCAAACCCTTTGGATGGGAAAACCCAGGAAATACACTGTTAGTTCATTGAAACTGTTTTAAATTTCACACAAACTCATGTACTCTAACTAGTATTCTAAATGCACTCTTCTTGTTATAAAAGGTGGAGGGCCAAACAGACAATCTGAATGAATAGCCTAGGACTGCAGAGTGAGCCTCTTCTGAGACACTCCGTTCTTGGCAGTAGCTCCACCCTCAGCACTATTCCACAGTTCCCTGGTTTTGCGTGCATACCCAGTTATGAGAAACTTATACTGACACTGTCAATAGGAGTAACCTGCCAAACCCAACTTCTAACAGGACAAATGAAAAAAAAAAAAAACAACAAAAAAAACCCTGCTAAACAGAGTCCTCCAATAGCAGGCCTTCAGGCTTTTTCCTATGACTTGGTAGCCAAGAATGGTTTACTCATTTCTCCCACTGTAAAAAACTAGTCTAAGAGTAAGGGGCCATGCTAGAAAAAAAACTACATTTCTTTGGCCAAGTAACATCAGATAAAATCTAGAGACTCCATATATGCTCAAAGTCAATCCCTAATAAACATTCAGATGTGGGTGTTATTACTTAATGCATTTATTGCTTTTATAGTTGAATCTCCAATTCCTACTCCCAAACAGCAAAGAAAGCTGCACAGGGCTCTCCAATGAGGTAGACTAACTCTAGTTCACACAGAAGTTTTTTAGGGCCCAACAAATCTGTCAGCTGGTTTAAAAACCCTTTCTTGCTGGGCATGGTGGCTCACGCCTTTAATCCCAGCACTCGGGAGGCAGAGGCAGGCGATTTCTTCTGAGTTCGAGGCCAGCCTGGTCTACAAAGTGAGTTCCAGGACAGCCAGGGCTACACAGAGAAACCCTGTCTCAAAAAACAAAACAAACAAAAAAAAAACCCAAAACTTTCTTATTCACAGATTATCATATTCAATGTCAAGGCAAACCAAGAGTTTCAATTTCAACTTCTGTTTATGTCAAAGGATTTTTCAGATGCAACCTTCATTACTTTAGAGCAAGCAGATAAACCATATATCCTCCACCATAGAATTTTACAGAAGTGTCTAGCTACAAGATGATGCCCTAAAGAAATGAACTTTGACCATTCTTTAGCAAAAAGTAACATACATATTATATCCCCTTCAATAAATTATGCTGACAGCCATAGTGCATTTTTCCTAAGAACTAATAAAAATTTCAACCTAGATTTTTTTTCAGTCTTAAGAAACAAAACTAAGAGCCCGGCCTGGTGGCGCAGGCCTTTAATCCCAGCACTCGGGAGGCAGAGGCAGGCGGATTTCTGAGTTCGAGGCCAGCCTGGTCTACCAAGTGAGTTCCAG
>NC_034591.1:89563557-89584318 GCF_900095145.1 Mus pahari
AAACAAAACTAAGAACTCTTTCACTGAAAAGCTAGGATACATGAAGATATAAATTCTAAAAGCAACGCTGAGAAATAAAAACTACTCTTTTTACTCAGAAAGTGAAACATCTGTATCACTGTTAGCAATTCCTCCCTTTTAACGAGTTCTTACCAATCACCTACGAGCAAGATCCAAGAGCTTTACTGTAAAAAAGATCTGAGTTCTGCAAACTGATTGGACATGCACTGTGACTACCCTTGATGCTGAGAACTGACTACCAAATTGCTGAGATCGTTGAATTAGGGAACATGGAACAACTGCTCTCAGGAGAAATACAGGGGTTCTATGAACCTCTGGTCACATTTTCATCAACTCATCAATAAGCAATAATTTTATCTTATATGTATATCGGTTCAAAGACAGGTATCTTCCTTGGTATAGTACTGATCCATTAACCTTGAACCTCACGGCTAAACCAAACTTAGTAATTTCATGTATATTTCTTTCTTCAATACTTTCCTGCACCAGACAGCATCGTAACATTTAAGGACACTTAAAATAATGAAATTACACACACACACACACACACACACACACACACACACACACACACACACACACAAAGTGGGGGTTGGGGGAGAAAGACAAAAAGAAGGAAAGAAAGAATAAAAAGAAGCAAAGGATGAAAATGGAGTGGGAAAGAACCAGCATTACTAATTTCTTTATATTATCAAAGCTGAAGTAAAAATGCAGAAGACTATCTCTATGTGTGACTTCAGCTGAGAGTGGCATTAGGAAGCTGAAATCTGCTGCTCTGTGCAAGACTCCACATAGGGCCATGAATGCTAACAGCATTTGGGAGTTATAGCTACATTTGAGCAAATAGGCAAAGCTAAGACTCATGAGTGAAAACTGCATATAGCATACCTATATAAACTGTAACTTTGAAAAATCATTTTCATATCACCTACCTTTTTCCATACCACACAACACATCATCAATGTGATACTGATATACTTTTAATTCTGAAGAGACAGCACAAACTCACAGGCTATCTAACAGATGCTATACAACAACTTTGTTAAATTTCTTCCCTACAAGGCATACGCACAAGAGCAATGAGTAAGAGTATTTGACTTATCACATTAAAAGAACTTCTATTTGTAGGTCAAAACCATTCCAATAGTTTACCTGTATAGGTTTCAAAAGGTCTTTGGAAACAAATACACTTTGTTGATCTCCAAGAAACCGAACAGAAGTTATGGCTCCCAAGCCAGCTTTGTCTAGCAGAGATTTATACATCTAAAAACAAAAACAAACAAACAAATAATAGAACAAAAACCTGTCATGTCATTCTAACTACATTAACATCATTCTGGAAGCAGGACCTGACAACTTTCCACACGTAAAGAAGTAACAAAGCCATTAAGTTTTTATTTACCGCAAGGATTTCCTAACATTTATGCTGCCACCAGATTACAAATTAAACCCAGTAATTTAAACCAGATGTACATTTGGAAGTTATTAACACACAGGTCTACAGATCCATGATTTCCCAAAAACTTATTTGGGAAAGAAGTATATACATGTTTTTCTGAGAGACAGGGTATGTTTTTAGAGAATTCTTAGCTGTAAAAATACAAAGGGTGAAACACAACCACAGCCCTCTATTGTTCAAACACCTACAGCGGCTTTTCACTAGGAGATAGAATCTGAACTCTTGCTAGCATCCTGCACAATCTGGCAGTTTCCCATCTGCTTCCCAGCATCTCCAAGCACTCTATATACCAGACTCTTCCTCCTTCAAGCTCCAGCTTGTGTCCCATGCAATCTGGGCTGTCCTCTCCAGATCCATACATCACTTTTGCTCCGTAATTACAATGTAGGTAAAGTGAATCTTCTACAACATACTCTTGAGCTCCCTCTTCCCACTCCTGCCCTCCTCATGTCCTCTTTCTTTATTAATGCCCACGGAGCCCAGTACTGCCTGTAAGAATGCACTTGCTACACTTTTTAAAAAGTCAGCAGCAAACCTCAATTTTCTTCAAATGCTGACCATCTAGCCAAAGCAAAGATCTGTGTGATCTGTCTTGCTACTGTCTACCTCCATCCTGATTTCTAAAAAGGTCCTAAAAAGTCATGGGACCTGCCTAGAGTCATGGAGCTCCAACCAGGGTAGGTAGAAGGTCCCGAGTGTTCCCCTAGTTCTTCCACATTGCTACACATATTACACTGTTTCAAAGGGACATTATGTCTTCTTTGTTTCACCCCAAATGGATTAAATATTCTCTATTTGTCAGTTCAATGATCACACGTTTTACTCACTATTGCAGGCCACTGAATGACTTGCTCAGGAATTTCAGGTGACTTTCGTTCTGCCAAAACCAGGTTATGCTCTACTAAAAATGCTCTTCTCAGAAGGCTGTAGACATCTATCCATCTTCTCTTTCTCCAAGACTCCCCATCAAACTCCACACACACCTAAACACAACAAAGCAAACTCAATTATGAATGCTGAAGTTGTATGCTTCCATTACCCTACTAGAATTATGATGTTTCTACCAGGTATGCGACCTCTGTTTTCAATATTTATGATGGATAATCAAAAAGGGATCAAGCCTTAGCTCTCAGACTACTTTGGGATGCAAAAGTCCAGAGCATTTAGAGTCAGTACCCTCAAGATGACCTCTGAAAGCCCAGAACTCAAAAGAACCCCCAACTGAAGGGTTTTACATATGCTAATTAGAGTATGACCTTGGAGAGTTCAAAGGAATTTGAAATCCAAAAGAAATACTTATCCCACTGCAATTGTTAATTCTCTGTCAACATTAAAAGTGAGTTTAAGATTTCTGAATTCAAGGCCAGACTGGTCTACAAAGTGAGTTGCAGGACAGCCAAGGCTACACAGAGAAACCACCCTGTCTGGAAGAAAAAAACCAAAAAAAAACAAAAAAAACCCAGAGATCGCTAGCTCATTCGCTTCCACTCATCTGCTAGAAGCTAAAGAAGCCTTTCTTTGAAAACGTTTTTTTCCTTACCAGAGTCAATACCTGCTGTGGTAGATGGAATGAAAACATCTGTACCTTTTCTTCCTAATGCGCATTCACAGGTTTTTTTGTAGAAGACTGACATATAAACTCTAATAGGTCAAAGTCTGTCTGCCTTTGCTTACCATCATGTATCAATTTCTAATTGTTAACCAAATTATTAAAATGAATAAACCAACAGTGTCTCTCTGAACTGGTCTCCTATCTTGTTTCTCTTATCTACATAGATGACAATGAATTTTCACCTCAATACTGCCAACACTAATACTAAACCTTGACTAGTCTACACATTATCTTTTAAAAAACTCACTAAGACTGTGGGCTAATGATGTTTCAGCAGTTAAGAGTATTTGCTGTTCTTACTGAGGACTTGGGTTTGGTTCCCAGTACTCAACAGTGGCTCATAACTTCTAACACCAACTTCATGTTCAAAGACTTCCTAGCCAGAATTTAATCTGTTCAGCTTTCAGTAACAGTTTTGTTTTTTTATTTCTGTATATCAGAAATAGGAATAAAAAAGATAACCATAAACTACAGATTAGAGATCTGGGGCTTGACTCCCAGCTTTAATAAACCTTTTAGAATGATTTTACATGAACAAAATCAATGTGAGAATATAAGGAAACCAACTAACCTCAACCTCAGGTCAAGAACAATTATTCTATATGATGTATAATGATAGAGGCCTGAGGAGTCTGAGGTACAGCATAAGGACTGATTTATATTCCCAGCACCATAAAAAGCTGAGACAACATGGGCCTATCATTCCAGTGGAGGGGAAGAGACAGGAGGATCTGGAAATTTGGTAGCCAGTCTTTAGCCAGCAGGTTCCAGGGTCAGTGAGACTCACTCTCAGGGCCTATCATTCCAGTGGAGGGGAAGAGACAGGAGGATCTGGAAATTTGGTGGCCAGTCTTTAGCCAGCAGGTTCCAGGGTCAGTGAGACTCACTCTCAAAAGAGTAAGAGGGGGAGAGATAAGCAAGGCATTCATCACCCTCTTTCTCTACCACACACATGCATACAACATATACATACGCTCAAAAGACTAAAAAATTCTCTCAATCCTAAATCTAATTCTCTGAATCTTATTTTACTAGCTTCAAATAGGTAAATTATGCTGGGCGGTGGTGGCGCACGCCTTTAATCCCAGCACTTGGAAGGCAGAGGCAAGTGGATTTCTGAGTTTGAGGCCAGCCTGCTCTACAGAGTGAGTTCCAGGACTGCCAGGGCAACACAGAGAAACCCTGTCTCAAAAAAAAAAAAGTAAGTTACATACATCTTGCTAAATTTAGATTAAAAAAAAATAAGTAGCTTCCCAAATCTTAATAACACAATTATTACCCATTCAGATAACCTAACTTAAAAACTACACAAGAACTCTAACATCTGGAGTACTTACAAGGAAAAAATCCTTACATACTGAAAACTGTCTAATTTTTTTAAACTGCAAAATGGCATCACCATCTACAAACCTCAACTCCCCAAACAATACAATCATGATTTTAAAAAGAAAAACAAAAAGCTCTACTAGTTTATAAATTTTTTTGTTGGGTTGCATTTATAGATGTCCATGCCAATGGCTGGACAAATCTACATGACTTTCAAATATTAGGTTGTGTTTGGCTAAAATTCATATTAGCTTTGGCTTTAAAAAAGATGACTTGTACAAAATCCGTAATCTAAAACTTATGAGCTTTCCTCAACATTTTTCTTAGTTTCCTATCAAAACCACATATATCTTGCAGCACATATACCTAGTGGCCGCTTGTATAGCATGCCTGAGGTCCTGGGTTAAAAGTCAGGCATGCTTATGGAACACAAGGGGTTAGAGCTCAAGGTCTCCTTCAGATACAAATTAAGTACATGAAACCTGTCTCAAGTTATCAAATAGAAGGCCGGGCAGTGGTGGTGCACGCCTGTAATCCCAGCACTTGGGAGGCAGAGGCAAGTGGATTTCTGAGTTCGAGGCCAGTCTGGTCTACAGGACAGTGAGTGAGTCTCAGGACAACCAGGACTGCACAGAGAAACCCTGTCTGAAAAAAACCAACAACAACAACAAAAAAAGTTATCAAATAGAAGGCACTCCTTTTAAGACGTTCTGCCAACATTTCTATCAGATGATATGAAAAGGTAACAAAGGAACTCACACAAGTTTATGAGCTGATCAATCTACCTGGTTTCTGTGTTCTTTCCATGGGAATACAAACAAATGTTATTTATGCTAACAAACTATGGCTCACCACCACCACTTTCCACATTTGCTTTTAATAGAGTGTAAGTGGTACCTATTAGTCTATCAAATATCTTGATCAGATTTTGGAAAGTTCTATATATTTCAAGCTAATTTTTCTCCCAGCAGTAAAGTCTGTATGTTACATGGAGTTACGTTACATCTAATCAAGCTATTCTCCAAACCTACCAATTTTGGTTTAAACTCATCTCACCTGGGTATTTAATCATAAAACCATTGAAAATGCCAAGGAAAATGTTTCCAAGTTCAGAGTAGGAACGTAAGAGAATGGTGGTGTTAGTATAGAAGCTTTGATTATGTGTTGACTCAATGTCAGCCCTACTCTTCAAAGAGTACTCACTAGAAGTTTCTCCACACCATAAATTAAAAAAAGAATCCAGTGAGTGTGCACGTATGTATGTGTGCAATGGCTACTCAAAAATCCTACAACCTAACATTCAATTATAAGAGGTAAACAGTATTTATTGCACTGTGCTATGAGCTTCTAATTTCACATAGCTTCGCTGGCAGTGGGATTTGCAATTTTCCAGTTCTAACAGGACAACAGGACAGAGAGCATCCAACTGCTGACAGTAGTAAGAAACTGTATATACTTATTTGCTAAAGATAGCCAAAGGAAGGAGCAGAAAACTCAAGAAAGCAGACTTAAAGAACCTAAAACCTATATAGGCAAGGGACATTCCCAACATGCACAACATGCAAATGTATCCTTCACCCTCAAGAAGAAACAGTAGGGTTAAATAAAACAAGTCCTTAAAACTAGGAAATGGCCACTGCCTCATCATTAAGTTATTCCTGTTTCCCCACAGTAAAAGAAAAGGTCTCCCAAGGCCTTCATTTATTCATCGAAGTATTTAAACACATACAAAGTTCCAGGTGTTAGACACAAAGAAACATGCAGAACAAAGTACCCTAACCCCACTCTGATATTAAAGCCACTACCTGAGGTCTGGAGAGAAGAGTGAGCAAGTTATTTAACTTCTTTAAATCTCAATTCCTACATAAAAAACACCCCCCCCCCAAAAAAAAACCTTACCTAATAGGATACTTAGAAGGGTTCTAAAGACACCTGCCACAGAGTAACTATTTAACAATCATCTACTTTAACAATATACCCACTTTAACTCTTCAGAGTCCACTACTCTATATATCGCTTTTCTAATCTTTAAAATCCTTTTGTTACAAAGTGTCTTTCTAGATGAAACAATGTTAGGCAGCCTTCACAGACTTGTTTTCCTTCATCCAGACACAAGTCTAGAAAGGCTAGGCTTACACTAACAGTAAATGGACAGTGGCAAGCACTCAACCTGAAATTCGCTTGCATTTAGCCTAGTAACTCCACCAGAAAAGACACCCTCCAAACCCTCAAGATCCCTAAGTCCAGATGTAAACATGGTTTTAATTACTTGGTTCTTGCTTACTTGGTTCTAGAGTTTTAAGATACATTTTTGTTAAATACAACATGCTCTCTAAACTTACTTTTGCTACTCAACTAGGGAATGTAGTGATAAATGCTTGGAAAAAAAGGAAGCAATTTGCACCTTACAAAAGGACTGAGTTGTAAAAGATTCTCTGTAAGGCAAAACCAGTAACAAAAATTTTCTTGAACTGAAATCCTAGAAGACACACTGCCAAAAATGGATTCAAGTCCTCCTGTCATTATTCAGTAGCTAATTACAACAGCCTGGACCAAAGACTTGTCTGAAAGTGAAGTTCCTTCTCAAAGGCTTGGGGGGTGGGGTGGGGGCAAGAGGGATGGAGATGAAAACAATCTAAGCTAAAGACTTTTAACTTTACATGTGAAATCCAACAGGCCCTTAATCATAAGACAAGGAAACCTAGTCTCCAGTCAACTTCCCAAGAACTAAGGACTAGTAAGTTTAAATATTGTTCCCATTTAGATCAGATCAAATAAATGTACTAGAATTTCTTTTTTTAACTTGACAGACAGGAAAAACAAAACAAAAAACGAACAACAAGGAAAAACCCACAACCATGATTGAAATCTGGGTCACAAAGCCTGTATTAGGGAGAAAGGTAAAAGCCTAAAGCAAATAGGTTGGTCATCTGTATACGCCTATCTCTAAAACTTGATTTGGTAAAGTCAGTGGAATGGAGGAGAAAAGCTATGTTTCAGAGTACAAACAGTAGCAGCATGGCACAACTCTGACCAAGCAGTATGATGGCTAAGGGGGACATCCCTGCAGGAAAATTTCCTGGACTAGCATACGGGCTATGTTAATTTCTAAGGATGGGGTCCCTAGACTACTAAACTGGGTCTTCCTAGGCACAAGTCCTCCTCAGTAACGTGGGATCAACAACAAACAGTACTTAGTAGTCCAATGCACTGCTCTAAGGACCAAGTAAGAGTGTATTTGTTAGTCATCACTATGATGCTTGCTGTGTGGTTAAGTGCCCAGTGGTCACTTTTACAATATGTATACAAGGCACATGGTGGAAATTCTGAAAACACATAACCAAGTAACCTTTTCCAATGATCCTCTCAAGACTCATGATGGTATAGGCATGCACTATCAAGGCTGAGTTCAAATGCAGTGTTTCAGCAATCAACATTTAACTGACAATGGCTAAAACCTTCTTCCTTTAAGTAGTTTTCAAGAAAAGGGCAAAAACACGTAAGATTCCGAGGCATGTACATTACTCAGGGTAGAAATAGCATCTGTCCTGACAAGCTTCCTGTAAGTTATTATCACTATGGAGCCTTTGTTAGGAATCGTTTTTCAGATGTTTTTGCACAAGGAGTCTTTGTGGGCACAATGGCTTCCTCACTGGTTATTGCCCTACTATTTTTTCACACCAATACTTGTATCACAGAGTTGGATTCATTCCTTTCAAAAGATCTAACTGAAGAAGGTTCCAGAATGTATTCACTGGTCACACGAGTTCCATTTCTCGCCTTCCTTTCAAACACCCTATACGAGACAGCTCCACCCAAGGCTTCCATATATGGCTGTATCCACACCAACCCAGCCTCATTAACAACCGGGGACCTACTCCTGCCTCACTAACCATACCTCAGCAAATACCCACCACCAAAACAAGCCAAACAGAACTAAATAGAGAAACACAACTAAACTCCTTCCACACTTCACTTCCAAGTTGTAAAGTTTAAAAAGTTGAATGAAGAAATAGAGGAACACTGCCGCCACCTGAAATCGTCCTTTTTGAAAGCACTTTCAAGTTAGCCTTCAATGATTCTAAACGTCACCCACTTCTTTAACCTATTACTGATAAACAATACTACTCCCGTTGGGGGCATAATCAGACTATCCCAGTGGGACCCAGTGCCTGCATTAATGAAGCATGTCTGAAGAATCCTAAACCCATTATTAATCTCAGGCCACTGGAGCTCTAGCCCAAACACACCTTGACACTACACCCCATTTCAAAGACTTTCCCGGTCTAGAGTTCCGCACCTTCTGATCACCTGCCAACTTTCTAGTGGCCCATTTCAGAAAAGGGAGGGAGGGGCGCTTGACTGTCCCGTTACCAAGGTAACTGAAAACCGTCTGACTGCCCAGCCCCCAGAAGACGGTTTTGTTTGTTTGTTTAGGGATTTTGTATTTTTAGTCTTTTTGGTTTTTTTACCTTCAAATCTTTCTTGGTAACGTCGGTGTGGGAAACAGCTCGAATGGTCCCCGACAGCCAGGGCCACTCGGCAACGCGCTCCAAGTCCCAGTTGTCCTGGCCGCCGTCGCTGCCTTCGGCTGCGGACAGACTGAGGAATCGCTTCCCCACCAATACTGGCCAACTTTCTCCGAGCGTGAGCACCATGGTTTCCACGCCAGCAGGAAGGGCTCCTCCCTGAAGAAGGCACAAAAACAAAATGCGATGGGGGGCGGCCGAGGTCGGAGGCGGCCCGAAGAGACGGAGCGCCGACCGGGACCGGTGGAGTGACACCCCCGCAGGTGGACTCCGCGCCCCAAGCTGCCACCCGCGCCTCCCCAACCCCCCAGCACTCCCCCCCGCAAACACCCGCCCGAGTGCCGCGTGACCCTCTCGCCCCAACAACTTTCGCTTTTTCCAAACCTTTCAAAGCTGGACACTTGAGAGAGAGAAGGGAGGACCGAGCCGCAGCGCCAGTGCTTTTGCCTAAGTGTTCGCCCCCTCGCCCTGTTAAAGAAAAGGCTCCCTCAGTGCCCAGGGCCCGTCTCAGCGGCCGATCCCCGCCCCGAGCGGCCTCGGAGCCGCCGTGGACTAGCTCGCGACTCGACACTTGCCGCGCCCCCGCCCCCCGCTTCCGGGCCGCCGACTCGGGCGCACCCCCGCCCGTCCTGAGCCGTGAACCGAGAAGACGCGGCGACCGCCCGCGCGGGTCCTTCACCCTTGTCCCTCTGTCTCCCGCAGCCGAGGCCCGCGGAGCGCTTACCCCGCCTCCCGCCTCCCTGAGTCACCCGCGACGGCGGCAAGAGAGCCCAGCCGCCCAGCCGACTCTAGCTCTGACTTGGTTCAAGAGCTCTCTCTCACAAGACACGCACAGCCTCCCGGGCCCGCCCCCTCGGAGCCGCTGCCACCGATGATTGGTTGAGTCGCGGGGGATAGGCGGGGCAGCCGAGGAAATCCTTCGTTCCTATTGGTTATACTGAAGAGGGCGGGGTGAGGAAAAAAAACAATTCCTTGGCTGCCTCCTCCCTTCCCCCGCTGCCAGCACCGACTCGAAGCCGACCCCCCATTAAAGCGCGCAGAACGCGGGCGACGGATCCCTCCGCCGCAGCGCCATTCTTCCATTTGTTGCCTCGCGCTACGCAAAAAAGTCCCACCGAACCGGTTATCGACTTTTAGGCCAGAAAGAAAATCGCACAGGCTCACAGATAAAACTGAATGGGGAGACCCAGGATCATGAGCGCCTATTGGATTGCACTTGAAGCGCGTAGGCTGTCGAGCGAAGACGGCCCTTCCACCAGGCGGAAGAATCTCACGGGAAAGGGGCGGGGGCGGTGCAGAGCCTACGGGGGAGGGACAGCACTGGGACGTGCGGTTTCAGGCGTACGCAGCTAGAGGGGGAGGAGCGACTGGGCTCCGGGGCCTCGTGCGCAGGCGCCAGAAGGGGCGGACTCTTGGAGCTTGGGCTGATGGGTGAAATGGCCGCTGGAGGCGCAGGCGCACGTGGTACTGATCAGGACTGTCTAGGTCCGCCATTTTGAAGGATAAATGAAGAAAGGCATAGAGTTGCTGGAAAACGATGTTCATTGAATCTAGAGGCAAACCATCTGTTCAAAACTACGTGGGATGTAGGATTTTTTAAAAAAGAAAATGTAAAGTGGATATGAGAGTTTTGAAACAACAAAGAAATTGAAAAGTAGATGGAGTTGATGATAAAAGTGATAATGGAAGAGGTGACTTTGAAAGACAAAGGAGAGAAAAGATGATTTTGTGGTTTGGACCATCAGGTTCTTGGTTGAATCAGAAGAAGAAATGAATAACTGAAGACTTCTTTATGAAGCCTGGTGCTTTACCTAACATCACAATCTTTATTATAAAATGAATGGAAATTTAGTTTTAATAGTGTGAAAATGAGAATTCAGAAAAAGTTCAAAATGTATAAGGGAATGATATACAATGCAAATTAGTGCCAGATGTTTATTTTGAAAAATATTTGGTTTGAATGTATGACATCAGAAAGTTAAAGATTAAATAATGCTGAAGTTGAATAAAACTGAATTTGATTTATGATATTGAAACCATTAAGAGGTGGGAAATGGAATGAAGGAACCTATCCACTTAAACAAAAGGCAGAAATGGAAACAAGAAAAACAAAAGAAAGAAGAAGAAATTATGGTTAAAAATAAAATGACAGGAATAAGTCCATTTATATTTACAATAAATATAAATGGGTTAATTTTATAAATAAACATGGAGAGTTACTTAGTATTTTAAAAAAATTTTGACATAAGAAAAGTACAGCATAAGAAGCTTGAAACTATTAGGGTAAAATTTTTATAAGACTAATCAAAGGAAAGCTACATTAGCATTTTTGTACAGTTATACATTATTTAATATGAGGGATCTATTCTGAGAAAATGTTGTTAGATGATTTCATCACATTGATAACATAATGTCCTTATAGAAACTACCAACTCACAGAGAAAATCTTATGGGATCACCATTGTATATATATATATAACACGTCATTTGCCATAATGTTGTTATATGGTATATGACTAAGAGTAAAATCATAAAAAGGAAAAATATATTAATAAAGGATTGGGTCTATAAAGTATATTATTGAACTATTCAAACTGAAGATAGGATCTAAGTGAATAGTACTAAACTACAAAAAAGTTTTGACAGCTTATAATCACAGTAAATGCTATAAATCCATTTGTCTCAGAAATAGCAGTTTAAAATTTTAAAACGAGAGAATGTGGAGGACTTTGATCACATAACACATAATTTGAAAAATAACTGCTGAGACATAAATTCTACTAAAACAAGACATTTTTGTTTTAGGTATAAATTCTATTAAAACACACACACACACACATTTTTGTTTTATTCATGATTCCTGAACCAAGAAAAGTTGGAGAGATATCCAGTGTACTTTATGAACTTACAAAGTCTTATTACCAATTCTGAACAAAAAATATAATAACAACAAAAAATACAAACATCGATGGAAAGTTCTTTTATTTAGTAGAGTTTATTAGAAAACAATCATGGTTTTTGCTATTAACTATAATCATTGTATAAAATAATGGATTTCATTTGCACATTTTCATATATAATCCATTTTAATAATATTCTTTCCCATATTACCCTCTCTTATTTTCCATTGTATTCCTGATAGTCAGAGCTGCCAGAAACATTAAAAGGAAGTTGAATGTTCATGAGCTTAAAACTTTTATGAGCTTCCTAGAAACCAGTGTGTGAGTATGTGTATGAGTATGTGCATGTGTGTATCTTGAGAAAACTGCTAACAAATATGGACCGGAAGAAAGGATAAGATCATTCATTTTTAGTAGTCAACATTGTACAAGTCACATCCAGTGGATATGGGAAGAAAAATGGAAATAACCTAAATGTACTTCAATTGGAAAATAAGTAAATAAAATGAATAGAAAGAACAAGGCATGATGGCTCCTTTACCCACTGATCTCTGCACTTGGAAAGTGGAGGCAGGAGAATCAAGAATTCAGGACTAGCCTCAGGTATGTAGGAGTTCAAAGCAGGTGAGGGTTATCTGCGACTTTGTCTGAAAAATTAACATCAAAAAAAGGAAAAGATAGATAAAAGGAATAAATGGAATGTGACATATATTGAACCACAGAACAGCGAATGAGATGTATCCAAGGCTTGCCATCACAGGACCCATTACAAACCACAGCCTAGGACAGGAAGACAGAGGGTTGCTACTGGAGCCTTGAAGAAGCAGCTATGATCTCAGGAGTGTAAAATGCATCTGACAATGTGACCTCTAGAGGAGACATGGGGATAGTTAATCCTAGGTTCAGCAGGGAGAATCAACCTGAGAGAAAGTTCCTCAGTCTCTATCTCTGCCACCCTCCTTTCTCCTTCCCAGTAAGAGGTCAATCTCTAGGCAGAGAAAGAAGAAAGGCAAAGAACTTCAGGGTACAGAATAGCCTTTGAATGAACTGTAGAACAACTGAGCACTTACTAAAACAACTTCAATGAATCAAAGATCATTAAGATGAGAACCTTAACAGCTGATTCATTAAAACTGTTCATTGTGACTTAAAGGAATCCTGGACTCATATGCTTTTGCAATTCCTGTTGTAATAGACCTTGAATCTAATTCTGAAGAGTGACCTAGGGCTTGCCAATCACAAACACATTGTAGATTTCTGTTTCCAGCAGTGGATTTTTTACCATATTCCAAAAAGTATTTTATTTACCATCTCTCTAGACAATTATATCCTTGATGTGACTTATTAACTAGAAATTAATAAGAAACTAACTTCTTCTTCCTGTAAAATCAAAGGTAAAAACAAAGCAAAACAAACCCTCTTTTTAAGCATTAATCTGGAACTTCTAGTGAGATGTCCTAAGATGTATTCAAGGACTGTAGCTATGGCTCAGTGGTAAAGATCACAAGCTGCTCTTCCAGAAAACCCAGGTTCAATTACTAGCACTGATTTAGCAGCTCATGATGGTCTCTAATTATAGTTCTAGAGGCTCCAATATTATTTTCTGATGTCCCTGGCACCAGGTTTGCACATGACACACAAACATATGCAAACAAAACATTTATATGCATTAACAATAAGGCAATATTTTAAAATAAAATATATTTGAGAGGGCTGGAGAGATGGCTGGTGGTAAAGAGCACTTGCTTCTCCTGCAAAGAACCAGAGTTCAGTTTCTAGCACCCACAGGGAGTGAGTGGTTCATAGCCACCTGTAGACCTGTGTTCCAACCCCTAGCACTTTTAACACGGTTCTTTAAGCCTACTGCTGGGGAAGCAGAGACTGGAGGATCCCTGGTCTGAGGCTGAGTAACTTCTTAAGCAAAGACATTTATTTGGCTCACAATTCTGATAACTAGAAAGAGAAAACAGAATGATATCAATGTGCTGGCGGGGCCAATGTATTGGGTGGGTTTCGTTGTGGTTGTGGTTGTTATTTTGCTTTTGAGACAGGTCTCACTAGGTAGAATGGACTGGCTTGGAACTCATTATGTTGATGAGGCAGGCTTTGAACTTAGAGGTCTGCCTGTTTTTTGCCTCCCACATCTTAGGATTAAAGGCAAGCACAACCACACCCAGTCCAATTTGTGATGCCCAAAGTCATGTCATAGATGTATGGTGATCTATTGGAGTGTGGTTGACCTACCTATACTGTTAACTCTCTGCCACAGAGAAGATTCAATCCCCAGTACAATGTGGGAGGGGAGCAGGGATATGCAGAGACAAACGAGAGCAAGTGAGCATTTGAGGTATGTAGAACAATACCCAAGAGTTTCATAGATACATGAATACAATCTCACAGAGGAGAAGTATAATGAAGTAGAAAACATCTGAGATAGCGGCTGAAATACTTCCTGAAATTAGACACTAACTCACGGACATAAGGCACTCAGTTTGCTATATCCAAAGAATAATATGTGTAGGAATAACAGAGTCAAATATTGAAAAAATCACCAGGAAAGAGAATAAATAGCTTGAAAGATCTGTCTGACTTGCAAAGGACACATTGCACACAGAGGAATGATGACTGAAGTCAGGTTTGGTGGAGATAATAATAGAAGCCAAAAGATAAGGCAACAGGTGAAGGAAATAGTTGTCAATGTACACTGTTATATTCAGCAAGCATGTCCTTCAAAACATGAAAGTAAGATAAAGATTTTGAAAATGCCCAAAGTATCTGGACAAACTCATCTAAAGATCCACTGAGGAAAGGCTTACATGAATTCAGTCTCGGGCACCCACATGATAAAAGGAGAGAACTGATTTCTATGAGTTCTTTTTTAACCTACACATGCTCATGCATTCTTGTGCCTACACGTGCACAATAAACTAATTAAAAAAATACATTCAAAATTTTAAAGAAAGCTAATTAGTATAAAAGGAGGGGTTGAACTTGCCCCAAAAGCTACATGAGTGACCAATTTAGATGCATTTATAATAAGCTGAGTTAAACCCTTTCTGTAAAAAGTTCAGATGAAATCTGATGTTGCACTTAACCTGTTTACTAGCTTCTTCCAAACTATAGCCTTGAAGTGGCGACTGGTACTTTCCTCATGAAGAAGCTTCTCAATCCTGTGTAGCCTGAAGGAAGAAAAAAAGAGACAATTCCTTGATGAGCTTTCCCTGGTGGACAACTGTCTTTTCTGGGTCATCATGCTAAACTCCAAGGTAGCAGTGGTTTTCCGTTTCCAAATTTTCAAAGTGTAACATAAGAGATTTGTGTGTGCGTGCACACACTCATGTGTATACATGTGTGTATGTAATATGTGTGTAAGTGTGCATGTCTGTGCACGCATGTGCCTGTGCATGTATGTGTATATATCTGTGTATATGCACGTGTGTCTCTGTGTATGTATATGTTATGTGCATATGCATGTGTATGTGTGTGGGTGTGTATGTGTGTGCATGTGTGAAATTGTCCATAAAGTATATGGACCTCAGTGGTTACCTGAGTTCTGGAATCTGTCCTCATGCTTGTATGCACACACTTTGCTTGTCGAGCTGTTTTGCCAGGCCCTGTATTCTATTTCTTGATGAAGATGTGAGATATTTTAATATATACATCTGGAGAACTGAAAAAAAAATGTTCTCTTGAGGTCTGTACATATCTCTGTAAATAAATCATTTCTCAACAGAAAAGTCTTCAAAAACAAAAATCGGAGGCCAATGGTTTAGCCTTGATGCTCTGGGCTTAACAGGAATCACAGCAGGCATTTATATTTTGATAAACCCAGGTTATTCCTGTTCTGTTTAAGGGAATCAGGTTTAGGACACAATGCTGTATTCTAATTGTTTGGTAGTTGAAGAATCAAAATTCAAGGAGATTACAGATTTCTAGTTGCTAACATTTTTTAAGACTTTGGGAAACTTCAGATATCTCTTGGAATAAAAGTTCACTCAGATGGTAAGGACTTAATTTGAATATATATAATACAGCTGAGATATATATCTATCACATATATGTATATATACAACATATGTATATGTACCATATATATTATATGGCATGAATATCAGATATAATATATATTGTACATATACATATATGGGATAGATAGATAGATAGATAGATAGATAGATAGATAGATAGATAGATAGATAGATAGATAGAGACAACTTGACTACATGTGGAATGAACTACAATCCAGATATGGAGGGCACATCTGTGAGAGATATTATGCTTGGTTTGAAGTGGATGAATTCACTTCTAGTCCAAACCTTTGTTCTGGATCTTGAGTTCAGAAGACACATGCCTTTAAACCAGATCTTGAGGTAGGAAGACACACCTTTACTCTGGGTCACACCTTCTCTTGGAACTCTATATAAGGAGACCAAAGAAGGAAGCTTTTGTTATTCGTTTTTCCAACTGCCCTCATCTCACTAGCACATCCATTCCTTCATGGCATTGGAGCCTACTTCTTCAGGATTACAGAATATACAGAAGACCAGCTGAGACAAACAGCCTCATGGGACTGAATAACTACTGAACTCTTAGAGTTTCCAATGGAGAGGTCCATTCTGTAAATTCTGTGACTCTAGAGAACCTTGACTGTGGTGGCACACACCTTTAATCCCAGCACTTGGGAGGCAGAGGCAGGAGGATTTCTGAGTTCAAGGCCAGCCTGGTCTACAGAGTGAGTTCCAGGACAGCCAGGGCTACACAGAGAAACCCTGTCTGTATAAACAAAAAACAAAAAAACAAAAAACAAAAACAGACAAACAAAAAAGATATATTATTAAGTGTTAGATGTAATTTCTTTTTTAAAGATATATTTTTATTTATGTATAGGTGTTGTGTCTATATAAGTATATGCTACATGTGTGGATGGTACCCACAGATGTTAGAAGAGAGCATCAGATTCCCTGGAGATGGAATTTTAGGCGGTCTCTAATGGTTGATTTCAGACCATACTCTGTTCTCCCAGTTTGCCACCCTTTGTCACAAGTGAACATTCTCTTTGCCCTATTCAGTGTGCTTCTAGCAGACCACACTGAACTTTTCCTTATTCCTCACCCCACTTAGGTGGAGGTACCCATTCTGGGTTGACTTGTGTTTATCCTTATCCCATTTGGTCTCTGCCTCCCCGATCCTGGTCTTCTGTGCTTCATTCCTTTCACCATCAATATCTCACAAAGGCAGCATTCTCCTTGTGAAAACCTCGTTTTCTCTGTCTCTCCTAATGGCTTTAGGATTAAAATGTTCAGGAAAGAGAAAGGAAAAAGAAAAGGGAATATGAAGATATTTCCATTGGTTTTAATGTGGAGATCTGCTCCATGTGGACCTTGCTTTCATGAGTTCTGACTTTGCTATTTTCTCTAATGAGTAATCACTAGACTCCAAAGTATTGGATAGGTTATTTGCCCTCACTAGAAACACCATGGTAAACATAAAGAAAAATTTCACTATGGGTCTATTTTGTATTTTCTGAACTATAGAGAGATATCTTGATTTTTCCTTACCCATTGTGTACCTCGAGGAGTAACGCATCCCTGTATGTATGTACATATGTGTTTGTACATATGTGTTTGTACGTGTGCACATGCATGTGGGAAAACATGCACATGCATGATTTATTTCTATCACAAGTTGTAAATGCTTCCTGCTATAGGGATCAAATTCAGAGCCTTGAGCTTGCTAGGAAAGTTCTCTACCACGGAGCTACATCCACAGTCCTTGGGAAGCCTGCTTTACTACAGAGGTCTAACCTATTCCATGGTCCTTTAAAGTAATTCTGATCAGAATAACTTGTCTTTATTAAGTATTATATTTTAAACCTAAACACATTAGAATATGTATCAGACTAATCCATATAGGGGATGTGAAAGAAAAATCCCCTAGAGATTGCCACAAAACTTGTGTACATATTATATCATGTTACACGAGGGAGCTTTGTCTGGGTGGTTAAGGATTTTGACATAAGATTGCTCTGGTAAAATTACAAGGTTCTTTTTCAGATGCAGGACAAATGCAAAAGATATGAGGAGAGAGAGAGAGAGAGAGAGAGAGAGAGAGAGAGAGAGAGAGAGAGAGAGAGAGAGAGAGAATAGAGTTGTTGTACGCAATAAAAACTCTGGACAAGTTAATAGGAAAAGGACACCTAGTGATTACTCATTACACAATTTATGACATATTGAATCTTCAAAATACCAAAATATCAAGGTGGGTGTGTTCACTCTTTCTTTTCTGCTGAGAATTTTGAGGAATAGAAAAGACTTTTTTGAAGAACAGAGAGAGGAATTGAATTTGTCTTCAAAGCCAAACTAACTAACCTAACTGCCCCTAACTGCCCCTAACTGCCCCTAACTGCCCCAGGCTTGGTAGGCAGATATAAGCTGCCCTTCTCTCCCAACATTCCACAGCACGTGCGTGGGGTGAGGGGCCTCCTGGACAGCACTGTTGGTTACCTGGATTTTGGCTGCTCATTTCTGAGAATTGCAGCACTGTCTCTCTGGAATTGGCTTTCAAAGGGCTTCCACAAAGACCTGAAGCTAAATGCTGGGGACCTGCATCCTTCCCTTTCCTTTCTGTACGCACCTGAGTCTCCTCTCACGTGAAAGATTTTTTTTCTACTTTAGTGCTGACTCACTATGGTTTTGTTCTTTGAATTATTTTAAACTGCACTTTTCTATTTTTGCTTACTTCTGTTTTAATTTTTTTAGTGTGTGTGTGTGCGTGTGTGTGCACGTGCATGTGTGTGCATGCGTGTGTGTAGGTCAGAGGACAAGTACAGGCGTCAGATCTTTCTCTCCACCTTGTGGGTCCTAAGGACTGCATTCAGGTTACCAAGCTTGGCAGCAAATGCCCTGACCTGTTGAGCCATCTGACCAGTCTTTAAATCCTTCTGTTTTCTGGAGCTGGACCTGTAGCTCAATTGGCAGAGTGAGACAGAGCCCTATGCCCAGTGCCCAGACTAAATAAAGCTGGAAAGGTGGTATATGCCTGTGATCCTAGCACTCAAGAGGTTACAGCAGGAGAGTCAGAAGCTCAAGGCCATAATAAGTTGGAGGCCAACCTGGGCTACATGAGTCTCTTTGTCTCAAAAAGAAAAATTATTGTTTTCTAATTTTTTGTTTCCTTTGCTTGTTCCTTTCTGGATGTTTATTTTGTATGGGATTTTAAAAACATTTCCCCAACATTTTATTTGATTTTGAATCCATTTTTCTCTTTTTCTTCCTTTGACCTCCCCCCCACCCCCCCATACCACAACAGGTACTAGTTTTAATCTGGCTTTCCTTGTTTCAGTCAGTATGGTGGTGTTCTTGGGTGTTAACTTTTACACACCTGTGAGGGATTTTTGCTTTACTTGAAGTGGGAAGATATACTTCTAATTTGAATCTATGAGGTGGGAAGATACAGCTTTAATCCAGATAATTTGATATAGGAAAAATCCATCTCTACTCTGGGCCACACCTTCTGCTGGAAGCCTACATGAGGACATGGAATAAGGAAGCTTTTGCTCTTTGCCTGCTTGCTCTGCCTTGCTAGCACGTCTGTTCCTTTATTGCCACTAGAGCCTGCTTTTTCAGGATTCCTGAAAAAGAATCTATGCTGAAGACTAGCTGAGACATCCAGCCCTATGGACTGCAAAAGTATTAGATTCTTGACCTTCCATTCATAGGCAGTCACTGTTAGACTAGCTGGACCATAGCTTGTAAGTCATTCTAATAGATTTCCATATATATATGTATTATATATGTATATGCATATGTATATGCTCTCATATCTATATATATGTAGATACAAAACTTTACTACAGAGTGAATATATATTATATATTTGTCTCTATATAAGTGAGTTCTCACTATGTAGTGATATATTTTGTATCTATATCTATAGAATGACTATATATATATATATATATATATATATATATAGAGAGAGAGAGAGAGAGAGGAAGAGAGATTCTATAAATTCTGCTACTCTAGAGAACCCTAATACTGTCAGCTTTTATTAAAATTACTTTACATTTTAAATTTTTATATTTGTTTTATGATTTCTACTGTTAGTCTTTCCATCTAGTTTACTTTCTGAACATGTTATTTTAGCTTTGTAATTTACTTATTGTTTTATATGTGGGGGCACATATGTGTGCAAGTGCTCATGTATGTACAGGTGTTAAGGCCAGAAGCAACCTCAAGTGTCACTCCTCAGGTGCCATCCCCCTCGTTTGAGACAGTACCCCTAATGGCTCAAGTGTATAGGGCCAGAAGGACAATTAGGAAAATTAAAGCCATATGTAGCTAATAAAGCCATAAATTTAGGGAAAGTGATTTGTTGCAGCAATGGAAAACACAGAATATCAGTCCTCCAATCTCAGAAACAAATCATAAAATAAAGAATGCTTCGGAAAAAAATTTGAAAGGTCTAGGAGAAGCCCCAAAAACCGTACAATCAGGAATCTCAGTCAGACATGGGTGGTTTATTGAATGTATACACTAATACTGATTGATTGGGACTGTAGCTCAGAAAGGCCTGAGCCATGGCACTGAACATCTTCCTCTGTCAGCTTAATGTTGGCTTAGATTTAAAAAACCTACTTTTAATAAGGGTTCTTAAACACTTTAATCTCCCTTCCAGCCCAGCACCCACCAGGAGTAGTGGAAAAGAAAGGTTATTAGGATATGGGAGAAGTAGACCTGTTTACAGATTGTTCTTTGGAGAAAATCCAATCTGCATTGCCAGGAAATCAGCAGGAATCAACAGCATAGGCTTGATCCACTTGCAAACACTTCACAAATATATGAGCAATTCAGTTCAGTAGTGTCAGGATAGCAAACACGAATCAGCAGCAGTTGCATGCATGACCCAGCAGAAA